>NC_064813.1:63852646-63899796 GCF_023721935.1 Panthera uncia
CCTGTGTCTTACCGGGGGGGGCCTGTGTCTTACCGGGGGGGGCCTGTGTCTTACCGGGGTGGCCTGTGTCTTACAGGGGGTGGCCTGTGTCTTACCGGGGGTGGCCTGTGTCTTACAGGTGGGTGGCCTGTGTCTTACAGGGGGTGGCCTGTGTCTTACAGGTGGGTGACCTGTCTTATAGGGGTGACCTGTGTCTTACAGGGGGTGGCCTGTGTGTTACAGGGGGTGGCCTGTGTCTTAAAGGGGGTCTCCTGTATCTTACAAGGGTGGCCTGTGTCTTACAGGGGGTGGCCTGTGTCTTACAGGGGTGGCCCGTGTCTTATAGGGGGTGGCCTGTTTCTTACATTTGGGTTTGTCTGAGATAAAGACGGGACCCCCTGGTGGCAAAGGGCTGAGATGTGGCACCTGTGTCTGCTTTGGGCTTAAGGACAGGAGAGCATCCCCAGGGCAGCATCTGTGTCCTTGGCGCACACAGGTCCGGCTGGGGTGGGGTTCCATGAGAAGAGCCATGAGGGGCAACGTCTCCTCAGGTCGGGACACTTTATCTTCTCGGCACTTGGAATGTCCTTCCTCCGTTTCCGCACCTGGTGACTTAAAACATCCTCCGAACTCCGGACTCCTCTGTGTCACCTTTCCCGCCTTCCCTCCCCACCCGGCCCGTGGGGACCCGGTGCCCTCCCTCCATCACATCCTGTGCGATCCTGACATGGCGTCCCCCGCGCGGTATTGCGTGTCCCTATTTCTCCGTCCCCCACACAACGACTGACACAGAAGATGCGAAGGACTAATTGAGGCTGAAGTGATTTTATTGTGGCTTATGACGGGTCTGTCACTTTCTCGCTTGTCACCACCTCTAGCAGCCCTTTATGCCAGTCACGGTGCCAGCAACCGGGAGAATAATGATCCCCACGACCCACGAGGTCCTGACCCTCGTGAGGCGTGTGTGCAGGTAGCAGAGACTGACAGGACAGACGGGAAAGCGGCAGAAACAGGAAATGGGGTGGCTGCCTTGGTAATTAGTGTGTTATGAAGGGAATAAAAAGAGACTGACAGCTGTCCCCACTCTGTTTGGGATGAACAGGAAGTCTTTGCCAGTTGGTGAGGCGGGAGGGGACTGGGAATTCTCCAGCAGGAGCACCAGGGTCCCCCAGCCACGGGGTGGGGTCAAAGGGCCACATGAGGGACCACGGCTGGGGAGGCCAGTGAGGTTGTGGAGAGAGATGCGGGCTGGCCCAGAGCAGAGGCATCATGGCGGGGAGGGGGACGCTGCTGTCTGGGGATAATGGGATGTGGGCTGGAGATGTTCTAAAGATACAGATCGACCAGACCGGCGGATGTGATCCGGTGTGCGGGTGTGAACGGTGATAAAATGGGAACCGGGCACGTGTCCGACTGGAGTCATCGGATGGCTGTGCACTGATTTGGGGAGATTTGGAGAAAGACAGGCTCAACGGGTGGGTTTACAAGGAAGACGCAGGGCTGCAGACCCAGCCGTTCTGGTTTCTTCCTGAACAACGAGGTGAGACCATTAACCAGGGAAGGATGCGGTGGCTTCTGTTCTCCAGTGACACTGGAACGAGCTTGCTCGTTCCTGAGATCCTCAGCGGCTTCACGTGTCAGCGCTTCTCGGATGTCTGCTTCTTTTTGACCCCAGTGGGTCCCTACGCACCTGTGCTTTTGTTTTCTGGAAGGTGTTAGTCGTGACCTTTACCGGTTTGGGGTTTTTTATTTATTTATTTTGGGGATGAGACATAAAATTCTGTGTCACTGCCTGTGTCGGCCTGTCCTG
This sequence comes from Panthera uncia, assembly GCF_023721935.1. Taxonomy (NCBI): domain Eukaryota; kingdom Metazoa; phylum Chordata; class Mammalia; order Carnivora; family Felidae; genus Panthera; species Panthera uncia. The sequence goes on from NC_064813.1 coordinate 63,854,436, forward strand.
TGTGGGGGCGAGAGCGGGCAGGTCGGTGGGCCGCCCGAGGTGGGAGAGTGGATCCTCAGGGTTGACGGAGGGGCTTCCTGAAGCCTCCGGAGGAGCTGGAGATGGGAGAAAGAGAGCGTATGTAGGCGCCGTGCAGAGAAAAGGAGACCCGAGGAGCGAGTATAGGCCGAGGTCAAGTTCTGCTGTGTGTTGCACAAAAAGTTCATCTTGCACATCGTTTCCATCTGCCGCAGACTTTTGGTCGAATTGGCTCTTCTGTAGAGGCCGCCCTGGTGCCCCTGCTGTGCTCACGGCAGTGTGGATGAGAGTGGGGGCTGCCCAAGTGGTCCGTGCTCATTTGGGTGACATTAGTTCTTTTTTTATTATTTTCTATTTTTTAATGTTTGTTTATTTTTGAGAGAGAGAGAGAGAGAGAGAGAGAGAGAGACAGAGTGTGAGTGGGGAGGGGCAGAGAGAGAGGGAGGCACAGAATCCGAAGCAGGTTCCAGGCCCCGAGCTGTCAGCACAGAGCCTGACGTGGGGCTCGAACTCACCGACTGTGAGATCATGACCTGAGCTGAAGTCAGGGGCTTAACCGACTGAGCCACCCAGGCATCCCTATTGACTGGGATTTGAATTTAAAAAAATATTAAAAGAAAAAGTTGAATGTTTCTTTCTTTATTTTGAGAGACAGAGAGAATGAGCGAGGGAGGGGCAGAGAGAGAGGGAGACACAGAATCGGAAGCAGGCTCTGGGCTCCGAGCCATCAGCACAGAGCCCGACGCGGGGCTCGAACTCAGGAACTGGGAAATAATGACCTGAGCCGAAGTCGGACGCTTAACCGACCGAGCCACCGAGGCGCCCCCTGGGTGACATTAATTCTTTACCGTGAAATAAATCATTCACACCCCCAAATGTATATAGAATATAGAAACAGTTTAAAACATGTACCTACAATCATAAACTAAACACTCAAGTCCCAATCAGTTGTTTTGACAACTGGGGTTTTCGCCCCCAGCCCCCACGGGTGACCCTCGTCCCCTTAGCTTTCTGTATGTTTTATCTCCAACGCAGCTAGCCCGAAATAATCAGTTACCTAGTTTTGCTTATTTTTAAACTGAATATACACAGTTCCCTCATGACTCTCTTTGTTCCCTCATGATTGTGTTTTATGAGATTTACCCACGTTCTTCGAGGCACAACAGTTTGTTTACGCTCATCGATGTATGGTATAAAGACACCACAATTCATTAATATATCCGGCCTCCGCGGGGCACATGCTTCGTTCCCAGGCTTTCTCTATTATGAACCATGCTGCTGGAAGGTTCTCGTATCTCCTCGTGCAAGGGTCTTCAGACTGTATGCTTGGGAACGAGATGGCTCCGTCCTGGGGGGGGCTCCTATCACCCAGGTGTGTGGCACTGCTTTCACAGTGATTCTACCAATTTTGGGGTCAGAGACTTTGCAGAGGTGGGGACAGAGCTACCGCATGGCCACCCCCCACAGAGCCAGCCACGGGGCAGGAAACGGGGGACACTCTCAGCCCAGCGCGGTTTGGGCCGTACGTTTTCCCCGACGTTCTGTTTCTTCCTTCACCGACTCCCATTCTCAGACCCGAGTGTCTCCCGCCACGTGGCTGGAGGAGTTTGGAGGCTCCGCGGAGGCTGAGACTGTCGCAAGCAGGAGGTTTGAAGCGAGGGGCAGGAGAGGCAGGGGGCGCCGGGGGGTGCCTGGCAAGCAGTGCAGGGGGGGGGTTTGACTGGCACGTGTTGTGCTGGTGCTTCCTGGCCCAGACTGGGAGGGTTTTGCAGCCGGGAGCTGCCATAGTCACCGTGGGACTGATGCGAGAAGTGCCGGTTTGGGAATCTCTCATCCCCGAGGGACACGGAAGTTTGCACTGCCGAGGCCCAGGCCGCCATGTTTCCTGGGGCGTGAGCCCCTGGCACCTGCACACCCTCCCCCTTTCCTCCAGACCGTCTGCTGCCAGCCAGGGACGTTAGGGAAGAGACTGAGGCTCGGTGGCTCAGTCAGTTGAGCGTCGGACTTCGGCTCAGGTCATGATCTCGCAGTCTGTGGGTTCGGGCCCCGCGTCGGGCTCCGTGCTGACGGCTCGGAGCCCAGAGCCTGCTTCAGATTCTGTGTCTCCCTCTCTCTCTCTGCCCCTCTCCCGCTTGCACTCTCCCAAAAATAAATGAATAGAAGAAAAAAAAAAAAAGAAACAGAAAAAGAGTCTCCAGTCCTCACAAGATCCCTGAAAAGTGGAGGTTGCTCTGACTTTGGCGATGACAAACGTGAGACACAGAGAGGTGGGTAACTTGCCCGGAATCAGAGTTCTGGCTGCAATGTTTCATCCGTGCTCTTCCTCCCAGTATCTGCCCCTGTCCTTCTGTCGTCCGGTCCTCTGTCACCATGTGGCCCTCAACAAGGGCTCTAGGCGAAAGAGGAACAGGGACGTCTGGGTGGCTCAGTTGGTTGAGTGTCTGACTCTTGATTTCAGCTCAGGTCATGATCCCAGGGTCGTGGGATCGAGCCCCATGTCGGGCTCCGCGCTGAGCATGGAACTTGCTTAAGATGTTCAGTTCACATAGGCTTAATAACCATTCATGTAATGGTGAAAATTACTGTAGGGGTCTCTTACATTCTAGTAAGAGCGACATTTGGACCACACAGGGTCGTTCTCCCTTGACATTATTATGATCTCTCTTTTTTTTTTAAGTTTATTTATTTTAAGAGAGAGAACATGGGGGAGGGGCAGAGAGAGAGGGAGAACGGGAGAACCCCAAGCAGGCTCCGTGCTGCCAACGCAGAGCACCTACTCAGGGCTGAACCCACGAACCATGAGATCATGACCTGAGCCAAAATCAAGAGTCGGACCCTCCACCGACTGAGCCACCCAGGCGCCCCTGTTGTCATTGTTTTTATGTTTCTCTCTTGAATCCCCTCTCACCATCTGTGGGCTTACCTGTTCTACAGCTAGCACGTGCCTGCAGTTAGGTGGGTCTTGGCTATAGAACGTGCTTCCGTGTATTGTTGGTTCTCTGCCATTTTGCTCGCATCCTGTTTGGCAGAGAGCACGTTCCCCTCCTAAGGCTCAGGGTTCTTAGTGGAGGCTTTCCCGGGATATGCTGCTAGAAATTCGCATGCCCCCTGGCATAACCAACGTCCCCATCCCTGGAGACGCTGCCATCACAACTCCCAGGCTCTGTACTTCTCCAGGGACACCTCGGCCTGCTAACAGAGGGTTGGGCAGAGCGAGGACGCATCACTGGAATGGCAAAATAGGAACATCGATGTGTCTCCTGGTGAGGCTCCGGGGATCCCACCACCTGGGATGTGCCAGGAGGAAGTTACTCGGACCTTTCTCCCGCACAACCATATCAACTCTTTCTCTCTTCCTCTGCTGGTTGTCCAGTGGACCCCAGATACGCTGGGAATGTAAAGGCCGTGATCTGAGGCGTTGTTCTCTATGACCGACCCCCAGACAGTAAGTTGAAATGAAAAGAAATCCTAAACTCTTCTCATAATGGTCGTGCCGCATGGAGGAAAATATCAGGGGCCTCTGGCTCCACGTCCGGTGCACATTGGTTGCCCTGTATCCTCTGCTTTCAAACTGGGGAGAGATCTCAGAAAATAATCAAGTTAACCGAGGATGACAATAGATGAGAAGTTTTCCAGAGTCTAGAACAAGGGCTGGCAAACGTTTCCAGCACAGGGTCAGGTGATAAATGTTTTAGGTTTTGTGGGCTCTTCTGTCTCTGTGGAACGTACATCATTATGTGGATTTGTAATCCTTTAAAGAAATACGAAAACTGTCCTTAGCTTAGGATCCTCACAGAGTTGGACCACAGGCTGGATTCAGCCTGAAGTTTGCCAAGCCCGGTGCTACAGGGACACCTTCAGTTTTGGAGCCACAAAATATCATAGGACAAATTTCTAGAATTGTAATGTGCTAGGTTTCGAGAGGAAGCAATGAACAGAAATAAATCTCAGGATCAAGCATGACCAGTTAGGAAATAACTTCTGGAAAAACAGAATGAAGAAAGGAAAGGAAAGGAAGAAGAGAGATCGATGGAAAGTTGTTTAAAGAATTAAGGATGTGGAAAAGAGGAAGGACACGGGATGGCTTTGAACAGTCTCTGGAACACATTTGAGAATCTGGGGAAGGAGAGCGGGTGAGGCAGAGTGTCTCCGGAGCAGATCCATTTGGGCCCTGCTGTGTGGCTCACTGGGTTTGCATGGGAATGCGACAAAGGATTTGCTCCCTTCTTGTGGGTGTAGGTACAGTGCCCTTTCAACCACATCAGGTCATGGGCCCTCACTCCACCTTCCTGCCCTGTTCAACACCGTTGGCTTAGCGCGCCTCCCACAGCTTTCAGGATAAAAAGAGGGAGAGAGAGAGAGAGAGAGAGAGAGAGAGAGAGAGAGAGAGAAGAGAATCATTGCCATGGGGTGCAGGTTGGCAGGGATGGCTGGGCAGGACAGCAGCAACTGTGGGAAGCTGTCTGTGGATTGAAAAGTAAAGGCAGGAATACCAACCAGGTAACTTTAATCAAAATGAAAACCATTTTCTCCCCCCCAGATCATCAGCAATATTCAAGGTGGAGAAAGAGAAAAATCAGAACATAAACTAGAGGTAATATGTGTCCAAGAGAAAACAAGGGAGGGCACCTCTAAGGCACGACCAGGTTGGAAAACAGGTCAACAGGCTACTTTTTGCTAGCAGATAACTTGAAAGGCAGATTTCTACAGACCCTGGAAATAATTGGACTTCACAAGAAAGGCTCATTTCTCCAGAATTCTGGAAGAGCACCGAACCAGGAGTTAAATTACCTTGGTTTTTGTCTTTTGCTGACTCCTTACCGGGCGTGACTTCTAGCCATTTAGCTTATCCGAGTCTGTGTCCTCATCATTAAAATAGAAATAATGTTTTTTCCTATTTCATGCCATTGTTTGCATTCGTACGTGGGTATTAAAGGGCCTTGTAAAGTATTAAAAACTATGCTTGTGACAGGGATATTATTAGTTTCAGTGTTTTATTATTATTTACTAGTGTTTCAGTATTGGGGTTGACTTTGCTCATACATCGCAGGCTGTGTACTGTGATTGAAGGGTTTCCCAAAGACTGCTTGTCAAATTGCTGCCGATTTGGACTGTGACAGCATGATTAAATCATCTTGTGGGATCCAAAGTCTCTACAGTCCTCAGGTTGTGAAGATAAGAAACATTAAAACCCAATGTATCAAGGACAGGACCCAACTCACCTGTGGGCATCCTCACTCCTGATTAGCTGGTCACCCAGCCACGTCTTCAGGGAATGAAGCACAGTTGTCACTAGAGGCGTCCGGAGAGCTTGGGGTCACTGTGGAAGCAGCAAATGCCTGTCAAGAGAATGCCAGAGCAGAGCAAGGCATTCAGGGAGACAAGGAAGGTCTTCTGCTCCTGACTTCACAGTTGTGACAGAGGTTGATTTGTTCTGCCCAGATGTAGGGTTTTTGAGACACGGCAGTCTGTGACCTTTCTTCTTTTGGATTCCTTCCTCGTGCCATGTTTCCCCAAACACATATTCTTAGGACAGGATCCTGACAAATCCTCTTGAAGCTACTATGACATAGATAAGTTTCCACCAAAAATTCATGCTCCCCATCCAAGGGCCACCTTTCCAGATGGCCTTGTATCTGGATGGGGCTGGGTGCTAATGGCACATGAGTGGATTGGTGTGTGTCTTCTAGGGGCCAAGGCAGTTAAAAAGCAAATACATTTTGCCCACTTTCTTTTCTCTTGTCTGCTGCTTACTAGACATGGATGTCAACAGCGATGCTGGAAACCAAATCGTGAAGGTGAAATGGCCACAAAAATGGAAGGAAATGGGGCATGTGAGTCCCTGGAGGAGACCTGCCTGGTCAGGACACTTACATGGGACAGGAATGTGAGCAGAAGCTCTGCTGGGATTTGGGGCTTTCTGGGACAGCAACTATTATCACTTGGATTAATATGGCCGCTGCTCTTAGCAAACCTTCTCAGACTATTCTGTTCTCTGCGAGTGGGATCGGCTGGACTTGTCTGTTGAACTTGACCTTTCCCTTCTCTCCCCAGATTTTTTCCACCCTCCTTGGCAGTCCTGTCCTCGGTTGAATAACGACAGCCACCAAGAGCAAACAGAACAGAAGAATAATGGTTGTTTCATTCATGCATTCATTTATTCATCCATTTACTTTTTTTTTTCTCTGCATGGCCTGACTGCATGGTTGTAGCCCAGGAGTTGGATGGGAGCCCGGGACAGGTGTTTACAGGCACCTGGTTTAACGTCTTGTGCTGGGATGGCAGGAAAGGCCATACATTTCAGTGGTAGGATTCGATATTGACAGCCAAGAAGCAGAGTGTTTGTCACCACTTTATACCCACGGAATTTGCTTCTTTTTAATTTCTTACGTTCCATTTGGCAGACTGCCCTGGACACGTAGGGTCTGTGGGTGGAACACCCTGTGGTCGTTACCTGGTTTATAAAATTGGCCCCGGATGATCAGAGGGTTGTTCCCACCTAAACCCGTGCTGTGTGCCCGGAGCCCAGGTTTAACTACTTGGATAGAAGAGAAACTGAGGGCCCAAGTGTGGAAGAGGCTAAAGTCACCCATACACGGCAAATAAATAAAAATCTAGAAAACACAACCAAACAAAAACAGGCGCTTACGAAAGCACACCAGCCTTGTCCCTGAAACCTCATCATTTCCCCCCCGAGTGGATGTGCTCACAGGTGCACTCACAATATCAAGTAGTTTGTACTTAGAACGGTTGTAACTTGAGTAGTAGAATTTGGTAAGCCCGGTTTCTGAGCAAGACAATCACTCCACAGTCACATAAGTGATTATGTGGCTTAACTGGAATTGAAAATGTGGTGTGAGGGCTCCCCCAACAGCCCCTATCACCAGTTTGTACAGGAAATAGAGAATCCTGCCTGTCTCGAATAATCCTCTCACTTTCCCACTGACAAATGCCTGGCTCTTGGGGGACGAGCCTCTTACTCGATGCGCTGGATTCTGACAAGACGTGGTTGGCCTGACTCTGCCATTTACTCTCTCTGTGACTTTGGGCAAACTACCTCAGTTTCCCCATCAGCAACGGGGGTCGTCCTGCGACCTACCGCATAGAGTCGTTGGAGGGATTAAATGAGCTAACAGGGGTAAATCGTCAGATCAATAACTGCTAAATTACAACTGGCCATTGCTGTCTTGTTTTTCTGTTGTAGGTTAAACGCATTTCCTCCTTTTGTGAGTTTTTGTTGGGCTGGAACACAGTTGATCGTGCCCTCAGACATTTTTAGCTGAATATAGCTGACGTACAGTGTTAGGCTGGTTTCAGGCGTGCAACATAGTGATTCTACAAGTCTGTCCATTATGGCAGCTACACTATCCACGAGTGTAGCTGCCATCTGTCACCCTACAGGCTATTATGGCACCATTGACTGTGTTCCCTCTGCTGTGCCTTTCATCCCCTTAATTTACTCCTTCCGTACCTAGAAGCCTGGAGCCTCCCTTCTCCTCCACCCATTTTGCTATCTCCCCACTCCCCACCCCTCCTCTGGCCACCACCAGTTTGCCCCCAGTATTTATAAATCTGACTCTGCTTTTTGTTTGTTTATTCATTTGTTTCATTTTTGAGATCCCGCATATAAATGAAATCAAACCGTATTTGTCTTTCTCTGTCTGACACATTGCACTTAGCATAATGCCCCGAGTCCATCTGTGTTGTTGCAAATGTCACACCCTCAGACATTTGAAGGCTCTGACCCAGAACATATCCCCAGCACTGGATGTCCATTACTAGCCTTTCCCCTTCCAGCAGTCACAGCCAGCTTCCAGACTTTTCTCCTGAAGCTCTTTCCGTCTTCCCTGGAATCACATCCTCACCCCCCTGGAAGTTTTGCATTTGCCAGTCCAGTCGTGGAGATCTGGTTCAGGACTTATAACCATGGATAGCATGTACGGACTATCGTTAATAAGGTGGTATTGTATATTTGAAAGCGTAAAAGGGAGTAGACTGTAAAAGTTTTCATCACAAGAGATAAGTCTGTAACTGTGTGACTAGACTTCTTATGATCATTTCACAATATATACGACTACTGAGTCATCAAAAAAAGAGTTATAATGATGAAGGAGTTCGTTACAAGTGGTGTTGGGGGGGTGGCTCAGTCGGTTAAGGGTCCGAATGTCGATTTCAGTTCAGGTCACGATCTCACGGTTCGTGAGATCGAGCCCCAGGTTGGGCTCTACACTGGCAATGGGGAGCCTGCTTGGGGTTCTCGCTCTGTCCCTCTCCTTCTCACGCTCTCTTTCTCTCTCAAAAGAAATAAACTAAAAAAAAATTTAATTTAAAATTGATGCGGGGATGTTAAATACCTAACATTTTTCATAGCCAGTTCTGTGGCAGCAGACAGTTTGGTCTGGGAGCAAATGACAGAACAATGGCTGTGATAACGATGGCGGCCAGCTGGCTGAGCAGGCGGCCGGCGGCTCCCAGTGCAGACGGATTGCGTGTGTGATAGAGAAGAAGTAACTGCCCAGCAAAAGGAATGATTTCAGGTGTCTTTTGCACACAGGACTCTTGAACATATTTTGGTGGCATGTTTTCCGAGGGTAAAAGGAGCTCCAGGAAATCATTCAGTCATTTTATTGTAGATGTTGTAATTTTGAGCTTATTGTATGTATATTGCAGAATAAAGCAAATACACAAAGCTGTTGGTGATGTTAGAATCCAAGATTATATATATGTATATATATATTATAAAATTTATATATATATACACGCACGCACGTATAAAACCTTGGATATACATATATGTATATATGTTTTTCTTCAAAAAGCTTTATTTTTTCCATTTGACCTGTGGCTCGGGAGAGGGCTCCAGGATGCTTATAAAGCTGCCTAGTGTCTGCAGAGAGAGGCCCAGGCACCAGCCCTGGCATCAGAGGGCTGTCAGGGGGGCTTCAGAGGCTCCCGGTCATGCCTGAGAGGGAGCCTTTTGAAGAGATACTCGCCCAGCCCAGCCTGGGGGCCAGGCAGCCCACAGAGGTGAGTCAGGGCGTCGCCCATCTTCTTGATGACCTTCACCTCCTCATCCAAGAAGTGGTTCTCCGGGAAGTCACAGAGCCCGGGCTGCCTGCAGAACCCAGGGTGTGTAGGTGCAAAAGGGCCTGGTTCAGGCTGTTCTCCAGAAGCAGGGCGGCTTCCACGGCCTCACTCCTCTTCCGACGGCTCCTGCACGTCCTGGAAGCGGGTGCGGCTGCCGCACTGGTTTTGCATCTTCAAGAGACGCTTAGTGCCCACGTGCTTCTTCTCACCAGCTTGCAGAAGTGGCCCACGCCTTCCAGAGCCACATCGTCACGTGGAAATGGAAGGCCAGAGAGAGCTACGTGTAGGAGGCCCACAGGTGCAGGTTGACCAGGTGTGGACGCGGCCTCTACCTTGGTAGAGTAATTCTGACAAATCTGGGAGCTCAGGGTTGATCCGTAATAAAGAGCTCAGCTCAAAATAGGGTGTTGGTTAGGGGCGCCTGGGTGGCTCAGTCGGTTACGCATCCGACTTCTTCGGCTCCGGTCATGATCTCACGGCTCGTAAGTTCGAGCCCGGCATTGGGCTCTGTGCTGATGGCTCAGAGCCTGGAGCCTGCTTCAGATGCCATGTCTCTCTCTCTCTCTCTCTCTCTCTCTCTCTCTCTCTCTCCACCCCTGCCCCACTCACGCCCTGTCTCTTTCTCTCTCTCAAAAATAAATAAACATTAAAAATTAAAACCAAACCAACCAACAAAAAAACTAGAGTGTGTTTTTCATCTTCACTGTGCGTTGCTTCTGGGTTAGCAGGTGTTCTGATCCACAGGGATCCAGTGGCAGAGGCTCTGTCATTTAGAACACCGCTGGTCTCTGAGGCGGTGGGAAGGAAGGTGCTGGAAGGTGCACCCACACGTCTGCTCATGTTTCATCGGTCCACGTGAGTTATGCGGCCATGTCCAAATTTAGGAGGGTGGAAAAGTTCTGTCCCATTGTGGCACATCCTGTAATTTTTGTAGGAAGTACTTTTCTCCTCTCCGCCAGGGACAGAGTAGCTGATTGTACGACTTGTGGCTGAGGACTGTGGTGGCTGTGACAGCACGCTGGCCCAAAGCAGAGGCTCTAAGAGGCGTGTCGGGCTTTCACTTCCTCCTTTACGCTCCTGCCCTCCAGCAAAAGAAGAGTGGGCCCCCAGGAGCCACGGCTCCTTCCTTTGGACGCCTGGTTTGGGCGACACGGGTCACTGATCCAGAACCCGGAGCCAAGCCCAGCAGAGCAGTGGCTGAATCTCGGTCCTGGGAGCTGACTGAATTTGTTGTGATAAGCCCCCATGATCTTGGATTGTTTGTTACTAAAGCCCAAACTGACTAATACACCTGTCAAGGACTCGGGAAGAAGAAGAAAACAGAATATTGGTGAACAGCCCAAATTACTTCCACATTGACCGCCTGTTTTTAAAAAATAAGCTTACTTATTTATTTGAGAGAGAGAGAGAGAGAGAGAGGGACAGGGACGGAGAGAGAGGGAGCTAGAGAGGAGCCCAAGCAGGCTTCACATCATCAGTGCAGAGCCCAACTTGGGGCTTCTGTTCATGAACCACGAGATCATGACCTGAGCCGAAACCAAGAGTCAGAGGCCACCCAAGTGCCCCGCGTGCTGCCGGCCTCTTAACGAAGGAGGCGTCGTGAACACCGTGGCACCTGCTGCTAGCCCACACGTAGGTGGAAGGCTGTAGGAATCGGGTATTTGGGTGAGGCTACGCACAGCGGACTCCTTGCTCTTTGCAAAGGGTTAAGAGTAGCTTTGAAGCAGAGAGAGCCCATCTCATCAAAGTCGGCCCCGCTGACAGTGGACGGCTGGCGGCCGTGTGCCCCTGCTGAGTGCACCCTTGCGAAATGTTTCATGCGTGTTTCATCAGGACTTCGGCCCACAGTGCCAGTATGTGGGGAGTACAGGGGTCACAGTGTGGTAAACCCCGGTACGAGAAACAGCACCTCCGGAATGTGGCCACTTTATGGGGGGGGCGCTATTCTGGTTTAAAAGTGACACAAGGTATAAATAGGGGCGCCTGGGTGGCTCGGTCAGTTAAGCGTCCGACTCCTGGTTTCAGTTTGGCTCATGATCTCACAGTTCATGAGTTCGAGCCCCACATCAGGCTTCACCCTGAGAGTGCGGAGCCTGGATGTGACTCTCTCTCTGCTCCTCCCCCGCTCCCTCTCTCTGTCACAAAAATAAATCAATAAACTCTACAAAAATTTCATAAGTTACAAAAGGTACCAGTAAATGTCATGCTTATGCCTTGGTTGGGTTCTAGTTTGAAGAAACTACAAAAGCATCTGTTCCTTGGTTTGGGAAATCTGACTGTAGCTTGGATGTTGGGAGGTAACAGGTATTTTTGATAATGTTCCCAGGTGTGAAAAAAGTATCAAGGCCATTTGGAGATTTTTTCCCCCTATTCTAGGAGGTGCAGGCTGAAGGATTTAGTGGCTAAATATGATATCTAATCCAGTTTCAAATGGTTCAGCAGTAAATTCACACAGGTAAACACAGACCCGTATATAATATTTGCAATTGAGGGGAAATGTTAATATTTCTTGAATCTAAGTGATGGGTATTACAAGTGTTCATTATCTTCTTCTGTCAAATTTATATTTGAAAGTTTCCATAATATGAAAGCTGGAAACAAAACAAAGCAAGATGTGAAGAGTGCAGTGAAATCCAAATCTGTGCTCAGAATGTTGCCCTGGTCCAAAAGTCCAGAAAGTAAACGCAGTCATGACTTGTTTTGTCTTCCCTTCTTCCGGGCCATTTTATTTCAGGGATTCTGAGACTGAAGGGTTGCCCTTGACCTTGTTCATTCTCCATCTTTTTCTCTTTACAAAGAGCCATCCCTCGATTAGGGAGAGAGATCAATAATCGCACTTCACTTGACATACAGCCCGTCTGGAGGAACCGTATCTTACTGCTGGATTGTCTGCTGCTTCTTAGTTTTAGAAAGAGCAACATGATATTTATATACATATGATGCATGTCCTTGAACTTCATGTGTTATTCTTTTTCCTGTATTCCCACCTATTGTGCCTCATGGGACTGAGCATTTCTTGCTTCTTTAAGGTTAATTTCACCTCTGCTCCAGACCACATCCTTTCCTGATGCCTCCGGCTCTGATCTGCTCCTGTGCTACCCTCAGACTTCACGTAGTCTCTTTTGACTCTCGGCCTTCAGCACAACACACACATATGTGCACACACCCACAGACACGCACACACAGTTGCACACACATGCTCACACACACGCACACAGCCACATACACACACACACACAGTTACACACACATGCTCATACACGCAGTTACACATGCTCACACACTCATGCAGATACACTTACACACATGCTCTCACACACACCCACACACATGCACACGTGCAGATACATGCATGCTCACACACGCACATACCCACATACATGCACACATGCAGATACACTTACACATGCACACATACTCCCGCAGATACACTCACGCACACACGCTCACACACTCATGCAGATACACATACGCTCACCACACACAATGTTCACAAACTCACGCAGATACACTCACACATACATGCACACACACATGCTCACACAGTCATGCAGATACACTCACACACGTGTTCATAAGCTCACACAGACACACACATGCACACACACACAGATACACTCATGCACACATGCTCACACACTCCCATAGACACACACACAGTGCTCACATACACAGATACACACACATGCTCACACACTCACAGACGCACATGCACACACACAGATACACTCACACACATGCTCACACGTGCACTCACACACATACACACACATTCACGCATGCACACTTGCACATACACAGACTCTCACGCACATCTGTCACCTCCATTTTAAAAATAATTTATTTGGGGGCACCTGGGTGGCTCAGTCGGTTTAGCGTCCGACCTTGGCTCAGGTCATGACCTCGCGGTTCGTGAGTTCGAGCCCCACGTCGGGCTCTGTGCTGACAGCTCAGAGCCTGGAGGCTGCTTGGGACGCTGTGTTTTAGCCTCTGAGGCTAAAAGGAATGTAACCCATTTTGGGGTTTGAGGGCACTCTTAGAAGATCATACCCCAACTAATCACCTCATTGCCTGTTGTCAAATTTCCTTAAGGAAGATCAACTTTACCTGAAACTTGGCTACAGTCCCAGCTCTCTTCCAAGAAACCTTCTCTTGCCCACATCTTAGCCTATCCTAGCACAGCGTGGCCTCACTAATGCCTGGAGATAGAGATCACACCCTATAGTGGGGACCATCCTGTCTCAAGAAAATGTGTCTGGGAAACCTCTGACCTCCAACTTCCTTGCTCATTTGGTTTTGCTGGGGTCATTTGCCCAGAATGGAGGAAATAACTGCTTAGTTTTACATTTGCATGGAGACTCCACCTTGACGGGGTTTGCACGACAAATCCCGAGGTATGATCACTGTAGTGGCCAAGAACAACTCCGTTCCTGACAGATGTGATGAGCTCTTTTCTTGGAGGGATTTGAATTCCAGATGGTATGCATAATGGGTGGCCCAAAGGTCTAAATCCGTGGTGGTATGACAACCCAAATTCTAGTCCTCCGTGTCCGGGGTGTAAGCAAGCTTTCTACCCTATTGTGTTCATTGGTGTCGATAGAACTCAGTCAGAGGCAATGCCAAGAACTGGCTAGCTCAGCACTATCGAAAGGAACCGTAAGTCCTTCCAAGAGATTCCCGGAGAAGTGCAGAGCTCAGAAGGCTTTCTATAGCCTTCTGAAAATGAGACTGAGCACATAGATGCTCAGCAAAAACCTGTTGAATAAATACATAGATGAATGAATGAGTGAATGAACGAATGAATGAAAGGAGCCAATTTGTAGGTCTGCTATTTCTGCCATATATCAGCCTGGGAAGCTACTGACATTGTCTCCTAACACGGTCTGTCAGATCATCTTGTACCTTATATCTGAGCTGATAGCATGCTGGACGGTACCACGTGCAGGCCCCACATTTGGTACCGGGGACGGTTCCAGAAGAGCCAAGGCATTACTTTATGTGCTGCAGGCCCTGGGCCTGGGAGATTATCTCGATTTCCCAATAGACCTGCCCATGTCAGTGTCTCTTCTTGCCACCTCACTGCCCCGTTTTTCTGGCAGGACAGTTAGCTTTCTGCTCGGCCTGGCTGTGCGGGTAACCATAATTGCAACCTGGACCTCATTCAGAGCTATCGGAATTTATTGGCCCACGTGGCAGACAGACTGGAATGTTCTGAGCAGTGGGTTTCAAACAACACACATGGCCTCAGCTTGCCGGGGGCCAAGAGTCTGGGATTTATTAGGTCTGGGGCGTTGCATTTCTGATACGGTTCCAGGCGAGGCTGACACCGCTGGCCCAGGGACCACACTTCGAGAACCACCAAAGGGTGAACTCCCTTGAAACCGGGGAAACAAAGCAAGAGCCCTCTGCTTTCGTTCCCCTGCCCCTAAAATGTCTTTGGCTGGGGTCTCAAGTTAATGGGAGAAAAGCAGTTCAGGCCTGACCGAAACAGGAAACAGAAGAACCTGATGGGAGGGGCCCTGAACCCCTGCATTAACCGGGCCCTTTCTTCTGGGGCTTAGCACCTGGTTGCCCTGCAGGCACCGATCAAGTTTCCGAGTGAAGCGAGCAGGTGGGGCCTTGGCCTTGTCGTCCTTCAGAACGGTTTTCCTCGCGTCCTGTTGTTAATAATGCAAAGCTTTACTGAGTCTGTCATTCCACCCTCATGAGACAAATAATCACCCCTCAAGCTTTGGCCCCAGGACCAGTCTGCTGTAGAACGAGATCCAAGTTGAGTAAGGCGCCTGGGTGCGACTTTCTGGAAAAAGCTCTGGGGACGCAGTTGCTAATCAGAAAATGAGTTACGGGTCTCTGTGATGGGAGGAAGAACTGGTATTAATTATGTTCCAGAAAAGGAAAAGCCGTGGGTAGTCTGACTTTAAAACCTTCAGTTGACTGGGAGAATAGATGTCACCTTTCATGTTCCCACAATGGAGACCTTAACAAAGGAAATGCATTTGGCTGAGGCGGGAATTAGAATATGTTGTGGGGCGGGGGAGGGGGTGACCCAGACTGAGGCTGAAAGGAATTCTGAGTTTTCTGGGTGTGCTGGTCTGCAGGTGTCTTAATGACATGAGTTTATATTTGGAGCCTTTTGATTTCTGGCTGAAGGAGAGAGAAGTTTAAGGGCTGGGGAGTAGTTCCCAGGAAAAAAGATGAGAACAGCAGCGTGAGAAAATTATTACTAGGTTAACATCAGAGTGCAAAACTGAACTATGCGTTATTCCTGAAATTAATGGAGTAGATGAACTTTCACGCCACAAACTCAGGCAAGGGGTATGGCTTTTTAAATGCTTTCTGTTACACATTTTAATTTCCGTTTTCTGTGGTCTATCGATGGCAGACATTTTATTGCAGCCCATGTAAGACTGGACCCCATTTTTCCCACGGCTGTGTTCCTAGCGTTTGGGAAACGAATTCAATTCATGTGATAACTACCCTCTAAAATTTGCTGAGACATCTTTTAGAGCCCTATTGAAAATATAACAAATATTTCTAAATGTGCCGTCAGATGAAAGTTGTTAATTCTGTTGTTCGACTCTTCTGTGTCTTTGCCGAATGCTTTTGGCTGCTTGACGCGTAATTTATCGAGAGTGTTGTGCTGTCATCTACTATCACAGTGATTTGTCAGTTTATTCCTGCAGGGACCATCACTGTTTGCGTGTATTTCTACTGAGTCTATTTAATAACGTGCATTCGTGTTTAGAATTGTTACATTGCTTGGGTAACTTTAACCTTTTTTTTTTTAATGATTATTTTTTAGAGAGACAGAGAGAGAGAGAGAGACCGAGCACGAGTGGGGGAGGGGCAGAGAGAGAGGGAAACACAGAATCTGAAGCACGCTTCAGGCTCCGAGCTGTCAGCACAGAGCCCGATGCGGGGCTCGAACCCACGAACCTCGAGATCATGACCTGAACCAAAGCTGGAGGCGTAACCGACTGAGCCACGCAGGTGCCCCTTTGCTTTCTTCATTTAAAAAATCCTCTCCTAGGATCAATATTCATATATTTCCCTTGATCCCCGCTTCCTAAATCTCACATCACAGATTCTGTGGGGATGTGCCATTTTCTTAAAGTCCAACCGAGTTGTTTCCAGATGCAGCCTTTCTGTCTACGTGTTTATCAACAAGTTTTTTTTTTTCTCTTTTGTAGATTGAGGTGAAATTCACACACCATAAAATTAACCATTTTGAAGGGAGTAATTCTACAGCGTGTCGTACAATCACAGGTGTCGCGGCCACCTCTGTCTCATTCCAAGTTATAACAAGCTCTCCCCTTGTTCTGTTCTATGATGTACAGATGGTCCCCAACTTACAGTGGTTTGACTTGCAGTTTCTTTGACTTTATGATGGTGCAAAAGCACTATACATTGAGTAGAAACTGCACCTCGAGTTTTGAATGTGGATCGTTTCCCAGGCTGGAGACACTCCCTCGTGATGCTGGGCGGCACCGTGGCTCACAGGTAGCCACGTGATATCCTGGGTCGACAATCAACACAGTGTCAACCATTCTGTCTCCATACAACCCTTGTGTTTTTTTCAGTACAGGATTCAATGAGGTCACATGAGATATTCAACACTTTATTACAAACTAGGCTTCGTGGTGGATGGTGTTTCCCAGCTGTCGTCTCACGTAAGTGTTCTGAGTACTCGTAAGGTTGGTGAGGCTAAGCGGTGATGCTCGGTAGGTTATGTGTTATAAATGCATTTTCAGCTTATGATGTTTTCCATTTACAACAGGTGTACCAGGATATAACCCCACTGTAAGTCGAGGAAGATCTGTATTTTATTAGGCCTCATTCTGAGTTCTAATTTTGTTCAAAAAGAAAAGATCTATGCACACCCCGTACCTTCTGGAGGAGGGGTGGCTGCCCTTGCCCTCAGTCCCTGTCCACTCTGCTGTTAGAATAACCATACATCTCAGCTGAGGTCAAAACGCAGATGAATGTCTCCAATCCTGCCTCATCTGGCTGTGGTCGTTGTCCTGAGCTAGGGTTAACTAGGGTGGCTTCTTCTAACTCAGAGGAGTCCTGTCCTACTGACTTTATTTTTTAATTTGTTTTTGCTTTTCGAAATTGACACACGATTGGGGGGGGCCTGGGTGACTCAGTTGGTTGAGCATCTGCCTTTGATTTCGGCCTACGTCATGATCTCACGGTTCGTGAGGTCGAGCCCCGTCTGGGGCTCTGTGCTGACGGTGCGGAGCCTGCTTGGGATTCTCTCTCTCCCTTGCTCTCTGCCCCTCCCCTGCTTATGCTCTCTCTCCCCAAATAAATAAATAATACTGCTTGCTTGGTATAGATGCTGAGTGCTGGATTCCAAGAAAACCACAATGCCCACTAAGGGTTGTTGCTAGAGCACTGACTGACTGTCCCCAGCTGCGTGCATTAGAGTGAGGGCATGTAATTCCCACGCATGGGATGGGACACTGCGGGGATCCAGCACCCTCCCCCCCTTCCCCCCACTTTGTCCCCGTTGCCCTCCAGACATCCCCATAGGCAGAAAGGAGGGGGATGTGAACAGAAGGCACTTTGGCCACTAAAATACAGACACACAGGTGGGGAAGGGTCTGATTTCCTCTTTCTGTTTGGTGCAGACCCCACTTCTCTAATCTGGAACGGCAGGAATCGGGGGAGGGACAAAACGTCTTCCAAACGTTCTGATTGTAGGTGACAGGTTTGGGTGGGATACACCAGGGTTTCTGACTGCCCTCGCCGAGGTGTTCCGGTCAGGGGCTCCCACTCTGGCAACAGGCTGACTGCCGGCATGAGAGCCTTGTGATTGTGGTTGTTTATTTTCGCAAATTTTTGCATTTGGCTTTCTCGTCATAAATTCTTTAATCCACTGGAAAGTTGGGAGGGCTGCATCAGGAAATCTGCAGAGTTGTTGTTGCTGTTGTTGTTGTTGTTAAATGATACTCTGAGGCCCATACACCCAGGTACCAAGGGCACAGCATGGTGGTTGGTGGGGGGCTGTCTGGAAGATCGTCGAATTGGGGCCTTCCATGAATAAATGGTGCCCGAACGTTTGATGGCACTCAGATTCTGGTTCCCGAAGCCTCCATTGGATAAGGGGTCCTAGGATGACTCTGAAGGCATGTTTCATGCGGAGGAAGGGTCATGGTCTTAGTCTCAGCCACCTGGTCAGACATCAGGAAGAGACTGAAGGGAGAACCCCCAGTCACCGCCGTGTCCTCTGTCCTGTGGGTCGGTCGCTGCACAGCCATGTCCCATGACTTGGCAAGGTCACCGCCGCCCTGGGAGGACACACACACCGTGGGTTCTGGAAATTCTCACTTCTTCGCAGCTTCTGCAATACTGTTCCCTTCCTTCTCCAGGGGGGATCACCCACAGCCCCCTGTGTATTGGCAGGTCCATCTGAGATAAGGGGGCAAAGCGACTGAACAAGAGAGGCAGCTCCGATGACCTGAATTTCATTTATAAGCTCAGTCATCTTACTTTGCTTCATTGATTTTTTTTTCATGGATCTGATCACCACCTGACACATATTTTTTTCTATTTGTTTCTCCCACTAAAATAGAAGTTTGCCTTTTTCTGAACTGTATCACAATTGCTGAGAACACGGCAAAATAAGTTAATGATGACAAAAATCAATATCCGTGGCATTAAGGCAGGTCTTCGGGTGGCTCAAGTGGCAGTGGTGTAGAGCTGGTTGTCAGGACGCCCGACGCCCATCCACGGCCGGCCCCCTTGCTCCTCTCCCGAAGAATGGAAGAGTGCTCTCTTCTACGCTGGCTGGCCTTGGGCTCACTCTCCTGCTATGAGGAGCCATCTTGCTGAGCATGTCAGGCAGAGTCAGCCCTGCCCACACAAGGCTCCTGGCTCACAATATCAGAGGGACGGCTTTTGGCTTTGGAGTTGGCATTGGCTGGAGCATTACATTTTTAGCAGCTTTTTTTGGTTAATATTTATTTTTGACAGAGAGAGAAAGAGACAGAGTGTGAGCAGGGGAGGGGCAGAGAGAGAAGGAGACACAGAATCCGAAGCAGGCTCCAGGCTCCGAGCTGTCAGCACAGAGCCCGACGCGGGGCTCGAACCCATGAACCGTGAGATCGTGACCTGAGCCGAAGTCGGCCGCTTAACCGACTGAGCCACCCAGGTGCCCCAGTAGGCCACATTTTTAGAGGCTTTTTAAAGTCTACCCAGTCTCAGCCTGAGGGCACACTGCTTTTGTGCACATACCCTTTCCTGAGGACTTTTCTGACCATTTGGTATGGTTTCTGAGCCCAGGGAGAAGTTCATCTACATGTGACTTCCCAGTTGCTTTAAATGAAAAGCCAGAGGCCAGACTGGTATATTAGTAGGGCCACTCAGTCATCCTGGTTTGCCTGGTTTGTGACTATTGTCCCAGTGTAATTATTTTTTTTTAATTTTTTAATGTTTATTTTTGAGAGAGAAAGGGAGAGAGAAAGACAGAGAGAAAGGAAGAGAGAAAGCATGAGCAGGGGAGGGGCAGAGAGAGAGAGAGAGAGAGAGAGAGAATCTGAAGCAGGATCCAGGCTCTGAGCTATCAGTACACAGCCCTATGCCAGACTCGAACAAATGAACCTTGAGGTCATGACCTGAGCCAAAGTCGGAGGCTTAACCGACTGAGTCCCCCAGGCGCCCCATGTCCCAGTGCAATTATTAAAGTCCCTGTTTTACTCTTGAGTAGATCCAGTTTGGACAAGAAATTATGTCTCCTCCTCCTCTTAGGCTCTGCGTGATCCACCCACCCCTCCTGACGTACTTCTTTGTCTGTATCTCCTAATATCACCCCCCTTCCTCCTCTGCTGTGGCCACACTCAGCTCCCTACTGTTCCTTGAGCTTCTGGATGCGTCCCCCCCCCCCCCAGCCTTCACAGGACCTGTTCCTATTTCTGTGAACCCTCTTCCATGGATATCTGCATAATCAGTTCGTTCAAGTCTTAAATTTTACCTTCTCTGCGAGACGTAGTCTGACCACCCGATGTAAAATCGCAGCCCTCCCTTCCTACATCACTGACCCCCTCATTCCACTCTGGTGTTTCTTACCTCAGTAAGTTTCTATAGCTTTACATGTACCTCATGTTTATTGTTCCTCTTCCCGCTAGGAAATGGGCTCCGTGAGGGTAGGGACCTCGTGTTGTTCTGTTCCCCAGTGTAGCAGAAGATCCCAGAATGCCTCACACAGAGCGAGCATCAATACACATTCGGTGAATGAATGAGTGAAGGAAGGAACGAAAACTTACGTTGTCTGTGTTCTGTGTCCTCAAAGACGTAGCAGGTGACTGTCTATCTGTGAAGATCCAAGGCGTTACTAGCTGGTGACGACTTACTAGTTTCCCTAAACTGCATATAGCTTTTTCATTTTTACTTCCCAGGGGAGCTGCACCTTTTCACGGCGTAGGGCTTGGCCGTTTTCTCACAGACCAATTTAGGGGAAATTTGGAAGAGAGGCAGATCTTTCAGAGCCTTAGAAACGATCCCACAGAAGCAACTCTCTATTTTACCTAAAAGACAGGCTGAACCAGCAGAAATGGTTCTGGAAGTAAAGAAAGTATCAACGTTGGCATAATGCCATGCGGTTTATGGAGCTCTCTCAATCCCACTATCCAACGGAACCCTGATCGCAGCACTTCCTGCTATCCCTCTTTGGTTCAGGCGGAAACAGAGCCAGAGGAAACGATGACTTCCTGTACGATATATGGCTGGTTCAATGGCAGAGTGGTGAAGTGGCAAGGGGACTTCACACACCTGGTTTAGTACCACACTGTCTGAGGTCCCTACGTAACTTCTGTCAGGCCACCTCTGCGTTACATGTGCCTTTTGGGGTCTTCGGGAAAGTGTACAAGACGCAGAGCATGTCGCGACCCACAGTGTGTGAGAGGATGTCGTCCAGTTCCGGGATGGACACCAAGGGAGCAAGGCCATGGGCGTTTCCTACCCAGATGCAAATGGACATTTTATGCAAGATTTTCATGAGAGACAGAGAAAGACTCTTTCTTGGGACATTTCGCAGTCCCCTCCTAGTGTCTTTCTACCCTCAGGACCATGACAACCGCACACACAATAATAATGAGACTTACCAGGTAACAAACGCTATGTGTTGTGGACTATTCTGAGTGCACTGCACCTGTTAATTCGCCTACATCTTACGTCAGCTATGTGTAGCATGATTATTAGTGCATTTCCCACGAAAGGTCCCAAAAGCACATTTGAGCCCATGCCACAGCTAGAAATTGGTGGACAGGGGATTTCAACCCATGTGGCCCATGCTCCAGAAAAGCGCCTGCTGTCCAATTGAAATATAATGCAAGCTGCATGTTTGGCTTAAAAAAAAAATTTTTTTTTAATGTTTATTTATTTTTGAGAGAGACAAAGAGAGCGCAAGCAGGGGAGGGGCAGAGAGAGAGAGAGAGGGAGACACTGAATCCGAGGCAAGCTCCAGGCTCCCAGCTGGCGGCACAGAACCCAACACGGGGCTCGAACTCAAGAACCGTGAGATCATGACCTGAGCGAAGTCGGACGCTTCACCGACTGAGCCACCCAGGCGGCCCACCGCATGTGTGTTTTTCAATTTTCTCGTAGTTACATTAAAAAGGGAAAAGAAACATCCATGTAGGTACCTAGGGAGTCTTATGCTGAGTGAAATAAGTCAGAGAAAGACAAATACCATATGATTTCACTCCTAGGTGGAATCTAAAAAGCAAGCAAACAAAAGCAGAAGCAGGCCCATCGATACAGAGGGCAAACCGGTGGTGGCCAGAGGAGGGAGGATGGGAAGAGATGGGCAAAATGGGGGAGGGGAATGGGAGGTACAGCTTCCAGCTCTGGAAGGAGTAAGTCACGGGGATGAAAGGCACAGCAGAGGGAACACAGTCAATGGTGCCCTAATAGCCTGTAGGGTGACAGATGGCAACTATGCTCGTGGGGAACGTGACATAATGGATAGAGATGTGCATTCAGTGTGTTGTACCCCTGAGACTAATGTGACATTGTGTGTCAATCATACTGCACTAACAAATAAGCAAATGTACAAAGAAACAAATGAAGTCAATTTTAATAAAGTGTGCGATTTAACCCAATATATCAAAAAATTAATACTTCAACGCACAGTCATAAAAATTATTCACATGATCGTTCACATTTTGGTCCTAAGTCTTCGAAGTATTGTGTGCATTTTACTCCTAGAGCACGTCTCAGCTTGGATTCTAAATTTTAATCAGAAATCCTTAATCTGTATTTAGATTTCATTAAATGTCTGCTTGAAAAAGTAGATTTACATATTCAAGTTACTTCAATCGTACCCCAGGTATTCCAGTAACCGGATCAAGTACGAGTTTTTAAATTAAAATTAAATACAGTGTAAAGTTCAGTTCATCTACTGCACATGTGGAGGGTCCCATTGCCCCTGAGGTTGGTGGCTGCTGTGCAGGGACCACCACCTCCCAGGCCTGCACCCCTGACGCCAGACTGCTCTGATTTCGGGGAGAGCCCCCTGCCCCCCGCCACTGTGGCTCAGCCCCGACTTCCCCATCCCTCAGCAGCTCCTATGATCTCCCGAGCTTTTCAGATCTTCCGTCATTCGGCCCATAATCCCCATCTTTATTTTTAGCATTAACATCAAACGCCTTGAATTACACAGATGCCCACATCATGGGTGGAGAAGGCCGAACAACATCATAAAACTAAGAAACAAATGACTAGTCGGTTTTCCCTGTTAGCTCTGCCTAACATATGCGAGAATTCAGGACGAGGTAGGACTATCTCTCACCCGCCCCCAGGGTGGAAATAATAGCTAGATTAGTTTGCATGTCAGAGCCTCTGCTTAACGAGGGTCCAAAATAGCTCCTTTGATTATGACCGAAACTCCTGCACAGCCTCTCTGCATCGGTGCCAGCGAACTGGGGAGAGGGAGACGACTGGCAAGAAATGGAAAAGAGGAAGCGGCAGCTTTCCGATCTGGTGTTCAGGGAGGAAGTCCTTGCCTTTCTGCAGCCGAGAGGGCAGAAAACAAGAAGAGAAGGGAGATCTATCCAGCACTGGGAGGGTGGCTCATGCAACTGGGGAAAGTACTTTTACTCTGATTTGATCTCACTCAGTTGTAAGTTCCAACAGCCACATGTGGTCGGGGCCGCCACGCTGGGGAGCACACAGAGGTCTGTAGGGACAGACAGACGAGGGACAGCGGCCCCTCTTCCACTGTAGACCCCGCACGAACTGGACGTGGTTGAGCCCTACTGTGGTGAGATGGGGGCCGAATATGAGAAACTTCTGTTTCCCGGGACTTGGGCATCTGTGCCCCGGAGCTCAAGAGAATGCAGTCACTACCGTGTGTGAAGAGCCTCAGACGTGAGCGGGCAAAGTTGCAAGGGCCCCAGGTAGGTGAGCTCCTGATAGAAGACGCTCATTCTGCTTCATGCTCTGAACATTAGGAGACGGTCTTTATTTTTTTTTATTAAAATGTTTTTAATGTTTATTTATTTTTTGAGAGAGAGAGAGAGAGCGAATGGGGGAGGGGCAGAGAGAGAGGGAGACGCAGAATCCCAAGCAGGCTCCAGGCTCCGAGCTGGCAGCACAGAGCCCCATGCGGGGCTCGAACTCACAGACTGCAAGATCGTGACCTGAGCGGAAGTCGGACGCTCAACCGACAGAGCCGCCCAGACGCCCCAGGAGACATTCTTTAAAATGGACTTTCATGAATCGTCTGAAGGTCTGTGAAATAAAAAACAAACAAACAAACAACGAAGGCTGTCCCTCCCGGGAGTTAAACGCTACCTCAGAGGGAGCAGGCCTGTCTTCTAATGGCCTTTCGTGATTGGGTGGCTGTTGTGCCTACGGTTCCCGAGACAGAAAACGGATTTGCCAGCGTAGTGATGTGAACCAGTGGGGTTTGAGCCACTCAACAGGCACTGATCTGAGTGATTTAAATGCATTCATCTGTGCGACCCTCAAGTTCCGCTATTATTCCATTTTCCAGGTAAGGCAATTCAAACATGGGTTAAGTGACTTGCTCAAGGTCGCAGCTGACGCAGCCAGGCCCAGGAATGGGGCTTGAACCCAGGCATCGCGGTCGCCTGGACAATCACTGGTTCCCTCTCGCTCTACTGAGTCCACCTCTCGGGGGTTTGCTGTGGCTGTGACACCGTGTGTGGCTGTGACACTGTGTGTGTGCATGCGGGGTGAGCCTCCCAAAGACGTTGGATTCGTGCACAGCCTGGCAGGCGAGGAGCTGGAAGAACAAGGCACGGGCCATCGGTGCTGCCGTCGAGTGGGAGAGAATTGGCCTTGGAATTGGAGCCTCTGGTTTCGTACTACTGAGGTGCTGGGAAATATTACTTATTTCATTTGGCTATTGAGATTGCATAAAACATGCATGCGGAAGGGCTCTGCAAAGCATACGGTAGGATGGATACTGAAGAATCCGGAACACTGGCCCACTGGCCGTTAAGGGATGCCAGAGATGTCTTGGAGATGACACGGTTACAGGACTTAGTGGTTTACCTAAGATTTGGGCGGAGTTCTGAATTTTTTACATCCTGCAGCTCAAGGATTCCTCCCCCTCAAGCGTGAAAGAGAGGCCTGAGGGCTTTCTTGTAATTTCAGATTTCCTGTGTCTTCGAGTTGCCTTCATATCAGGGCAACCAAACGTCTGGTTTGTGACCCCGATCGCAAGCAGCAAAGCGATTCAAGAAGAAAGGGATCCCTTTGTTTATGTCACTACAGGCCGGCACAGCCCCTCAGAGCCCGTCCCGGAGACCGAAGGCACCTGGGTCCCGGGTGGGTGTCGCGTGTGTGCGTGGCTGCCATGCCTCCGAGGCGCCACGCCTTCGTCACGCCTGGCTCCAGCTGCGATTCGAGTGAGGGGCCCTGCGTGCGTCCCCTGAGCGTGCCGCCATGCTGTTGTGCTTGTGGTCACACCTCGTGGAAGAGCTAGAAGGCCATGGACATACGCAGAGGGTGGGGAGGCTGCCTTACCAGCAATGAGTTTAAAGTGTCCCTTAAAGCTGGAAAAGAACACTATGGATAAGTTGCATCAAAACCCATAAAAAAATGTTTGCAGTGAGAAATAAAGGGCAATTTATCAGATCCTAGAGGATCATTCCCTGGTTATACGTGACACAACGGGCAATGGTTAAGCTCAAATGGTGGGCTAGCCTTTGGGCTGCGGAATGTTGGCATGTTACCTTCCTCCTCTTCCCCACATTGCTACAAAGTGGGTGTTATATCTTCCTTGATGGAGAAGACTCAGGCTAAGAGATATCCCCAAAGCCCAGAGCTGGTGACTGGAAGGATGTGTTTTTGTTTGTTTGTTTGTTTGAAGCAGGTTTCACGCTTAGCGCGGAGCCCAACGTGGGGCTTGAACTCACCGCCCTGAGATCAAGACCTGAGCTGAGATCAAGAGTGGGATGCTTAACCGACTGAGCCACCCGGGCGTCCCCTGGAAGGATACGAAGATATGTAAAAGTTGTAGAGTCCCTGCTCTTTGCTCTACACCTGCTTGCCCGCCTTGAGTCTCAGGGGAGAAGCCTTGGGTAACCAGTTCTGGGGGATATCTCTAGCACGCAGTAACACAGTGGGTGGACAGCAGTAGATGACTCACCAGGTTCACAGGACAGCTTAGAGTATATCAGGGACCAGCCCCCTCTTTCAGTAGTAGAGACTTCTTAGTGCCAAGACCTACTCCACCAAGAGGAGTTCCAGTCTTGTGTATGCTAACAGATGGAGAGTTTCTAAAAATGCACGGGTGTGATGTGATGGCTCAGATTTTATTGAGATTTAATATGTGAAACCGTGGTCCAAATTCTATATTCTCTGCAGTTTCTTCTCAGGTTGGCCCTTCCGATCACCATAATAGCCCTGGTTTGAACAGGAACGTCTATAGTCATCAATATGAAGGACAAATCCAGGCTGTGATGTTTTCCATTTCAATGTTCTTACCTCCTTCTTAGGGAGTTCTTGACAGTATACAATGTACAACGTTGCCAATTAAATTATTAACATTTTATTTATTTACTTTTTAACGTTTTATTTATTTTTGAGACAAAGAGAGACAGAGCATGAACAGGGGAGGGTCAGCGAGAGGGAGACACAGAATCTGAAACAGGCTCCAGGCTCTGAGCTGTCAGCACAGAGCCTGACACGGGGCTCGAACTCACGGACCGCGAGATCATGACCTGAGCCGAAGTCGGCTGCTTAACCGACTGAGCCACCCAGGCGCCCCAAAATTTTAAATGCTTCTAGCCATTACAGATTTCCAGGCATCCATTATGACATTTTAAGAGTAGGTCTTTCTACTTCAACGCAAGTGTGGTACTTAGAGAGCTCGAGTTACAGACACTTTGGGTATCAGAGGAACCAGGTTCAACATGGGCTGTAAAGGAGGAAGACAAACGGGGTGAGGCTATCATGAGTGGAGCCTGGGAAAATAGAGGGAGCAGAGGGAGCTATCACGTGGACAGAGGCCTGCAGGCTGGGACGACACCACTGGGCATGAGCCCTCTTGTCCTGTCCTCTCACTTCCAGAGCCCTGGGCACAGACAGAGCTTGTGGCTCAGCTCTGTCCCCACCGAGTGAGGCAACCACCACCATCCGATTGGCATGGACCCTCACAGGGGCAACTATTCTCCATCTCAGCCCTAGTTTGGTAAAACAACGGGATTATTTTACAGATCCCTCAGGTCGCGGAGGCAAAAGACAGAGGGCAGTCCAGAATTTTCTGCACTTTGAATTAGATTGACTAAATACATTACATTAGATTAGAAAACATGTGTGACAAAACACCACTCTTCCCACGACTACAGGAACTCATAGCCAGTGAGGAAAATGGTCTGAAAGGCTTGCCACAGAAGGGTTACGGGCTTGTCTCTCTCTGGACAGTGGGTTATGAGTGTTGGTTTTTTGCTACTTTTGTTGGGCTACATTTTTTGATTTTCAGTCAAGACTCAAATTGCTTTTGTAATAACGACAGAAAGAAAATGGCGTGCACTTAATTAAAGAAATAATAAAATCACTTTTTGATATTCAGGTGGTTTTACTTTTGTTTTCTAGTATAAACAGTCTAGAATAAGAATAAACTGGCTGAAAATAAATTGGACTTACAAAACAAAATGGTGGAGCAAAATCTTTAATTTTGGAAAAATCTAAAAAATGAAAACCTTGGGGTCCCTGGGTGGCTCAGTCGGTTAAGCATCCGCCTTTGGCTCATGTCATGATCTCAGAGTTCTTGGGTTCAGGTCCCATGTCTGGCTCTGTGCTGACAGCTCGGAGCCTGGAACCTGTTTTGGATTCTGTGTCTCCCTCTCTCTCTGCACCTCCCCCATTCATGCTCTGTCTCTCAAAAATGAATAAAAAACGTTAAAAAAAAACAAAAACAAAAACAAAAACCTTTCTAAATAGCTGCAGGAGAGTGTTACGGTGTGCCATACCACTGATGCTAAAAAAAAGTATCGAAACCTTTGATTTTCCAAAATTGTTAAATACTGCATAGATACACATAGCACCTGCTTAAGGTGCAAATGGTATATCGGCACAATAAATATCTATGTGCCTGTCACCCGATTTATAAAATACAGTATTACCTTGATTTCTGAAACCCCCCGGTTGCCCCTCCAGTCCCACCTACCTCCTGCTCCCCTGAAATAACTACTATCCTGAATTTTCTGTGTTTTTATCCCTCTGCTTTTCTTTGAAGTTTTGTACCAATAAATATTATTGAATTTGTACATTTTTAGACTTTAAATAAATGGAATAATATTACATATATTCTTCAACAGCTCACTAAGATTCATTCATGTCATTATTGTGACTGCAGATCTTTTCACAGTTGTATAATATTCCACTATGTGAATGTATGGATATACCACAGTTTATTTCTCCATTCCACCGTTGGTTACTTTTTTTTTTTTCTTTAACAAACAGTGCTGCTAAAAAGCTTCCCTAGGACTTGGAGTGCAGTGTCAGAGGATAGGTGTATCTTTAAAATTGATACGTAATGAGTATTTGTAAACCACACATCTGATAAGGGTTAATATCCAAAATAAATAAGGAGCTCATACAACTCAATAGCAAAAGAACACATACTCCAATTTCAAAATGGGCAAAGAACCTGAACAGGTACTTAGCCTCATCAGAAAGACAAGAGGTTACAAGTGTTGGCGAGGATGTGGAGAGAAGAGAACCCTCACGCACTGTTGGTGGGTTTGTAAGTTGGTGCAGCCACTGGGGAAAACAGTACGGAGGGTCCTCAAAAAACTAAAAATAGAACTACCACGTGAGCCAGTGATTCTACTTCTGGGTATAAACCCAAAGGAGAGGAAAGAGGTACGTCCCGAAGAGGTACGTGCACCCCCCGTGTTCGTTGCTGCATTCTTCACAAAAGCAAAGACGTGAAAACAACCCAAGTGTCTGTCAGTAGATGAATGCATAAACATGCGGTGTAGATGCACGGTGGAAGGACATTCTACCATTTGAGGATGGACCCGGAGGGCGTTATGCTAACTGAAATAAGTCGGAGAAAGAAATATTATCTGACCCCACTTACATGTGGAATCTGAAAAAAGCCAAACTCCTAGTAATAGAGGTCAGATGTGTGGTTGCCAGAGGCGGGGAGTCAGGGGTGGGGGGACTGGGTGGAGGTGGTCAAACTTGCCGTGACAAGATAAAAACCTCCTGAGCATGTAGCGTCCAGCGTGGTGACAATGGGTCGCAATACTCTATTGTACATCTGAAAGTTGCTAAGAGAGAGCTTAGGAGTTCTCATCACAAGGAAAAAAAATCGTAACCATGTGAGTTGATGGATGTTATAGACCTATTGAGGTGATCGTTTCACAAAACATCCAACTATCAAATCATCATGCCATATGCATTAAACTTATAAGTACTAAGTCAATTTTATCTTTTTAAGTGTATTTATTTATTTTGAGGGAGAGAGAGAGAGAGAGCAAGCAGGGGAGGGACAGAGAAAGAGGACAAGAGAGAATGCCAGGCAGGCTCCATGCTGTCAGTGCAGAGCCCGATGTGGGACTCGAACTCACGAACTGTGAGATCATGACCTGAGCTGAAATCAAGAGTTGGACGCTTCACCAACTGAGCCACCCAGGCACCCTGTCAGCTATATCTTAGTAAAACTGGAAAAAAAAAACCCAAATTCATAGATGACACCACAATATGCTCCAAACACGCTGTGTGGACGTGTTACAGCCTGCAGTTATAAGCTTTTCCGTGTGGCCACATCCTCAGCATATTTGGATTTGTCAGACCTGTATTCGCGTCTCTGCCGATGGGGAAATACGGCCCCACCGTGGTTTACGTGTTCATGTCCTTGATGACCTGTACTGAGGTCGAACAGCTGCTCATGTGTGAGTCTCATAGCTGTGTTTTCTCCTGTGCCGCCCACACCCCTGGCTCATTTGTCTGTTGAGCTGCATGGCTGCCTTCTTCGAGATTTATGGGACCTCTGTGTACGTTACGGGCCTGCACACGCCTTCTTCCAGTTTCTGGCTGGGCCTTCCCACTTTCTCTGACATGTTTTAATTAACAGACGGTCCCGAGTTTAATGCCATATAATTCATCAACTTCTTTTTCCGTGGTTTTCATTCTGGATCCGTCACTGCCCAAGTGCCGTGAAGCTACTGGTTTATGTCTTCTCCTAAACGTCTTAAGGCTCTGTCTTTCTTAAGTTTTCAATCCACTTGAAACGGATTTATGTGTGTTGCTTCCTGTCTATTCCATATGGAAATAGGCACCGAACTGTTAACGCAGTTCCTCCGGTCAGACAGGCACTTACACAGATCAGGTTCCATAACTTCACTTGATGAAAATGGGTTTTGCCAACTTCTGGTGCCTGGTTTTTTTTCTAGTCCTTTTAGGTTATTTGAGACGTCTACTGTGCTAACCAACACAGGCAAGCTTCCCTTCCTTCTTTGTGTTTTCAAACATGCATGTTGAGTATTTTCTGTGGCTCCAAGGGAAACACAAACAGCTTGATCGGAACAGAATCCGGTGGCAAGCCTCTGCAAATTGTTCTTCCAAATGGATTTCTCTCCACTAATCAAAACTCTAGAGGTGCACCTTTTCAAGCACCTGCAAGTTCACTAATCAGTATTACGAACTGACCTTCTAGGTCATCTGTAGCAAAGGTGAAATCTAGTTCTCCCCCCAGAATCTGACGTGCCTGGCTCCGTCACTCCACTGACCCTCAGGAAATTCAGGGGCCTTTGACGGTTCTCTAGCCAGGAGGAGAGCTGAAGTCACCTGCTTCGCTCTGTGGAGTTAGACATGCTTCCACGAATACTTTTTTCCATTTGTGAATGACATGGGGGGGGGTGCATGTGTCTGAGCATCTTCCTAGTATTTTATTTATGCAGAAGCAGACTGGTATTGGTTAAGATTTTAGGTCCCGGAGAAGGACTACTTGGGATCAAGTTCTTATTCCTCTACTAGACCTTTGTGACCTTGGGTAGGGAACGTCATCTCTTCACATCTTAGTTTCTCCAGCTAGGCATGGACACCAGAATTGTTGCCATCCGTGAGGGGATGTGGTTGGGCCTGGAGAATCCCTGAAATGGCATAAGGGTGCACCCTCTCCCTCTCAGATCCCCCACATGGGCTGTGTCCCCAGCCCCCACGTCTTCTGCTCCCCCGGAAGAGAACGCCTGCCTGCTCCTGTCTGATGGTGACGGGCTGCAGAGAATGGGATCCAGTCTCTAAAGTATGTCATGTGGGGAGTGTTTTGTTAGGGCTGAAACTGCTATGAGCTGCAACAAGGCTTTGCTGCCCATATATTCATGGCACTTAGGTCACCTTGTAATAACGCAACACGGTAAATCAGCTCATGTGTCACATTCTTCCACGGCCACTTTGGTGGCTAGTCTCTTAGTTCTGTGGGTTCAGGCATGTTTTCATATTTTACTGTTAGAATTGTGTTAGGGGGCACCTGGGTGGCTCAGTCGGTTAAGCACCTGACTTCGGCTCAGGTCATGATCTCATGGTTCGTGGGTTCGAGCCCCGCGTCGGGCTCTGCTGACAGCTGGGAGCCTGGACCCTGCTTCGGATTCTGTGTCTCCCTCTCTCTCTGCTTCTCCCCTGCTCATGCTCTATTTCTCTCTTTCTCAAAAAATAAATAAACATTAAACAATTACGTTAGGATGAAGAGCCATGTATTCAAGTATGAGCTCACATGTGGGTTTCCTAAGTTAAATACTGACAAGTGGATTGCCAGACTATACTCATTTGCTCTCCCTTCTCAAGAATCTTTATTTTAATGCATTGTAAGACCCAGAACAATCTAAGGGTTTCACATCAGTCGTTTCCTTCCTTAGTTTGTGAGTTACAAGCAAGGGTGTCTTTAGGACGTGTGTGTCTTTGGACAAAGCACCCTCTTTGCTCCCGCTGCCTCTATCATATCGCAAAACTCCGGGGACACCATTCACTTTCTGTTCTATGTGTCCCATAGAAGTCCCCTTTGTGACAGAACATTTTTACAGGTGAGATGGGTTTAAAGGTCCACCTCTTAAAGATGAACTTTTCAATGGAGAGGGACAAAGCCACTTCTTTTGGTTTGGAAATTATAGGTATTTCGATGAACAGCACACACACACACACACGCACACACACACACACACATACACACACCCCACTGGTTAACGCTTCCTTTACATTTTGGCCTCCTAAGGTACTTTCCAAATTAAAGGCAATCCAGAGAGGAAACCTTGGGCTGTTTGCCTTGATTCACACTCTCCTACAGATTGCTCCCCGTACAGGGATAATGAGGTTGCGTGCCATGATTGTATCTTATAAGTGTAGAGTTTTATCCATTGTCCTCGGTGACCTGCCATCTGCCCTCAAGCATACAGGGCGCTCTTGTAACTTGGGAATCTTCAGGGATCACGAGACCTCCTCCTCCACTTCCCCAGAGGGCAGAGTGGGAAGGAACCCAGCCTATGACATGAAAATGGGAACACAGTGTCGCCGTGAGCTGACTCTGCCCTGCTTTTTTCAGGGGTCCTGCAGCCACACACGGAAATAATCCCTTTGGAGAACAGCTTCTCTGTCCTTCGCATCTGTGAGGCCAAGACTGGCCGAACGTAGCGAATTTAACTTTTATCTCATAATTTCTTTCTACTTACTTTCTTACATTACTTTATCTTTTACTTTTTTTTCCCCCACTTCCCTCCTAAGTTCACCCTTTGCTCAGGACGTCGCAAGCCGAGTTCTACAAACCTTAAGATTCAGACCGGGATGTCTCACTTAACCAATCGTCTTTGCTGCTTTCTCAGCCCGCATTTCGAATTGAAGAAGAAACTAGAAGGAAGGAAGGTTAGTGGGAAACTATTCCAGAAGAGCTGGAGGTTTTGAGGCCGAGACCCTTCATGCCTATGTGGTTGAACAGACTGTTTCCTGGCGAACGTGTTTAGTAGCCATTGAAAAGAGAGCTTCCCCCCAAAGGAGGATCAAAAGTCTGCCCCAGGGGTTTCCTAGAGTTGAGCCTTGCCTTACCCGAGTCCCATGCTGGCACTGGCAGAAAGCCCTGAGTCCCTAATCACAGCAGGGGACGCTGGATCCGCAGCTCAAGGCCAAAACAAAACGAACACACAACCTTCTAGGAGAGACAGTGAGAGTTTTCCCTGTGCAGATTTAAGGTACAGTTTTGGACTCGGCCTGGGGTGGTCACAGAAAACATGTAACGAGACCCTTTCACTGAGAGATTAAAAAACTGGAGGCCAGCCAAGTCAGGTGGCACGAAGGCCATTACGACGTCATCGAATGTGAAACCACCGCCTGCTTCTAGCGCTGCAGGACAAGGGCTCATCCCCCGCCATCCGCGACTCGTGTTATTTCCACCTTCTGGCACGTGCCCTTGTGGTAAGCGCCTTCCTGCTGCGGTCCTGGCTTTATTTTAGGAGGCGGTTTCTGTAAACGCTGCGGAACCAGAGCTGAATATTGTCTCAGGCCGGTTCCCCAAGAAGCAGACAAGATTTGCTGGAGGAGGGCTCTGGGCAGGTGCGCTCGCGACCCCTGGAAAGAGGCACGGGGGGCAGACCGGGCGGAGGGCGAAGGTGGACGGCGGTGCAGCTGGGACAGGGGCCTCGGCCAAGCTCCCTGGGTTCCCTGGAGTCGGGGAGGCTGGGACTTGGAGTCTCCGCTAGACCCCTGGCTGCCGGCGGCTTCCAGGGCGGGGGCAGGGCAGCTTCCTCTGGCTCCCCCCGCGGGCAGCCAGAACCAGTGCTGTGGTCGTGGGCTCCGGCTGCAGCCTCCGGCCAGGCCCCGTCATGATCTGGTGATTCAGAGGCTCAGGGAAATGCCTTTGTCCAGGCTGCTGCAGGATTTGAATAACCAAGCTGAGCGGCCCTGTGTTTAGGGTTGCATTAGCTGTCCCGAGCGCGAAGGGATGAAATCAGGAAGTGTCTTCTTAAGGGAGAGCCAGATAGTGAGACTGATCAGGGAAACCTGGAGGTAGCCGGGCTGGACTCACGACCCCCAAAGAGGGGCCTCTTTAAGCAAGACCTACCTCTGGGTCTCCCACCTCCTCCTGGAGGTTGGTTCCTGTTGGGTCGAGTTGTACTTCTGCACGCTGCCACCGGGCAGCAGTGTTGTGTAACCTTTAGCAGCAGGTGCTCTGGTGATCAGACCCCGTTTCCACCCTGTTCACGTCACCTAAACCTCTATCACCTCATCTAGAAAGCGGGGATAGTAATATTGTTTACTTTGCACGGCCGTTAGGAATATTGATTGAAATAATACTTGTAAGCACCTAGATGAATGGCTCGGAAATAGCTGGTCACTCAGGCCAGAGGGTGCTATGGAAAGCGGGTCCATCTCGAATGTGAGTGACAATCCTTAGCAGGTTTTCTTAAGAAGGATGCTGTCTTTTCTGTGACTGAAAGACAGAGGTGGGAAGAGAGACGGAGTGGGTTGGATGATGGACGAAAATCCAGCTTGAGAATGGAGATAAACTGAAGAACGGCTACTTTTATTTTTTTTATTTAGTTTTATTAAAAAATGTTTAATGTCTATTTATTTGACAGACAGAGAGAGAGAGAGCAGGGGAGGGGCTGAGAGGGACAGGGAGACACAGAATCAAAGCAGGCTCCAGGTTCCAAGCCGTCAGCACAGAGCCCGACACGGAGCTCGAACCCACGAACCGGGAGGTCATGGCCTGAACTGAAGCCGGACGCTCAACTGACCGAGCCACCCAGGCGACCTAGAAAAAGCTACTTTTAGCCAACAATACGTAGGAAACAAGCTGCAGCTGATATTTCGACAGCACAGCGTCATTGACCTGGGGGCTGGGCAGAGGAACAGCATTTGCCTCGTGGAAGGTGTATGCTTTGGGACTGAATTGGGATAAACCAGGCTGAAGGTGTAGGTCGCGCCCTTGATGTCATGACCCATCAGACACCAGGCTCCCAGCGCCTGCACACCTCCGCCCATGAAAAAACATCCTGGCCTCAGGGCCAGGGTATGGAGGGTCCAGGC
Organism: Panthera uncia; assembly: GCF_023721935.1. Taxonomy (NCBI): domain Eukaryota; kingdom Metazoa; phylum Chordata; class Mammalia; order Carnivora; family Felidae; genus Panthera; species Panthera uncia. The sequence continues at coordinate 63,889,038 of NC_064813.1, forward strand.
GTCAGAGACACAACTTGCGTGCTGCACCTACACAGACGTGACTCCATCTGCCGGAGCCACTTCTGTCCCCCTCGATGGTCAGCGAAGGCTGATCGTGTCACAACGACCCGATGCTTTTTTCTGTCCCGTCCCCTCTTCCCGCCCTCCTGATGTTCTGGTGAGGGCCGCTCTCCCCTCTTACCGCAGGCGGGATTCACTCAGTACATCATTTCTATTTTCCCTCAGCGGTAACAGAAATAGGAGAGGAGCCAGAGTAAGCTGGGAAGTTTCTGATGATGTAGAAAACCTTAGGGATCAAGGACCTTTTGGCCCTGCAGACGTCTGTCTGTGCGACTTGTCCCTTGTCAAGTTCAAAACTCGAGTCTCCAGAAGGACGGAGAAGCCTGGGGTTGCCTTTCATAACACACAAATGGCGTGACAGATTATCACCATTAAAAATCCATTAATGCATGATTAATATGAATGTTGGGATTTAAATACCCGAATCACCATGCTGCTCCCTCTGTTCTTATCTCAGCACAGGATGGTTCCTTCAGACGGGCTTCCCTGGGGGTGTTTAAAGGAGAACTTAGCGTCAGGTAGGATGATCGTTTTTATTTATGAAAAATAAATATTTTTCGGCTGCCGTCACCCCCACCCTTACCGGCCATGTTGATAGCTGTTCCTGTGAATGGTATTGGCCAGATGTGGGGGCCCAAGGAGGAGGGCAGAGCTACACAAGACCGTGGGGCTGGCATCTCGCCCGCTGGCGGGGGGGGGGGGGGGGGGGGGGTGCGGTGGTGACTTCACGCACAGGAGGGGTCAGGAGGCAAAGGTAAGAGAGGCCCAGATCGTCGCTGATCCCGGATTTGCTGCCCCTGGGTGGAAGAGGCCAGTGTGACCTTGTGACCGCACGCCTTGTGTTTTCTGGTGGCGGGGACGCTTGGTCCTCTGCAAACGGGGTTATTTTTTACACGGAGTACACGGGAATCACATATTTCACAAATTTGCATTGAAGTCTTAAGATAGTCTAACCCCTGTGCCGATTTTCTTTTTTTACTTTTGTTTTTCAACAGAATGGATTCGGTTTCTGCCTCCCCCCCCCCCCCCCCCACCAGGGTTTACATTTCGGTGAATAAGGCGGACAAGACATCAGGCCGCATAAATCGGCGCATTGATACGATGGCGGTGAAGATGCTGATTATTGGTGACGGACCGCGTCTGCCGAGAGCCGTGGGCCCTCAGTCACTCGGCTCGGTGCTTTAAGCGCATCGACTCCGTACGGTGGAGAGCACCTGCGTGGATTCGGTGCTCTAGGTTAACAGACTGGCCCCAGGTCTCACGGTCGGGGGTGCGGCAGGGCGCTTCACGCGTGCGGCGTGCGGCCAGCGCCCGGGTGCTTCTTTGCACGCTGTTGCCATTTGAGACGCCCCGGGTGCGTGCGGATGAACGGGAGGCGCAGTCCAGCCAAAGTGAGGCCGGCAGGATTTGAGCGAAACTCAAGGAGGGGAGTGGGAACTAGCGGGATGCAGGACGGTGAGACGGATGGAGGGGGCCACGCGGGCTCAGGGCGGCCTGGAGCTTAGTGCGCTGGGGTCCGGGGATGCGGGGAAAGGCCTGGGAGGAGGTGGCCGGGGGGAACAGAACGGCGACCGCACGGTCCCGAGCTCGCGAAGAACAGGCCCTGAGAACTCGGGCAAACGTGGAGGATGCAAAGGCCGGGAAAGCGTCAGGGTCTCCTCTCAGGCTGACCTTTGCGTGGCCCGTGCTGACCTTTCCCTGCTCCGGGTCAGTGCGCGGTGAGCCGGCATGAGCAGGGCAAACCAGACGGAATCATGGAAGGAGGGGGGAGATGCGGAGGAAAAGAACAATTACGGAGCGACTCTTCCCTGGAAGGGTTTTTGCTAGGTCTCAACCTCGTCCTTCTTGAAACTCTGGCCTTCAGGGCCTCCGGAAGTCCCCCTGGCCTACGCTTCCTCCTGGGCCCGATGGCTTACTGTCCCAGCCACGGGGGCCTGTAGGCCCACCGCCTCCTCACTCGCTGGCCCCGTCCTGGCTCTCGCCCTGTTCTCCACCATCACCTGCCGCTGGAGTCACCACCAGGAGTCCGGGTCATGGGCTCCATTAAACACTTGCCTTTGCATACCTCACAGGGGCCCACCCCCAAGGACTCTCGCACCCCCCTTTCTCTGTAATGACCCCCCTCGTTGTGGCTTTATAGCAGACACCTGCCGTGCTCGTGGGTGGCCATGGCCAACGTCTTTTACATACTTCGCATGTAGGAAGTTCACCTCCGCATTCAGAAGCCAAGCTCTCCAGCCCTGTCCCACGCGGGAAGCACACCTCCGGGGGGCGAAGGCTTGCCAGTCCCTTCCTTCCGAGGGAGACCTGGTTTGGAGGTCACCAGGCGAACCAGGCTCCACTCGGGGCTTCGGGCCGGCTGATGCAGCTGGTTTCAGACGTGTCTGGGTTTGGGAGACAGCAGCAATGACAAGATGGGATCCCTGCCCTGGAGGTGACGTCAGGACTCACAGGTCTCACGGCAGGCGGGTCTCCACATCCTGGGTGTGGCCGCAGAAGCGCTGAGCCCGAGTGGAGCTTTGCTGCCTGGTGTGGCGCGTCCTTGCAGGCGTGGGGGAGGGGAGGTGATGGAGGCACAGGGGTGGGTTTCCTCTGCCTTTGACTTGACTGCCCTTCGGCCTTCCCAGCGATCAGAGAGGTTCATAGTCCCTACCAAAGCTGCTTTGTATACGTGCACTGAATCGTCCCGTTGCACACCTTTGAAAACATCACATGGTACCAAAAAATTTTTTTTTGTTTTAGATAAAACAAAACGTTGCCAAGCAGACCCTTGTTCGCAGCGGAATCTCCAACGGTTGGAGACTTTTGCTTCCTTCCCCGCTGGTGGAGAGTCGAGATGAGTGCCAGGCTGCTTAGCAGCGAGGGGTGTGGTGGGCATCGGCTTCAAAGGGCGGGTTTACTTCTGTTTTACCGTCCCTCGAGGCTGTGTCACCTGGTGTCCCTGAACCTGTGTTGTCCCTCTTAAGCTTCAGCCTCCCCAGCGGTTTCCCTACCAGTCGATTAGTGACAGTGCCCTTTATGCCACGGCGCCCCTGGCGGGGTCCCCAGGCTGTGACCCAGTGATCCAGCTGACGTGACTCAAGTCCTGCACAGCGCCTGGAAGTCTCTCAATAAAGAACGTCTGTCCGCATGCAGCGCGAGGCCTCGTCTTCCTGACCAGAGTGTGAAGCTCCGGTCTTGCCCACTGGGCGACTGGAGCGACTTCAAGGCCGTTTCTTTGTCACTCTCACCACCACCACGCCCTTGCAGCCAGCACAGCCTCTCTGTCCGCCCCCCCCCCCCCCCGCCGTGCACCCACCTCCCCGAAGTCTTCTTGTCTCTGTCCTTCGGGGAAGCATCTTGTTCATGTTTGTTTATTTATTTTGAAAGAGAGAGAGAGAATCACGAGCAGTCTCCACGCTGTCAGCACAGAGCCCAACGCAGGGCTGATCCTATGAACCATGAGATCATGACCTGAGCCAGAACCAAGTCAGACACATAACCCACGGAGCCACCCAGGCACCCCAACATTTTTTTTTTTTAAGTTTATTTATTTTGGGAGACAGCACATGCAGGCACACACACACACACACACACACACACACACACACCAGCAACGGAGGAGGAGCAGAGAGAGGGGGAGAGAGAGAATCTCAAGCTGGCTCCACACTGTCAGTGCAGAGTCTGACTTGGGGCTCGATCCCATGAACTGTGAGATCGTGACCTGGAACTGGATCAAGAGTCGGACGCTTAACCGACTGAGCCACCCAGGGGCCCAGGGGAAAGCATTTTCGAAGGATATCCACCCACAGTCTCTTTTAAGTCTGGAATCCAGGTTATCACACCCCCACCCCAGGTAAAACTGTTATTTGTCACAGGAATATCGCTACTATATACCTACTTCCGTCGCGTTTGTACTGATGGCTCACTTTGATTGAACGGCCGCTCCCCCCCCAGACTCTAGTACACGGTCTGGACCTGCATGGACTCATCCGATTCCAACGGTATCCTTCAGTGCAGGTTGATAGCATTTTCCCCGCTTTATGGTCGAGGATGTAGACGCTTTAGGGAGGCTGTAATTTCCCGGGTGAAACGCGCGTATGTAAATGGCCGAAGCAGGATTTGCCTCTACGTCTGTCTGACTATATTGCTGTCGGCCTTAGGAGGCAGGTTGACATGGCCTGAGATCCTTGGGGGATTCGGAAATCCTGGAGTGAGGTGGAGACCACCGCTCTCGCCTGGCAGGTGCCACACGGGGAAAACAGCGGGCGGGCCTCCTTTACACAGGCTGTGTCTCAAACAGGAACGCTTCTGAGGTACCGCTTCCTGAAGCAGTTTTCACTCCGGTCTTCTGCACCTCTGATTTTCTACCCCTGCCAGATCCTTCTCAGTGGCGTGAAAACACCTGCCATGTCTCCCTGGCTGGGAAAGCAAGCAGACCCAGAAAGGAGCCTCTCAACCCCACATCTCCCTCCTGCTTCCAGCACACTTGCTGGCCCCTTTGCAGTCCAAGCACTGGGTTTGCTAGTCTCCTCCCTCGTCTCTCTGCCTCTCCCTCAAGTTTGCCCTCATTAATGGCACCCAGGGAGGCCACACTGCCAGTCTGGCATTTCTGTAGGCCTCGTCTTGCCTGGCGTATTCAGAAACGTGAGTGGCTTGGTCCCTTTATCTCAAGAACTGTCCCCTCTTAAGACCTCGTCCTAAGAGACTCTTAAAAACTGACAACAAACTGAGGGTTGATGGGGGGTGGGAGGGAGAGGAGGGTGGGGGATGGGCATTGAGGAGGGCACCTGCTGGGATGAGCACTGGGTGTTGTATGGAAACCAAGTGGACAATAAATTTCATATTAAAAAAAAAAAGACCTCGTCCTGGTTTTCAAACCCTCCTGGAGGGAGTGGCCCCCGGGGACTTGGCTGTAACTCCTGCTACGAGTATGCTAATGACTCCCAAACTGGTCTCTCCTGGGACTCTGCCTGTGCCCCTGAAAGGATGCCCTTGAAGCTCTGACAGACGTCTCAAGTTCACACTTCAAAACCCAGATTCCCGGACCCCCGACACACTCCACACCTGCTCCTCTGACATCCTTCTCGGTGCTCAGTCCAAACACCCAGGTGCTTCCCTTAACTCCTCTTGGACCCTCCACATCCACCCTCTCCGTAAGTCCCATCTGGTACAAATCAAACCTGTCTGACGCCCCGTCGCTCCTTAGACTCGTCACCGGCACGCGCCCAGACCCGGGCACCCGCACCTGTCACCTGCGTCACAGCAGCCCGTGAACCGGCCGTGTGGCTTCCGTCCTGACCGTGCCTCGGCATATTCTCAGGCAGCCGGAGAGATGTGCTTGAAGACGTGGGCCACGTCCACCGCGTGGAACCGTCTAATTCCAGAGAGCAAGTTGCTTATGGGGCCTTCGGGAGCTGGTCTAACTCTTCCTCTGTGGCTTCCTCTCCATTCTTTCTTCTCCTTGTCCCCCCCCCCCCCCGTCCACGCCGATTTTAACCCCCTGGAATGTTCTGGAAACACTCTTGACCAGGTGCCTGCACGTCCCGTCCTCCCTTCTGGAGCCGCGTTCCCCGTGAAGCCGTGGGCTTGCCTTCCTCTCCCCAGTCCTCTGCATACATTCGGCTCTTCCCCTATCCCGTCTCCATCTCTCTACCGTACCAACCGCACCCGTGGCTGTGCCGGCCGCCCACCCCGCTACGCCTTCCGCGTGGGCTTAGTACCATCCAAGCTGTTTTTTACTACTTGTCTGTGTGTTTCTCGCCAGTTTCTCCTCCCGGCAAAGACGCTCTGTGTGAGCTTACGTCTTCACGGTGCCAAGAATCATATCATATCTCTGGCATCTGTTAAATATTTGTTGCATTTAATAAAATGGGGCAACAAACCTCTCATCCAGGCTTGCGAAAACACGCAGGTGTCTGCCTGTCTGTGAGCGTGTGTGCGTCTGAGCGACAAAAGCCAAACTCAAGGGTTGCAGGCGATATTATTCAGCTGTATCACCTAAACCACAGACCTCTGTTAACTCGCACGTTCCAACTCCTTTGCTATTGTTTCCTTCAGGGGCTGAAGCCCACGAAGTCCTGAGCCCTTGGTGGCTGTGGCAGGAAGGACCCAGCTCCCAGAGGAGTCTAGAATTTGTCTCGCTGCCATGGATCCAGTTATACACATGTAACTGCTGATGTTTCCTGGCCCCTCCTATCCCTCCTCCTGATAAATTCCCTGGGTTTGTACCATGGGCTGCCTGCCTCTGCTTCCCTGCTGGACATTCAGTCCTCCCGAGAGTGCGATTCTCCAAAGCTTAACTTGCCTGGCAAGTCCTCGACTCCCACCCCCTTACCCGCAGCCCGATTTCTTATGCACCTGCTGCTAAGTAAGATCCTTCTGTGAGAGGTCAGATGGCTTGAAGTCTGGCCCCGATTTCCTCCTGACTCTGAGTTCTACATCCTGCCTACACTCTTGGTTTAAATCAGCATTACTTCCTGCCACTTCGGATCGTCCCTGTCACTGATACATCGTAAGCCAAACTCTCTTTTGCTCAGGGGGGCAATTGCACAGAAATCGAAATAGAGCGAGGGAGCAAGCTGTGCAGACGTTCCCGGCGAAAAGAGGTAAATGGTTTAGGCAAAGAAAAGAATGGCTAATGTTAGAATTTGAAAAGGGCTAGATACCGGGGCGGACGGGATCCTTTCACGTTATAGTCAACAGCACCAACGTTTTTGTTTGTTTTGTGTGGTGCTTTTGTTTTTGCTTTTTTTATACAGGGAATCATTTTACACTTTTTGCACACCCAAAAAAGGTAGATATCAATAGAAAGAGCACAAGGCCTGCGTTCGGAAGCCTTCGATTTTATACCTTCCTACTTCCCCTTACTATCTGTGTGGCCTCGGGTATGTCACTGCACTTGAGACACCGAATTCAACCTGAAGCAACGGGCAGATGATAACAAATGAATCTGCTGTGTGTCAAGCACACCCCCGCCAAATGCTTACACCCCCCGTTTTCCAAGCAGCCCTGAAAGATGGAACTACTATCCCCATGTCAGAGGTGGACGGGTCGTTTTCCTCTGCGTCGGCCAGGCCCAGTGAAAGTGCTTTGTGACTGGTAAGCCACCTGCCAGTGGTCAGTCACACGCCAGGCCAGGTTGGTTCCCCGCTTCCCAAACCAGCGCGTGCGCTCCTGAAATCACGACGCTGCCAGAGAGATCCGAATGCGCTTTCTTTGGGCGTGAATGTTACCGTTTGAGAAATATTTAAAAAACAGTTTTTAAGGAGGCAGATCTTCTGGAGTACAATGCAAATTGTATATGTACAAGATAAAAACAAAACTCTGGAGAGACAGCGGGGCCTTTGTCTCCTTATACAGTATATAAAATGCATCAGAATGCGATTGCTATTATGTAAGAGGCTTTTGCCAAGATGAAATTCTTAAGGAGAAGGGGGAAACAAACAAAAAATAAGGAACTGGAGGGGCTCCTGGGTGGCTCAGTCGGTTGAGCGTCCGACTTCAGCTCAGGTCACGATCTCGCCGTCCGTGAGTTCGAGCCCCGCGTCGGGCTCTGGGCTGACAGCTCAGAGCCTGGAGCCTGCTTCCGATTCTGTGTCTCCCTCTCTCTCTGCCCCTCCCCTGTTCATGCTCTGTCTCTCTCTGCCTCAAAAAATAAATAAAACGTTAAAAAAATTTTAAAAAATAAGGAACTGGATGTTTACATATCGTAGATCCTCCACAGATGTGAGCTCCTCTTCCTTCTTCGTCCCCAGGACTGGGGAGCTTCAATGGCTTTATCACTCCAAGGATTTCAAATGGGTGTGTTAATTTGAAAATAGTTCTGAGAAGAGTTTGAGTTCCCACTTAGGATCTGGACGCGTGGAAGGACTTTTCCTGTCGTCAGCTGCCTGCGGGGAAAGCATCATGAGGACACAGGGACGGGGATCATTTGGATGACTCACTGATGGGTCACTCAGGCTCCCTTAAGGCCCCACCTATTATTGCCGATTCATGACCATCCTTTCTTGTTCCGTGGCTTATGTCCTGTGGCCTATGTTCTGTGGTTTATGCCCCATACGGTGTTGTTCTGGAAGTCACTAACTACTGGTGATGCCAAGCATCTTTTTTCTAATGTTCATCAGACCTTTGACTAAATTGCTTATTCATACCTTTTGCCCACTTTTCAGACAGACGGACTATCTTTCCTTATTGACAGGTGGTTCTCCATGCATTCTGAATTCAAAACATCTATTAGGTTTATACACTGCAGATATTTTCCCAGTTTGGGGCTTGTAGGTTCACTCTGTTTAGTGCATCTCTATGTGTGTTTCTGTTTCCTCCCTCAAAGATTTCCATGTTGCGTGCAGGGAAATCCGACCAAGTGTTCCTCTCTGCTTCTCTTTTTGTACCTGGAGTAAGAATCCTCCCCCACCTCGGGGTGTGAGAGTCTCCTGTGAATCCCTCAGGAGCAGTGCTGTTCTGATTTAGGGGTTTGATCCACCTAGCTACACATATTTTTGTACGATGTGAGAGAAGGCCTCGGTATTATCTGTCCCCATATAGATTGCCACTTGTCCCATTCTTACAGTTTCCCACTCTTTCCTTGTGATTTGTAATGTCACTGAATTATATACCATTTTCATGCATGTGTGATTCCGTTACCCCATTCTGTACTAATTAGTTGATTTTTCTCTGTGTGTGAGAGATATGATATGTAAACCACCATCATATTGCTTTAATATCACGTATTCATAGTAAGTGTTGATATCTAGTAGGGACAGTACTTCCTAATGAATATCTTAAACTTGTTTTGGGGTATTGTTGTCCTTACTCCTTTAGATAGGTCTTGGGCTCACCCTGATGAGCGCAAGGGGAAGCCCTTTGAAATTCTCCATGGAGTTTACGGGTTACTTTGACAAGCTGCCATTTTCGTTTTCCTGAATCTTTATTGGTTAAAAAGATCATACATATCCTTCTTTACTTAGATCTTCATATAAATCTTTCAATGAAATTTTAAATTTTGTCTCTTTAAGGACTTTACAAATCTTTTGTTAGATGTCCTTAAGTATGCCGTAGTTTAGTTGTTACTGGAAATTGTACTTTTCTATTCCAGATTTTTTAATTTTCTTATTTCTTGAGTTTATTTATTTATTTTGAGAGAGAGGGAGAGAGAGGGAGAGAGAGGGAGAGAGAGAGAGAGAGAGAGAAAGCACAAATGGGGGAGGGGCAGAGAGACAGGGAGTGCAAGGATCCCAAGCAGGCTTCAGGGCAGAGCCCGACGTGATGGGGGGCTCGAACCCACGAACCGTGAGATCATGACCTGAGCCAAAATCAAGAGTCAGACACATAGCCGACAGAGCCACCCAGGTGCCCCTCCAGATCTTTTTCTATTGGCGTCTTCCTGAAATAAAAAAAATGCCATTTTTGAATATTTGTCTTAATGTCTAGAAACATGGCTGAGTTGTTATTTTTAATATTTTGGGTATTATTTTGGATATTACACACAGATAATAAAATTACTGTGAGGTGGTCTGGGCTCCAGGACAGAAACGTCAATGGCACAACATAAGGAATCCGGAAGTGGACCCACTCGTATCTGGACAACTGATCTTCAGTTGAGGGGAATCTGTTTTTAAAGTCCCCGTAGATGATGTGCTGTTGTCTAAGAACTCCAGAGGCCTTGCATAACCTCCGGGGAGTCCGTTTCACGGCAGTCCCGACCCTCTTTCTTAAGAAGCTCTTGCTTACATTTCAACAGGATCTCCTCTGCTGTACCGTAAACATTCTGCTTCATCTTCCCTTTAAAAAGATACTGACCACTTACCGTGCTTTACTTTGAAAGGAGAGTTCTCTTGGGTGGTGTCACTCCGTGTGGGTCCCACAGTGGGGACCGGGAGTAACAGTGAGGAACTGTGTTACTTCCTGGCCTGGGCACCTCACTCCTGGGCAGCCGGGCAGGTGTGGGTGCGTTCTTCCCCGTGGGTTGAAGATCTCTTGTTCCCTGAGCGCGACGGCTACATCTGGCTTTATATCCGAATGACAAACAGAGCCGGCCAAGCAGCATCCCCCCCCCCCCCCAAGGACCCCTCCCAAGGAGAGTCTCCAAACGCAGCAATTCCAGGGTTCTACACGCGACTTTGGTAGCAAAAGTGACAACACCTTATACATAATATTTGTGTGCATACCACGTGAACAGCATGGCTTCTCACACACGAGCCTATAATGGGCGAGTGGCAAATGTAAGCAACGACGTGAGCACAGGGGCCACGCAGAACCACAGACACTTTATCAAAGCGGCCGTGTCCGGGAGTTTAGTTGCCTCGGCTGTCTGAAGTCAGAAGGTGTAGCTCTTGGACTTGGCCTCGAGGGGGCGGTAACGACACGTAAGAACCGAGCCCACTGGCTTTTCTGATTCTGAGCCCAGGAATCTAAAAGCGTGGGCGGACCACAGGCTGACCACACTTAGGAACGTCTTTCGGTTTTTATCTCAAGAATTCATTTTCCCTGCTTGGGGTAACACGCAATTTCCTCTGTTGAAGACTTTCTCCATTTTGCTGTGTTTAACAGTGATCCTAGGATCTTATTATCCCAACTCGGTAAAAGCGACCCAATCTGGGACTGGGTGGGAGACAGGGATGTCTGGAGCTCTGCAGCCATAGAAGAAGTCGGCCAAGTTCCCGTTTTATAAATCTAAAATTCCTTCCCGGGTCATTCTTAGGCCTCCTTTGGGTGCGAA
>NC_064813.1:63899806-63930923 GCF_023721935.1 Panthera uncia
TAGGCGTTATGCCCGCTCAGGGGCACCAGTTCGGAATCGACTCCCATGTTTCTGAGCGACAGCAATCCTTTCCTAGGAAAACAGGGCTTAGCAACTGCAGCGCAGAGAATTTCTGTGCTGACGTGCGCCCTCAGCAGGGTGTCTGAGCAGGGCACAGCCCGTTCAACACGCCTGTTCTTGACCCCAGCCTTCCTTTGTCAAGGTCGCACCCAAGGCATAAATGCAAATATTGCTTGGGGCCTGTGTGCTCCAACCTGATCTGCAAGTTACACACGATTTACTTTTAAGCATCACACCAATAAATTAGACTCCTGTTATAGCACTCCTGTGGAACAAAATGTCTATTATTTTTTCCAAATTATAAAAACTTATATATACGTGCAAAATCTGGCATTAAAATGGCACATAAAAGTATTTAAAAAAATAAAAAGTACCTATTAATACTGTATCTCTTAGAATTGATAGCCGGTATATATATCTCTAAAATTCAATAATATTATATACTATATATTATATATATGTAATATATAGATAGATAGATACTTTTAATAATATGTGTATATCTGTCTCTGTCTATCTATCTCTATATATACTTTTGTTGTACTTATATTTTATCTCCATAAACATCATTGTTAATGGCATCCAGGTTTTTAAAGGACACCCTAGTGTGGTTTCCATGTACAAGTAAGGATTGAGTGGTTGTTTCTTGCTCTTCCTGGGCTTCATGACCTAGAAGAAGAAAGAGGTGAATAGAGGACACTTGAGATGCAGCTGATTTTACCTTTCTCCTTGCACTGACACGGTCCCCCAGCCACCAGCCACCTCCCCGTGAGCACTCTATTGTCACTGCCATCTCACATATGAGATTACTGAAGCTCATAGGGTTTAAGTCTTCCTCAAGACCACAAACTTAGTGAGAGAGCCCTTAAAACCCAGCCTCGATGACCTCTAAAACATGAGCATTTGGTGGGCATACAACGCTTCCAGCCCAGAGTTGGAATTGTTACAAGGGCTGCAAGTTGTTCCGAAAACAATTCACAGTCCGATGATCTGGTTGTTTTCCTTTTTTGATTTTCCTTAGCTCGGTTTCTGCAAGTCTAAAGAGGAAGAGGTCTTGACGTGGTTCACAGATATTTTAATCATTCCGCCCACAAGGATTTCCAGTAGCCACCTCCTACCTGTCTGTCAATAGGTGGCATTATATGAATTAGATTACTGAACGCCAGATGGTAACTCAGTGGCAAATGAACCTCAAAATACGAATGTTAGAGAAAGGCTTTCATTAGTGATATTGAAGGTAATTGATACAATATGAGATTGCTCACACATGGTATAAAAATCAGTGTAATGGCAATGCCCTTGAATTGTGTTGAATATAGTTGACACAGCTAAAGGATTCTATCTGTTGGATGCAGACTGCAAGGACCCCAGAATCTTTTCTCTGAAATTTTGGCTCCTGGCAAATTCCTCCAACAAGGGGATGATAAGATCGCACCAAAGATTGGGGAGCTATTATTTCCTGATAACTGAAGATCAGAGGACGGAACTAATTTGAGCATTTGGTTAATGGGCAATATATAGTTAATGAATGTCCGTAAGTGTGGAAGTTTCTGTTCTGAGACTTTTTCTTTATAACCTGGGAGGACTGTCAACTAAATAATACCCTTGAGAATTCTGTCTGCCCCAGTAGCTAAGGCCACTTTTAATCTCAAGTAGAGCAGGACCCATCTCAGAACAATGAAGTTTCAATCATGTGGTCCTTTGACACCTCGGAGTGAAGTATTCGATAATGGGGGGGGGGGGAGGTGAGAGCGGAGGAGACGGTGAGTGCATCTGAAAACGTGCTATTATTGCTGAGAAAACGGCAGAGTTAAGATTCTGTTTTTATTTTCATTTTTTTAATGTTTATTTCTTTTTGAGACGGAAAGAGACAGAGTGCAAGTGGGGGAGGGGCAGAGAGAGAGGGAGACACAGAATCCGAAACAGGCTCCAGGCTCCGAGCTGTCGGCACAGAGCCCGACGCGGGGCTCGAACTCACGGACCGCGAGATCGTGACCTGAGCCGGAGTCGGACCCTCCACCGACTGAGCCACCCAGGCGCCCCCGAAATGTTTTTTTACTCGACCACCAGACGTGAGGTTAGATAAAAAATTTTCTAATACTTAGGAAATTCTCAAACCTACGTTGAAATCTTTACATTCCTCTGGAGTGCATGCCATGTGCTTGTATTCCAGACTCTGTAGAAAGACTAAAGCATTTCACAAGGTAGGTAACCGATTAGACTCCAGCCCTTCCTTCCTAGAAACGTTCATCACCAAATTTGCCTGAGCCTTTGATGAAGGCGGGCAGGGGGACCAGGAAAGCCTGGGATGCAGTCGTGTCCCCATGACGGCACAGAGCTAGGACACTTAGGAATGTGCTAAGGTGCCCTGTACCCTTGGAGTGCCCTTGTGACCCTGAGAAATGTTCTACTCCCTGTGTGTGTGTCCTCATGTTTCGTGAGGTGGGGCTAATACCATAGAATACGGTTCTATGTCCAGATGCGTGTTGTTTTTATCTTTTTATTATCATTGCATAATGCTTTTTTCCTCCCACTGTCCTGTCTCCTACCCAGGCCCCCACCACAGCCACCAACTTCCAGGCAAGAAAGCCAAAGCCCTTGTCTAACTATACTCCTGTTGTAAACGCCCCCCGAGTGAATTTTAGAAGCTGCAACAGTCAAATGCTGTGTTCAGGCCTCAGTTTTAGGAGAATACAAGATGTCTGCTCTCTCCCCAGGTAAGTGAAGGATTAGAGGCCACTGAGGGTTTCGGGTTTCTTAGCACAGTTGATTCCGGCTTCCCTTCCCCATCCTCGCACCCCCGCCTTGCACTCGGCTGAATCCGCATGAGGCTTGGTTTGGGCCTTGTTAGGATGCGTCTAGAGCTGTCCTCAGCCCACTCGTTGTCCCATATTGACTCCTAACGTGCAGCCTCCCTGCTTCGTCAGGGTGTTGTCCAGGTCGGGAAGATGCGTCTCTATTTCAGCAGCCTCCACCTTGCCAGCTCCCTGCGCTCTCTCGCACTTCTGCCCTGCGCTCAACCCCCGGCAGCTGGAGGCCTCACTGGTCTCACCCCCAAGTGCGAGCCAGGACTCAGCCAGTGAATGCCGCCCCCTCCCCCCCAACCGGATCGTTCTCTTCTCTCTACGTTCCCGTTATTGAGATGCCGTGAAAACTGATGTTTACTGTCCTGGGCAGTGCGACTGCCGGGTTTTGCACGGACACCTGCTCCCTAGGCGCCGTCGGGAAACCCTCCCAGGGGAGACCCGGGCGACTGTGGAACCTGCCTGCGGAGTCTGCTTTCTGGCAGGGATCCTACCCTTGTGCTGCCTATTGTTCAAAGCCTGAAACTGTCATGTCCTGATTGCGTCATAACATGGCCTATGGGGGGAGGCTACTCTGCTCTCTCCAGAAAGGGAAGTCACCCGGTATGCTTCAAATACTAACTTTAGAGATTTCATCTCGTTAAGTGTTATCTCCCGTCATTTGGAGTAGATTTCATTCACGATTCATGACTCTGTGCTCTTGACATGTCCTTCCATGGGTAACACGGTTCAGGAATCCGCACATTTGAGATATGACAATAGGAACATGCAGTTGAAGAATAAATCATGCGATGTACCAGTAAATCAGAGGATGGGACTAAATATTTCATAGCACTAAGGGTAGGGATCCTTCCTGGGAGTATTTGTACCTTTGCATAAACCCCCAATTGTGCTTCCTCCAGAGACACCAATGAAACAAATGCTCCCCTTTGGTGGGGGGGGGGTTCATTGCAGAAAAGGTTTATTTTTGTGGACCGAATAAACCTTTTCCCAGGGCAGGGGACTCACTGAGTTTTATATTGTTGTAGGACTAACATACATAACCTGAGACTGACTCCAGTTAGGGCCTGGCCCTCTGGAAGTCACAGAATGTAGCCCCCCGTATTGGTGAGGTCCGGTGTACCCCATCCTGTGTGGCTCACAGTGCACAAGTCAACCGCCCCCATGCAGCTCACTCCTGGATGAAAGAGACCACATCGGGCACTTTGGCAGAAGATGCCTTTTGAAAAAGCCAATTTTATTTATTTATTTATTTATTTTTTGCCCTACAAATGTGTTAGACGCGAAATCTAATCTGTCTGGTAAGTGCATAAAAACATGTTAATCTAACGCTTTTTTGAAGGAAGTAATGAAATCTATCATGCGGATAGAAGGAGCTCTTAATGTGCTGGACCACTTTCCACCGAGACTATTCTTCACTGATATTCTCCACTTTGACAACATAATTAACGCCACTCGATGGATTCAGAGGAGGGTTCTTCACTGCAATGTCCAGCTTGAAAGTTACACTGCGTGGTTGCTGTTTGCGTCCCTTCCTCTTGACGACCTTCAAGGAGAGATAAGAAAGACACGATGAGACCCTAAGGGTCTACCAGAGGGTCTCCTGTGTGGCCAACCCCCAGCCCCCTGCAGCCATTGTCTCCTGCTCCCTAGCATCCCCTGTCCCGTCTCAGAGGCTGCTCATTCTCTGTTTCCCATCTCCCCCAGCCCATCTTCTCCCTCCTCATGCCCTGGCGCCCGAATCTTTCCTGGTGCCCCGCCTAAGTGTCCACCGGGGTGGGGCGGAGGAACCAGGAAAGAAAGGGTGGAGCTGGTGCCCGCAGTGCTGAGTGCCGAGTCCTCAGGGAGCACAGAAGTGACGGGAAGCTTCCGCGGGTAAGTATGTTTCTCTGTGCAGTTGCTCTAGAGGAGAGGAACGTTGATGAGCGCATCCACAATTCCTACGTGGACTTTGTGAGTATGTGTGTATGTTCCTATGTGCATGGGAAAGAGTGTGGTGTCATATGGGTCAGGATGTGCACTGCACCAGAGTGTGGTACCTTTGTCTCTAAGACACAGTTAGTGATTCAAGATCTTGGGGCTCCATGGGTCATTAGTGTCTGGTGTGAGCTCCGTTGACCCTCTTTCTCCTTACACTTCTCTGTGACGCTTATTAGACACACTTTCTGTTTTCCCCTTGACCCCTGTGCTCACTTGTTTTCCTTCTCAGGTGTGAAGTATGTCACCCCCAAGAATCAGTTCTTCTCAACGCTTCACCCTTATGCGTCTGGGCTTTTCAGTGAGCGCGCCCGCGAATCTGACACTGGAACCCAAGCACTGGGGCCAGTGTAGGAATGGCGGGTCCACCACAGACAGGCAGTGCTAATTAGGGCAAGGGCCTACCTTTCTCTGATGATGATCATCAGTATGTCTATCAATGAAATGGGAATAATGACGGTGTCTGCATCCCTGTTTCAGTTCCCAGCACACAAGGAGCACTCAGAGTTTTCTTATTGGGCCGCCTGGGTGGCTCAGTCGGTTAAGCGTCCGACTTCGGCTCAGGTCACGATCTCACAGTTCGTGGGTCTGAGCCCCCCATCAGGTTCTGTGCTGATAGCTCAGAGCCTTGAGCCTGCTTTGGATTCTGTGTCCTCTCTCTCTCTCTCTCTGCCTCTCCCCCGCTCATGCTCTGTCTCTCTCTCTCAAGAATAAACATTAAAAAATTTTTTAAAAAAAGTTTTCTTATTATATCAATATACATGTTATCACCTTGAGATTTCTCACAAGCAGCATCGTTACACCCATGACTTTAAGAAAGATCTCTAACTGACAAATATTGCCGCTTCTGCTCCGGTATCCTTGTCCCTGAACCTCGCCTCTCTCCCTAACGCATCCGTCCAGGTAGTCACTGCAATATGTTTTGCTAAAATCTCAAAGAGATCAAGCATTCTTCTGGTCCCCCAACAATTTTTCAAGTTGACACCTATCTTCACAGGGATTTTTCCACTGGTTTCTGAAACAACGCTGTACTACCTGCTCGGCTGACTCCTCCGTGTACCTTTCTGGCCTCCTCTTCCCACTGTGTTGACACCTGCTGTGTTTTTCGCTTGTACAGAAGTCATGTTGTCTCTCACACTCTTGAGGAAATGCCTGAATCACTTCCTCTGCCTAGAGCGCTTTCCAACGTCCTCTTTGCTAAGAAAAATACTGCCGACTGCAGTTTGATTTCCCTTTTCTGCCAGGCAGTGACATAACGTATATGCACGTTTTCACTGAGCCAGGCAGGGTCTTCCGTTCACCCCGTGAGGCAGAGACTTTGACCATTTCAGACGACCGATCGGGGCAGATTGCCAACATCAGGCAAGCGGCGAGTGCTGGAACCAGGACTCAAAGCACGACTGTCCTATTCAAAGCCTTGCTCTCAGCCACCGGGAGAAATTCCTTTCTTTCCCGCCTTCCTAATTTCTCCCAATGTTTGCTTGTTTCACGTAAGTATCGTATCCTTTTGAGATCTGTGTGAATGTCATTTCCTCAGAGCCTCTTGAAACTCCTCCACTTAGACATGAATGCCAGGTATGGTTCTGTTCTCCTCCCACCGGCTGCACCCCGTGTGTAAGAAGACAGGAGTCTGGTGCTCTCAAAACCCAGGCCAAACGATTTGCCTCCCGGGCAAACGAATGTTGTTCTACCAAGGTCTCACCTCCATGAAGCTGTACTTTCCACTTGTCAGTTTTAGCTTCTCCTTAATTTTTTTCAGATAAAAGCAGAAGAGTCGGACTGTGTCTCCTTCCGCACACTCGATGCCGTAGCATATTTCACTCCCCACGACCTCCATGGTTCCTGTATCGTCTTGTATTACATAGACTGTTGTCTTCCTGTTATCTTTTTTCTGTAACAGAAATTGAACATCCCGTTTCTCTTTCGGCTTTGTTCAATGTTTTATTATTTATTTTTGAGAGAGAGACAGAGACAGAGACAGAGCACGAGCAAGGGAGGATCAGAGAGAGAGGGAGACACAGAATCCGAAGCAGGCTCCGGGCTCTGAGCCGTCAGCACAGCGCCTGACCCGGGCTCGATCTCACGAACCGTGAGGTGGTGACCTGAGCCGAAGTCGGACGCTTAACCGACTGAGCCACCCAGCCGCCCCCAACATCCTGTGTCTGAAGACATCATCACGTTGATATTTGAAGGAAGACCCCGGGGACACAGTGAATACAAGACATAAAAAAGCAATTAGAGGAACAGATACACATACAGCTTCGGCAAGGTCTTCTCCAAGAACTTTCGGCTTACGATCTTGCTTTGATAGTTTCCCCTTCCTTGTTCTAGACATTTTCTACCTGGCAGTCCTAGAACAGTGAATTTTCTTCCTATTTCCTACTGCTTCACCACCAGGGAAGCGTTGATTCCTTCAAACACTGGAATCAGAGGAACCTGAGGCTTTCACGGACTCCTTTACCTCCTGTCGTTCTGCAGAATGGAATGGACATGACTGCAACTTTTGACTCAGTAGATTATACAGAACCAACAGAACAAGTAAGGTTCCAGTAACTCCCTACTTCCTTTTCCAACCTTCTCCATTAACTCACTCTTCTCCAAGTCGTATCTCCACTGACCTGGATCTTGCAGTTCAGAAACGACAGAGTCTCACTTCCTTAAGCTGTAACTCATCCACTCCAGAAATGCATTTCTCTTAAAGACGGAGTGGGAGGGTAATGTAGGTGACTTAAGGGGCTCTCCCAGAAGAGAGATGTGTAAGATTCTGAAGCAGTCAATCCTACAAGATGCCAGGTAAGTTCATGAAAGTTTGTGAATTCTGGGGAGACCTGAACACATCATACTAGTAACCTGAATTTGGACGTGCCGTACAAGTAAACTTCTCTGACACACGCACCCCCTTTTGGGGGATATAATGGAGTTGGACTGCCGTGTTTTCAACATATCTTGCGATGTCAAACCTTAGTCTTCAATAGACTGTTTAAATAACGTGTTAAATAAATAAGCTAGAGGAGACAGCCTTGCCCATGTCTGTCGTTTGCCTACGTGGTAAAGGTATTCATATTCAGGAGGACATGAGCCGATATATTTATTACTCTGATTATGTGTCCCAACCAGAATGAATCTTTGGGAGGCTGATGGATTATTCAAAGATTTAAAAAAAGAGAAAGATAGATTTATACAGTTTTGGAGGAGCTCAGAGATAAGCACATGCATACTGATTCATGCCCTGATAACAGAGGCTGAAAATAATCCTGACCGGGGACACGACAAGATTTCTGGTGACGCTTTTTCAAAGAACTTGCATGAAGGTATCTTGAGTACAAGACTACCAGGTCACTAGTCCCATTTCCTGTCACGTGGCTCTCTTGACCACCTACGCGTGGTCAAGAGACAGGCCTGAGAACTGGGCTCACCCAGTGTCAGTCAGCGCACACAGAACCTGGCGATCGAAAACAGTTAATTTCAGGTGTGGATGGAGAACATGAAAATGAATGTGAAGGGATTACCTTCTGCAGGAGAAACAATCCAGACACGATTGTTGGAAGATTATCCGGATCTTCCTGACAAAGATCTCCGATCTTGGGAGGGGTTTTTGCTCTTATCCAGATGTCGTTTGGGACCGCAATCGTCTGGCCATCAGGAGCTTTCTGCACAACCGACCTTTCGTTTATCTCCAGGACATTTTTGTATCGAATGTATGCTGACATGGTAATGACATTCTTTTGTTTGAATTCCTTTTTCAGCTTGATGTTTAAAACCTTCACTTGGAAAACTTGATTGGAAGTAGCCACCGTAGCAAGAAACACTTTTTTTTTCCTCTGCCCTGGGAATTCACACTCAATTGGATCTGTTGCCGTCAGTACCACCACTGTTATGGGGTCCTTTTGAAGGGTAGGCCTTCTAGGAGCCACCTGATTTGGGGCTTGCATAGCTGGGTTCTCTGTTGGACAGAAATAGGAGAACAAAGGTAGAAGTTTGAGCATGGAATACCAGGTCATTTACTCGTGAGTGACACTTCGCTTATGACACTGGGGCCACAACAACCCTCAAAGATCATTGGAGCTGGGGCCAGGCTCGAAAGGAGTCGCCTAACAGAGAGGAAAGGCTAATGAACTGAGAGCTTAGGTAGTAAAAGTGTAAGGCAGCAGACTGGGATGAGAGTCCAAACACCCTCAGTTGAACAGAAGAGCCTTTCCGAATTCAAGCACGATCCTGAGCCCGAGACATGCACAGAACTGTGGATGATAAGAGCATTGCCCTGAGCTAATGAGGGACAGATTCAAATATTTCTTTGACAGAGCAGATTCAGAACGAGCAAATAGAAAATGAATGTCAGGCATGTCTGGGCACAGCTCAGACTGCCAATGTGCACATGCTGTCAGTGGTAAAAAAGAAAAAAATTGACATGTAACATGAAAAGGAGAAAACATTTGAGGAAATAATGAGATAAACTTCTTGGAATGAAAGTAACATGAACATCTTCAGAGTGGCCAAAAGAATGCCAAAAAGGAGAGTAAAGGAAAAACCCGTGTCAGGCAGGACGTAATGTTGAGACCCCGGAAAATACCTAAAACAGCCAGGAAAGTTTGATTCCCAGAGAAAAAGTACAGATCACTTAACAAAGTTGCAGAACCAGATTCTCAACAGCAAAACTGCACTGTAGTACGTTTGTACAGCATTCTACCCAAATTCTATATCTGCGGTTTGGAAATCCCCCCAAAAAGGGAATCCAAAAGATGTGTGTGTGTGTGTGCGCGCGCGCGCGCGCGCGCATGCGTGTTAGTTAGGTGACAAAACTTATTAGGAAAATATCTGATGTGAGGTCTCAGGAGCCTACGTATATATTTTTTAAAAATCCACATTAGTGTGAGGACACATACGTCTTGCTACATAAACATGACTGCATGTGAGCTGAGAGACAGGACTCAGATCTTCCTAGATCGTCAGTATAGTACAGGATAGATAGTGTGTGCATTTGGTAACCTTTCCTAGGTCACTCAAATTCTGAATTCCACAACATATGTGAACCCAAAGGCCCCAGAGCGAGGTTGTGAACAGGTATTGAAGGGAAAAACTAATTTTGAGACAAGAATTTTGTAGCAAACTGAAAATGGCATTTAAATGTGATGTCCTATAGGTGAATCTCTGATATTGACCAACATGATGAACAGTCAGAAGATGTAGCAACACAAAGATACCTATCAAGCACTCTTTTGGAGATAATATTCCCCAAGGCATTAAAGGAGGTTAACATAAAAACACGCTGCAGACTAAAAAGGAAGTGAGGACAAGACCTCGGTTGAGTCTTTCAAAGTTGTAAAAATCAATAAAGCCCCAACGGAAGAGAAAGAAAACAGAAAGTAGATCAACACAGTGGGGTGAATAGAGGAAGGAGAGATGGTATCTGTTCACTGAGCTGCTTGCCTGGAAAGAGGAGTCAGAGACATTAACTTAAAACTATTGTTGAGGGGCGCCTGGGGGGCTCAGTCCGCTGAGCATCCGACTTGGGCTCAGGTCATGATCCCATGATCTCGCAGTCTGTGAGTTCGAGCCCCGTGTAGGGCTCTGTGCTGACAGCTCAGAGCCTGGAGCCTGCTTCCGATTCTGTGTCACCCTCTCTCTCTGCCCCTCCCCCACTCATGCTCGCTCTCTCTTTCTCTCTCTCTCTCTCCCTCCCTCTCTCTCAAAGGCAAATAAACACTAAAAAAAAAAAAAAAAAACCTGTTGGTGAAGAAGACAGCAAGACAACATAGAATAAGCACTCCAGAAAAGTGCTCTGAATTAATCAAAATGGAGTATTTCACAGAATGGACATAAAGTGATAAACCCATTAAAAGACAAGATTTCAATGTTCAAGTAGCTTTATTATTTTTTTTATTTTTTTTAATTTATTTTTCAATATATGAAGTTTATTGTCAAATTGGTTTCCATACAACACCCAGTGCTCATCCCAAAAGGTGCCCTCCTCAATACCCATCCCCCACCCTCCCCTCCCTCCCACCCCCCATCAACCCTCAGTTTGTTCTCAGTTTTTAAGAGTCTCTTATGCTTTGGCTCTCTTCCACTCTAACCTCTTTTCAAGTAGCTTTAGATGGTCCTTAAGTCAAAGACTAATCTGAACTGAGTTTTGCTGCCCAATGATAAAAGTTTTCAATTCCAGACAGATGCAACAGTTTAATTACATATTTGCCTAATAGTTATAGGTATATATTATTTATTATTAGTTTATATTATCCTCATTATTATGAATAGTGTTATGACACGAACACATTCCCCTCTCTCTCACTGTATATTCATATATGTGTTAACAGCTGAGAGAACCACAGGGAAAAATGGACAAAATCATGATTATACGTTGGTGCTCCCCTGTGTCAACTACTGAAAAAAGCAAGGAAAAAAAACACTTAGAAAAGTTGACCATCACTGTTCAGCTTAAGTAAAAGCTTGATGTAATATTTAGAAATTTCTGAAACCAATATTTGAAACATAACATTTCTCTCAAAAGCACACGACATGTTTGAGTACCGGGCTCTACAGAAGGACAAGCATTCCAAAGTGTGGCTCCAGATTTGTTTCCAACCACCTCTTTTCTACAAACTGCACTACCCCATTTGCCTGAGCCTTGGAGGGAGGCTCGGAGGGGGTCCTGGGGGACCCAGATGCAGCCCCGCCCCTAGAAGTGGCAGGGGACTAGGACAGGTAGGAAAGTGCTAAGGTGCCTTGTACCCCTGTGAGTGCCCTTGTGAACCCGATTGATGCTCTATTCCGTGTGTGTGTGTGTGTGTGTGTGTGTGTGTGTGTTTGTTCCCAGGTTTTGTGAAACATATCCAGACATGTTTTCTATTGAGTATCATCGCATACTACTTTTTCCCCACCCTGTCCTGTGTCCCGTCTCCTCTACCCCGGCCCCCACCGCAGCCGCGAAACTTCCAGGCAAGAAAGCCAAGGCCGTCTTCTGAATAGTTACTCCTGTTAGAAACACCCGCAGCATGAATTTTAGAATCTACAACAGTCAACATG
Source organism: Panthera uncia (assembly GCF_023721935.1). Lineage (NCBI taxonomy): Eukaryota > Metazoa > Chordata > Mammalia > Carnivora > Felidae > Panthera > Panthera uncia. Next base: position 63,911,671 of record NC_064813.1, read on the forward strand.
CATTTCCCTTCCTTCAGGCCTCAGTCAGATGGAACGAAAGATGTCTGGCATCTTCCCCTGGCAGAGAAGGCTTAGAAGGAGCCACTGTGGTTTTCAGTCTTCAGAACACAGCTGATGGCAACCCCCCTCCCCTGCTCCCCTGCGCGCTACACACAAGGCTCAGACACTCACCCTTCCCCCGTACCTTGTGGTATCATCGAGCTGCCCAGATGTCCCCCACAGAAGTCCTGGCCAGACTCACCTCACTGACGACTCGCCACAGTCGTCCAGCTATTGAGATTTTCTTCTGAAATACAGCGATCGATGTAGGTTTGGTTTGAGTAGGAAGATATCACAGCAAAGCTCTCACAAACTGAACTGCAAATGCTCTAAAAAAATGGAATCCTTCCAAGATAACTTGGGAAATTGCCATTGGTAAACGTCACAGAAGAGCTAAAGCCTGGAGCCCGCCCAGTGTTGGGAAACTTTTCCCGAGGCTCCTCCCATCCATGCCTTTAGCTTTGTCTTTTCTTAGTGAGAGAATGTGAGTCAGAGAAGCTTTCTCTTAAACATTTCAGTGACCATGAAAAGAGCTAAATTATCATTATTTTATTTTATTTTATTTTATTTTATTTTATTTTGTAAGAATGTCTGAAAGGAGTTTCAACTTAGAACTTTCTTATCCTAGCGGACTTTACTGTTGGTCAGTGGACCCTGAAGCCCCTTCAGTGAGGCTCAACTATCAAAGAGGAGAAGTGAGTCACCCGCCCACAACTTCCTGTTTTCCTGCTTACATGGCACTCGATGGGAGGGAGGAGATCTTAGGGAAATTATTTCCAAATAAACCTAAGTGACTAACATGTTCATATCCTTGCTGCAATGAATCATCAAATCCTGGCAGATCAGGAAGATTCTAGAAGAGAGGAGGGCTTACTAAAAAGGTTGTCTGCAATGTTGTGATCTGTATAGGACTGCGGGTACAATTTGGAGAATTGTAACCCTGAGAGGTCAACTAGATGGAACCAGGCAGCATCCTTGTATGGCGATTACACACCATCTGACTTGCAGGAAGGCAGAGTCAGTGAAATGTAAAGGGGTCCCAAAAGCAGGGCACGTGAAGGGAGGGAGAAGAAAACTGATGGAGACAATTGAGGCAATTGGAACTAGGTTTGTGGAGGAGAGAGTTGTAGTCTGTGTCTGAAAAATATCTGCAATCGATGAATGAGGCAGGGATGCAAGGTGGGGGCTGGCAGGAGTCCCCAAGGCTCTAGTGGGTTGTCACAATTCTTTATTCCAGACTTAAGTGCTGCTTATATGGATGCATTGAGCTCTCTTCACATTAAGAGTAGAGGGACTTCAGGGAGATCAGAGGGTCCCCGACCAGAGACCAGGAGGCAGAGGACAGGAATATGGACGACTCAGGACATTTTCTTCCTGTTGAACTGGAAACTACCTTATGTGGAGTGATGCTCTCTGATGCTTCCCCCTCAGAGAACACACACGTCACTGGCCCACACAACGGGGAGTCAGGACAATGCTCCGACATGCATGTGTGCGCTTAGGGTCGTAGAAGATGAACCAAAGCGACCAAAAACAAATGTGCCTTTTCCCTGACTCTTAATCAGTGGTCAAACATCAGTGACCGGGGCCATTACAGAGATAGATACAAAGCGATCGATCTGGCCCTCCACCCACTAAAAGATCAGTGTTCCCTAATTCGCAAAGCTTCATCAATGTAATGATATGAGCCACCTGGGAATGGAGAGAACATTCAACATGGGGGAAAAGCCTGGAAAACGCTTGTGGACCTGCTGTCATCTCTAGTTCTGGTCTCACGTACTATTTTAGAAGATCGCTGAAAACCCCCAGTCAAGAGTCACCACCAGGTTGATGTGCTAAGTAGGTCTCGCTGTTAGGAGATGTTTCCTACAGAGAGGAGCTCGAGCAGACGCAAGAGCACCTGCCCCAAGAAATCACAGGAAGGTCCTTAAAATTCCATATTCAATATATAAATTCAATATAATATATATATATATATATTCAATATATAAATTCAATATAAAAAATCGTCATAAATACATACATACGTGAACTGAAGTCAGCAGCTCAGAGACCAATGTTTTCCATTTAGATTAAAAAACAAATCCAGCTATGCATCATTGACAAAATGCACATAAAGCATTAAGTCACTTCACAAAAACTTGGAAAAACTTATATTATTCAAGCCTTACCTTGAAGAAAGCCAGGTTAGTAGGGTAGCTCAAAATATTTACAAAAAATATGTCAGTACAGGTAGAGTTTCACTACAGAAGGACAAAATATTCAACTCTCAAAATTAAATTATGTTCTAATATAATAAATAAATATATATATAATTTATCACTTTACATTTATGGCAGCATAAGTCGATTTGTTTCCTTTATTTTCACATAAGCACACGTAGTGTATGTACTTGTATAGGTATGCAAGCTATATATAAAAACATATGGTTGAAATCAAGAGAATGACAATGAGAAACTGACAAAAATCACCATTATAGAGGTAGAGATTTTGTCATCTCCCAACTGTTGAAAGAGCAAATTAAAAAAAAAAAAAATAGTTGAGATTTAGATTTAGAAGATTTGACCAGCACAATTAACAAGCTTAAGAAACTTTAACCTACAGGATTCTGAATCCCACACTTATAAACTCTTCTCAAGCACCCATGAAATAATTCGAAAATATTCATCATGTACCTGACCATACGACGTCAACAGACACTTTTCCGAGGAAGACATCCAGATGGCCAACAGCCGCATGAAAAGATGCTCAACACCTCTCATCATCAGGGAAATAGAAATCACAACCACAATGAGATACCACCTAACACCTGTCAGAGTGGCTAAAATTAACAACTCAGGAAACAACAAGGGTTGGTGAGGATGCGGACTGCTGGTGGGAATGCAAACTGGTGCAGCCACTCTGGAAAACAGTATGGAGTTTCCTCAAAAAGCTAAAACTACAGCTACCTTACAATCCAACGATCACACTATTGGTATTTACCAAAAGGATACAGAAATACTGATTCGAAGGGGCACGTGCACCCCAATGTTTATAGCAGCACCATCAACAACGGCCAAAGTATGGAAAGAGCCCAAGTGTCCATCAGCTGATGAATGGATAAAGAGGAGGTGTTATGTCTACACTATGGAATACTACTTAGCCATCAAAAAGAATGAAATCTGGCCCTTTGAAATGATGTGGATGGACCTAGAGTGCATCACACTAAGCAAAATAAGTGGGCGAGAGAAAGACAAATACCGTATGATTTCACTCATATGTGGAATCAAAGAACCCAAACAGATGAACATAGGGGAAAGGAAAAATAGGGAAGCAAACTAGAAGAGACTCTTAATGACAGAGAACAAACCGAGGGTTGATGGAGGGAGGTGGGGGTGGGAGTGGCTAAGCGGGCGATGGGCTTTAAGGAGGGCACTTGTGGTGAGCCCTGGGTGTTACACGTCAGTGATGAATCACTAAACTTTACTCCTGAAACCAAGACTATCTATATGTTAACTAACTTGGATTTAAATAGAATCTTGGAGAAAACAAAAAAGGCAAAATATATACCAAAGCTAAGTGATGCATTTAAAACTCTCCCTTATCCACTGGCACCACTGAAAGTTGTCTGTGACTAAGGAAAGGAGTTTCAAAAGTGTTGAAATAATGCCTCTGGCCCTTGTCGTAGAATAAACCTCAGAATAAATTAAACAGACTCGTGACGAAGAAAAGAAGCCCCATTTTGGTGCAAGTGTGTTTGTAGAACTGAGAAAGTATCTCCTTGTGCGTACTCTAAATTCCAGATACTACCACAGTGTTAATACCACAGAATAGAGCTTTTACGTCCTGATTCTTCTTTTGCTTAATATCAGCTCATGATGATTTTCTCATGTTAATGTCCTGTCTTTTACACAGGTCCGACACCAGTCCCCAAGTTTCCTACTCATCCTCCGGTGGACAAAACAAAACTTTCCTCTAAATGCCAACGTATGTCAGTACACACGTGAGAATGAATTTTCAATTTGTTATAGACAAAACACATTTCCCTTTGTTCAGGCCTCAGGGGCGGTAGAATAAGGGATGTCTATTTTCCACCTACATAGGGGAAGGATTTGAATCCATTTTCACTTATCTGCATATTGTTGACACAGCCCTTATGCTCCCAGACAATCCTATGATTAATTCTCCACTGTGATCTTGTGGTTTCTGACTCTACCCCCTGGGGCTTTTCTGGAGAAATTTTCGCAGACCTCACCTCACTGGATGCATCCTCCACCCCAGTGCTCAGAAATGCAGATACCACCCTCTTGACTGAATGAATAAAATGTCAGAGCACCCCTGCAGAGCACCTTCAGGATGCCATCATCTCAGGAAGGGCGGAGAAAATGAAGCTTTCTGAGAGATAGCCAGGAAAAATGAAACCAGCCAGAAAAAACCTGGCGAAAAACCTGGTTGTTGACATCTGTTTCACACCGTGCTCACTTCTAAGGGGAAAGAAGTTACATATTTAGGGGGCGATTTTGAGGCGCCACATCTCAGGCTTGTAGATTTCTATCTCAGCAGCCAGAGAAATCGAAGTTTCCTGTCTGTAAATAGTAATTTTGCCACAAGGAGAAACTATAGCTAAGTAGTTCCTCTTTTGCTTTTTTGGCCTAAAAATATCAGGGGCTGAAAGGATTTTGAACATTAGATTTTTCTTTTTCACCTCACTTACATGTGGGTCCTGAGAAACCCATAGAGCCTAGAATGAGACTCAGCCTATTGTCGGGGAAAGGCGTGCCACCCAGCTACGTCCCCGTATGTTCCCGTTCAAGGACCAGCAGTGACAGGAGACATTGGTAGAGGCACCTATATCTACTAGTACTTGACTGCATCTTCTGGAAAGGGGGCGGGCCATCTGTGACATTGTTTTGGTTCAAATGGTACCTGTGCATTCACCCCGTTTTTAATAATTGGCAGACCGGAAACTTCAAAGACATAGAAGGTCATTATAAATAGAAGGTCTTACTCAAACATATCAAAGGAGTTTGGCACTAGCTGCCTCTTGACTAGGCTGCCTGATCACAATGATTAAAATCTCGATCACACGCGCTTTCTGCATTCATCGTGAGTAAATACGATTTCTCTTTCGCAGGGAGCTTCTTGAAGTTTCGGGGGCCCGATGAACCCTTTGTTCTGTAGTGTTTTTTTTCTGCGACACAGTGGATGCATTCTGGAGTACCATAAACCCTGACGTGGCAAATAAATGGCACCAGCTCACAGACGGTATCGTGGCAAGCCCCCGCCTGATCCGCAAGACGGATGAGGCTTCCCAAGAGCTAATGTGGGCAAACGTTCTGAGGCTGTCTGCAGAAAAGAAAGCTGATTGTCTTAGTCCAAACTAACATCACACATACATTCAGACAACGGACCATTATAAACAGCGATGAGCTGTGAAGCCATGGAAGGATCTGGAGGCGACTTAACTGCATGTTATTAAGTCGCAGGAGCCAATCTGCAAAGCCTACGTCCTGAAAAATTCCAACCGTGGGACATTCTGGAGAGGACCAAGGTGCGGACCCAGTAAAAAGATCCGTGGTTGCTAGGGAGTAGGGGAGAAATGTGGAACACAGCGAAACCACAGCGAATGAGACTGTAATGGATACATGTCATTGTACATTTGTCCGGACCCACGGATGTGCACCACCAAGACTGAGCCCTAATGCAAACTATGGGCTTTGGGTGATAATGATGCGTCATTATCGGTTGTCATAAACGGGCCACTCTGGTGCAGGACGATGACGGTAGGGGAAGCTATGCATGTGTGGGGCAGGAGGTATAATGGAGATCTGTAATTTCTGCTCAGTTTTGCTGTGAACCTAAAACCTCCCTGAAAAAATAAAGTCTCTTTCTTTTTTTTCAGAAAAGGCTGTGCTATGTTATTCAAAGGCAGCTGAAGATTTCTTTGCAACGGAACACACAGGAAGACCAGAGCTAATGTGAAACCCCGTGGGCAAGCTGAGAAGTGATGGAACTGTGGTGAGGGGGGGCGGGCGGTGGGGAGGGCGGATTTCAGCAGCCTGGGCATTTCTAAAAGGGGAAGAGACAGGGCCTTAGTACTGACTGAACTTCAGCTTTGGTCAGGGTCCTTTCTCACGCCCCTTGATTCCTCCCGCTAACTCATGAAGGCTGACGCGTTGGTTGTGATGCCCTGTGTTCTACGTGGGATCTCCTAGAAAGCATTCTGGTGTGCTTGCCTCTTGTCCGGAGCAGGTAGGATCCTAGGAGGGAACAGTCCGGCTCAGCGTCACAAGTGGTTCTGACCACTTTTAACTAATCTCTGTGTGATCGTAGGACTTGGGACGGGACCCGCTGACTCCACAGACCTAACACTCGTTTGGATTTATGCCCTTTGTCAAACGCTTCAAAGGGCTGCTACTCGACAGGTGTCAAGAGTCATCTCTTTGGTTCTGTTAGGAATCGGGTGCGTAAGTACAATGCGGATAACAACAGCAATCGACCGAGTTCGATGTTGTTCTTGCAGCGCCTAGGGCAGGCCCACGTAAATGATCCCAGTTCCTGCGACAACCTTCGAGGTAGGCGTCATTGACATGAACAGTTTTCAAAATGAGGCCAAAAGGGGTTCACTAAATCGCACAACGTTTCATGACTGCTGATTTGTGCACAGTGGAATTCAAACGCAAGGTTTTCTCGACTGCGTGTTCTTCCCTATGATTACCAACACCGAACGCTGCACTTGTGGTTCTGATGGCTGAGTCGCCCGGGGAGCCGGGAGACTCAGTGCCGCGTATGCGTGAATAGGTGCACAGACAAGCAGGCATGTGCTGACAGGCAGGGGACAGGCAGGGGACCAGCCCATTTCATTTTTTTCTAGAAGGAAATTTTAATCTTTTTTTTTTTCTTAAAAAGGAAGTGAGAGTTTAAAAAACTCTCTGAAAGGGCAAACAAGTGTTAGCAATTCCTTCCTTTGAGCTCAGATGGTATATGCCCCTCTTTTGGGGGGAGGGGGCACACATTTGTCTATCATATGCCCTGTTTCTCTTTCACTTCCCCACCCTCAAGAAACTTCTTCTTCTTCTTCTTCTTTTTTTTTTTTTTTTTAAAGCATAAGTTAGTCTACAACTCTTGATTCTTGATGCCGTTTTCCTGGGTATCAGAACAAAAAACACATTTATCATGGTTGCTAAAATTAGAGCTCAAAGGAGCCACGCAAAAGTCATAAAATCCGATCTCCACGTTTCAGGTGTTACGAAAATATAGGTCAGGGAACGTGTGTGGCCGACTCTGAATCTGTTAGGCAGAGTCCGAGCCTAGATTACAACTCAGGCCTGCGGAAGCCACACCACATGCACAGTGCCTCGTGTGACGGTAGGGACAGTTCGGTGTGGCTCAGGCGAAGCTGGGACCCTGGTGTCTCCTGACCGGGCCTGGGGAAAAGACTCTCCGAAGTATGGTGTTCTGAGGCTGTCTTTTTGACATCCTGGGTCTGCGTTCCCATGTTCCCAATTAGTGTTAATTGAGGGAGGCAAGCAGAAAAGACTCCACCGCTCACAACTCCGGCAGGGGTGGGGGTGGGGGGGGTGTAGCAGGATGGAGGCAAAATGCTGATAATTACTGAAATTACCGAAGTTCAGACTGCGCATCATTAAGCAGGCAGAGGCCCCTCCGGGGAACAGGGCTCTTGCCTCACCCTCTGGCTTCCCCAGCTCAATTAAACAGCTCGTTTGTCTTCTTATTAGCAAACTTGTTAGCCCCTTACTCTGTCCCCTGAGGTGCTCAGAAGAAAACTTTCGTGGGAGGGATTCCTTGGCTGGCTGGGGCTGGCTGTCAGGCTTCCCTGGGGGAATCCTAGGTACCCAGCTCCTTCTGACAGGATGCCTGTGGCAGGGGACCATTCAGCGGTGGCCCCAAGGTGCCTCTGCTGGACCAAAGTTAAGGATATGGAAGGTCAGCAAAACTGCGTGAGATCTAACCGAGAAGCAGGGCAGTGTCTGAGGCTTGTTCCGGACACACTGCTCCAAGATTGCCAGGGCCGTCTCATGCTGCCGGCGTGAGCAGAGAGGCTATCGACACGCCCCGGGATCTGTGTCAGAAGTGGCAGAAACAAGACCTGCACCAGTATATCGGAGGCCTCAGTTTCCCCCTCCTCTCTGCCCTCTACCATTAGCAGGCGTTTTTAACTGACTTAGGCCACCATCCAGCTCTTGGATGCTGATGCTTCCTAGGGAAGGATTCCCTTAGGCCCCACATGTGGGCCCAGCTCTGTGCTGCCCAGCAAACACTCTCCTGCCTCTGGAGTGCTTCTGCACCGCGGCGAGGAGGACAGGACACGCGTGGCCTCCCCATCTCGCAAGTAGAGGCCTGAGGCTCTGGGGGCTTTCCCAGAACAGACACTGACTATGTGGGTTTATTCTTTGAGGTCAGTTGAAATGACATTCAAAGTTCCCAATCTCTCAGCCCATTCAGACCAACCATCAGTAATTTTTCGTCCGTACCTACATATTTACCGCTGACAAACTAGTTGTAATAAATAGCGGAAATATTACTTACTGAGTGCCCCCTCAAGTGGGGATATAACCTTATACGTGAGGAAAGTGAGGTTCAGAATGTTTTGACTAGTCTAGGCTACTAGAAAAAGGACGGATCTGGTGTTCATGCCCAGGGCGGGGCGGGGAGGACATTGTTTGAAAAGGACCCGTATAGGTAGGTAAGGAGATGGTTTGCTGATTTGGGACCGTCTAGAATGGATGGAGAGGAAGGGCATATAAGTGGGGGGTAAGTGGGAGATGTAGTTCAAGACAACAGATTCAGAAGATGTCAGAGCTCATCGCTACCCCAAGTCTCCCTTCCCTGGCCTGTGGCTCCCCGATCTACTAACAGCCTCACCCCTAGTTTCTTAGTGCACCCAGTTTCTCAGAAACAGAGGAGTCATGAGTATATACCGGAGGGCTCAGACCTGCCTCAGTGTGTCCATCCTCGATGCACCTCTCCCCCTGGCCTTTAGTGGGGATTTGTAGCTAATTTAGGCCATCATCTAGGCCCTGGTTCCCAGACCCCAACCCATACGCCCGCGGCCCTACTCTTGTTGACTCTTCCCGTGAGGACGCTGCGTTGTGTTACCTGTTCAGAACGTACACTTGTCTGTGTGCGCCGCGGGTGGGCGGGCAGCCGGGGATCGGGGACGCTTTCCTTCTTCACGTCCGTTCCACATCCCGCGGCCTAGCCTGACGAGAAGCAGACGCTCTTCAGGAAACAGCAGAGACGCCCGGGAAATCGTCTGACCTCCCGTTTTCAAACAAATGGCCTTAGAACGCAATACACGAGGCGGACACGCACCGAAGTGGAAAGCAGACTGAACGGGTAAGTAGAGCTGGGGGCCGGAAGCCCAGGCCTCTCCCTACACCCCGGTTTCTCCCCCGGCTCCCAACTGCTTCCTTGGCCGAGATCGTCTAGGTCAGTCTTTTCACTTCTCTGGCCAGTCAGTTGAGGGTCAGGGAGGTGACAGGCCCCGCTGTTCGTGACAAAGACGTGGCAGACAGATCGCCGTCCTCGTAAACTTGTTTTCAATAGTCTTGTTGTTCGAATGAAAACAAAACCAAAACCAAAACCAAAAACCCAGAACAAAACGCCACAAAGGTTCCGGGACTTGCTGTGAAAAGACACGGACCCAATCCCGGGTCAGCAGTCCACCGGGCGGGCATGACCTTGGCAAGACCCGCGGCCTTGTCCTCCCTGCAGCGCGTGGCCGGTCACGTCGCCTCCTGCTTGCGGAGCTTTGTCCCGATGGCTAAGAGGTGTTCCACACGTAATGAAGCAGCCTCACTATCCTGGAGGCAGGGCGGGGTCATGGTGAGAGAAGGGCCTTTGAGCCCGTGCCCCTGATTCAATCGATCATTGTCTCTACCACTTTCTTGCTCGGACCAGGCACTCAGTCCCATCTGGAAAATGGGTTGCACAGTGGAATCTTATTTAAGTAATTCTTGGGAGGGTTAAATTATTTTGTACCTGCAGAGCAAACAGACCATTAAACACTACGTAAGCATCGGTCATTGTTACTTCCAATTTGCCACATAGGTTTCTGCAGGGGGATCCCTTTCCTTGGAGAGGGCCCGGTGTTTGTTTGTTTGTTTGTTTTTCATGTTTATTTATTTTGAGAGAGAATGCAAGTGGGGGAGGGGCAGAGAGAGAGAGGGGGACAGAATCCGAAGCAGGCTCCAGGCTCCGAGCTGTCAGCATAGGGCCCGACGCGGGGCTCGAACTCACGAATGGTGAGATCATGGCCTGAACCGAAGTTGGAAGGTTAACTGCCTGAGCCCCCCGGGCACCCCAGAGCACGCCCAGTTTTTTCCGTATTTCTCTTTGCCGTCCCGTGTGAGTCAGTGGACCTGTTAAGACTCCAAATCAAGTGTTTTCTCCTGGCCTAGGTTCCCAAATCAGCCTGGAACCTTCTGTGTGTTTCTCCCTGCCCTTGCAGAATCTACACTTTGCCCTCAATGCCTGGATTGGGGTCTTCACCCTTTTCTCTTCTCCTGCACGGTGCTCTCTCAGTTCTTCTTCCTGAGGGGTGGTCATGGGCCAATGCATTTCCCCAGCGATGGTCTGAAGGCATTGCTGGCCATTGTCCAGGTCCTTGCAGGGAGCCCTGGGGCCTGTAGTCCTCTTGTGGGGACATGCATGCCTACCTGACGACCCAGTGGAGCCCAAAAGTCACCTCTACCTTCTAGCATGGGGTCTGCATGTCTGCCCACTGCTGAGTAAAAAAGGAACGTGTGATTGGATCCTAAGGATCGAGCCAGGGTGACAGGGACCAGGTCCCCTTCCCAAAGCCCGGCCAGCAGCCATCCCTCTCACCCACATCAGTGTCGCGCTCCAGACTCACCCGCCTCCTCGCTTCATAGTGTTTTCTCTCCACAGCCTCCTGAGGCCCTTCCCTTCGGGTCTTCTCAGAGCCTCCTAACAGACGCAGACCTGAGGCAAGCGGCTGACCCCTATCCCCGCGCCTCTCCCCTGGAGCGGTGAGAGAGAGAAGAGAGAGCCCGGGGAAATCACCTCCCCTGGGTGGTCAACAGGGCCAGCAAACGGCCTTTCTGTTCACCCCATTGTGTCTTAGGAACACCACTGTTTTTCTTTTGCTGTGATGTGGAAAGAAGTCAGAAGCAAGACATCCATGCGACTCATTGGGTGGATGTCTCAGGGCCAACTCTTTGGTTACTTCCTTCTTCTGTGTTGCCATCAGGGTTCTTACTCTAGAAGGAAAGAAATAAGAATATACACCTATTTCTTTGTGCTATCTCTGTATACTTATTTCTACATATACTCTATATGTGTACCTATTTCTATAGACTAAACTATTTATATACTTATATATAAGTATATATATATATATACACACATATATATATATATACACTTATGTCTATATACTATATCCTATATACATCTTTTTCTGTATACTATATATATACTCTAGATATAGATAGATATGTCTATACAGTAAAACCTTGGATTGGGAGTAACTTGCTCTGCGGGTGTTCTGCAAGACGAGCAAACATTTCTAACAAATTTTAACTCGATAACGAGTGATGCCGTGCAATATGACACGATGTGCGTGATGTCAAATGTCACGTGATCACAACTGAGCCAATGGTTCTTCTCTCTTACTGAGGGATTGTGGGTGATCATCTCCCATGCTCACATGCTCGGTCTCAGGCCACGGTGTTTGGCAGAAATCGCTGATTTTTTCGGAACGTTGGAAGGTGCCCACACTGGCACTCGTGTATTTTTTGTCACTTCAAAGCATGTAGGGACAGTCCTTTGCTTTTCCGTACGAGAGTAAGCTTAGGGATGTTTTGCTTCCTTCTAGGTCAGGCTGCCTGCGGATATAGACCTTTTCTCTGATGCCTTATTGCCAGTTACGTTAAATACAGCCTATGACAAGAGTTTATTGCTATTGTATTGTAACCAACATCTGTTAGTGATAGTGAAAGTCCTACACAATAACCCTCCTCTCTCTTGTCTCCCCCACACCATTCACAAAGGTTTTCAATGGTAAGTGCAGTTTAACTTGTTTATTTTTTTTAATATTTTGTATTTTCTTTATTATTTTGTATTATAACCATTTTAATATGAATATTTTGGGGTTTGCAATGAACTCTCTGAGGTTCCATTATTTCTCATGGGGAAATTCACTTTGATACACAAGTGCTTTGGATCACAAGCATGTTTTCGGGACGAATTATGCTCGTAAACCAAGGTTGTACAGTATTTTACTGACTTATTTCTCTCATTCTGTAGTGATAGACTGTTGTCAGCACAGAAGAAGGAAGGAGCCAAAGCATGATGTATACATGTACACGTACATATTCAGACCACAAACTCTGTGGTAGCGTTAAAGCTAACGCTCCATCCCCCAGATGCTTATATAGTTTCCAGTTAAATAAACCCAAGTACTTTTCAGAAAGAAGGGGGGCTCTATGGATAATTATCCCTGAAAAACAGGCATCGACTGGAACTCACCTGGGCAAACCAGGATATACGATTGCACTGTGTCGCTATAATGACATGTCTTGGTATTACAAACGAATCACAATGAAAACCTCTGGGTGCACGTCATTTCACATATGCGCGCACGCATGTCTGTAAGACAGATTCTTAGAGGTGGGATTGCTGTGCGGAAGTGAATGTGTCGTGTACGGAAGCATTGCTAAATTTTCCTTCAAATTTCTTAACTATTCTGTCCTCCTGGAAGCAACGCGTGAGAATGTTTCCCTGCAGCCTTGACAGCAAAGGGTATTTTTAAACTTTTGGATCATTTTCAAAGCCGATGGTGAGGAAAGTACCTCGATGTATGTAAATTTCTATGACTCTTATGATGAGTCAGGTTGAATACCTCTTCATACACTTAAGTGCCCATGTTCTTTTATAAATGCCCATTTTGGGGTCTGACTCCCTCACTCCAAATCAAGCATCTTGAAGAAAGGGATGTTTTATACACCTCATGCTTTCCCTAATAGGCAGTGTGGAAAATAAAGAGCATTTAATAACTTAAATATACCTAATGAATAACAGAACCACTGTGATTTTTCCTCTCTTCATATCATTTCAGCTGCTTTTGATGACAACTTTTCTAACTTTTGGATCACTTTTTTCTCTTGGAGAACAATATTACATCTACTTATGTCCATAATACAGAATATTTATGAATAAAAATAAAAAATCACTTATAAAATGATTTTATTTATTGTTATTATTATTTACTATTTATTTTTTATGAGAGAGAGAGACAGAGACAGAGAACAAGCAGGGGAGGGGCAGAGAGAGAGACACACACACAGAACCTGAAGAAGGCCCCAGGGTCCGAGCTGTCAGCACAGAGCCCGATAGGGGGCTCGAACTCAGGAACTGTGAGATCATGACCTGAGCCGAAGTCAGATGCTCAACCAACTGAGCCACCCAGGTGCCCCATTATAAAATCATTTTAAACACTTACTATCTGTTATTTTTCATCTTTCCCTGCCCAAAGCCTTTTTAAGAAATATTAACAATCATATTGTAAAATGTCGGCACTTTGGAAATCCTACTTTCTTCCCTTAACACCGTAATAGGGTTCTCAGTAGTCTTTTTTGCTACATTATAAATTTCTTAATGGAGGCTTCGGAAGTTGTTCTTTACTCTTGCTCAGTTTCTAACGCAGAAAAAATATTAGGTGAGCCCACCCTGCTGGTGAAGGATGACCCGAGAAGAAAATAAATACCTTCCTGAGCCAAGCAACCCTCCAATTTTTATTTTCTCTTTTTTGCGATTAGGTCAAACACCTCACTTCTTATTCATATACACTGTCAAGACTTTGGCACATATTATTGGATTGATCTGGGTTTGTTTCTTATAAACACACGTGTGTGTCACATTGATAGGTTTCTGAAGGCAAGCGCACACAGTTATTATAATACACTTATTGCCAGACCAGGTGATTTACAGCTGGGCTCTACAAAGCATGGGGGAAGTCTGTCTCAGAATCCTACAGATCTATAAATAAGACTGCAACTCAGGGGTATTTTGGTGTTTGGGACTACGGAGAATGCAGAAATTTTGTCAAATGTCAGTTGCAAACATCTATCCTGGAGGAAAGTCAGGTGTTCAGATGATGTGGAATATAGGCTCAAGACTGGAAAAGACTGAATGAGAACCCCTAATTGCCCAAGCATCAGAGAAGGTCAAGATTCTTCCCATCTTGAGGTTACAATGTCACTCCTCATCAGGGAACTACAAATCAAAACCACATTGAGATATCATCTCACGCCAGTCAGAGTGTCTAAAATTAACAAATCAGGAGACTATAGATGCTGGAGAGGATGTGGAGAAATGGGAACCCGCTGTTGGTGGGAATGCAAACTGGTGCAGCCACTCTGGAAAACAGTATGGAGGTTCCTCAAAAAATTAAAAATAGATCTATCCTATGACCCAGCAATAGCACTGCTAGGAATTTACCCAAGGGATACAGGAGTGCTGATGCATAGGGGCACTTGTACCCCAATGTTTATAGCAGCACTCTCAACAATAGCCAAATTATGGAAAGACCCCAAATGTCCACCAACTGATGAACGGATAAAGAAGTTGTGGTTTATATATACAATGGGATACTGCCTGGCAATGAGAAAGAATGAAATATGGCCTTTTGTAGCAACATGGATGGAACTGGAGAGTGTTTTGCTAAGTGAAATAAGTCATACAGAGAAAGACAGATACCATATGGTTTCACTCTTATGTGGATCCTGAGAAACTTAACAGAAGACCATGGGGGAGGGGAAGGGGAAAAAAAGTTACAGAGAGGGAAGGAGGCAAACCATAAGAGACTCTTAAACGCCGAGAATAAGGGGTGCCTGGGTGGCTCAGTCGGTTGAGTGTCCGACTTTGGCTCAGGTCATGATCTCAAGTGAGTTCAAGCCCTGAGTCGGGCTCTGTGCTGTCAGCTCAGAGCCTGGGGCCTGCTTCGGATTCTGTGTCTTCTTCTCTCTCTGTCCCTCCGCCACTTGCGCTGTCTCTGTCTCTCAAAAATAAATAAATGTACTAAAAAAATAAAAAAAAAACTTAGAATAAACTGAGGGTTGATGAGGGGTGGGAGGGAGGGGAAAGAGGGTGATGGGTATTGAGGAGGGCACCTGTTGGGATGAGCACGGGGCGTTGTATGGAAACCAATTTGATGATAAATTTCATATTAAAAAAAAAGACAGGTTACATAATTTTCTAAAGAAACTTCTCGAAACCAACTAAACAACTCCAGCTCTCAAGATTTTCTAGGTTGACCCGAAGAGAGTTTGTTCTGCGTTTATGTGGTCTATGCGCAAATCTTTCATGGTGAATGTCCTGATAGCCGGGTTAGTTTCGCTATTATCTTGTCCTTTGCTTCTGATTCCTAGATGTTAAACCATGTTCAAATCCACAAACGTAGGTCGTGGACATCCAGTAGTCTCCAGTGGATTAATGCTTTCAGTCTACTATTTATATGGCCTCTCTACCCGTCCAGTGCAGGCACGTGCATGGTGTCCAGTTGAGGTCAGGGTGCCACAGCTGACTGCAGGACCTTTATGATGATGATCCTGGTGGTTATAAATGGGGCGTGATGGCGGGAGGCGGGGTCAGCAGCACGTGGGTGTCCCGTGTCGTAGTCACGACGGTGGCCGTGGCACGATGGCCGCGTCTGCGATGGTGCTGGGCACACAGTAGACACACAGTGCTGGGGGGCTCAGTGAATGAGTAGTAGCAGATGTGCTCAGGAAGGAGCGGTGATGCTTGTCATGGACAAGAAGAGAATCGTGTGCAGCTGATCTTCCTCAAACCAGGGCAAAGCTAGTTGCGGGCAAATTCATGGCTCAGTCCTCCGGGGTCACCCAGCCCTTGTCTTTGGTGCAAATGAAGCTGATAGAGAAGTCTCTTACCAAGGCAGTTTTTAGGAAGGAGACACTTCTGGGGTCCCCAAGGTGTTACTGTCCGTGTGTGCCCGAGATTATGGGGGGTGGGCTCTCTCTCCTTGGAGAAAAACTCTCTGGAACTTGAAGACACTGGACTCCAGAGCCCAAGAATTAGGGCAGGGCTGAGAAAAGGTGTTTGAGAAACAGTGTGGATCTGCTTCACTTTTCCCGTGCCCCACTTCCTGCCCCAGAGGAACCCCTTGGAGACGGCTAGTCACACCCGGCAACCCCAGGGAGCACGCAGCAAGGAGCCCCTCGGAGACCAGTGTGTCCCGGAGCATGAGATATAAGGAGGGCAGAGTCTTGGGGGGCAAGCGATGATGAGGAGGGTCCCATGAGTGTTAATGTCATCCACACGGTCAGGTAACGGGCAGGGACAGGGCAGCAGGGGTGAGTGTAGTAGAAGCAGAGGGCCAGGGGAGGGCGTTGATCTTTCCTAGGGGAGGTTCGTTAGGGTGAAGGGTGTGGGAGGAGAACTCTGGGCATGTTAGTGTAGATCGCGTCCCTCCCCCCTCCCCCCAAACCATTTTTCGGGGACTTTAGGGGACCATAAATGCTCTGTGTTGTAAGAGTCTTAGAAAACACCTGTTCAACACTGTTTTTTGTTTATTTTAGGGAAGTTGAGGGTATGTGAGGAGAAGTTGCTCAGCTCAGGGTGCCCTGCCGGTCAGTGACAGAACAGGTGCTAAAACCAAATCTTTGATTCAGAGAAGGCTCTTCTTTTTATGCTATAGGACTTCTTGCTTGGGACTTTTGACCTTACGGTTTTCCTCTCTAAGGGATCCCAGTGCATGTCTCCTGTGGAGATCATACTTCAAAAGACATGGTGAGTCTACTAGGGGAGGTACCGTCGGGCACCGCGGACCTCAGATGTCAGGGACTGTTGTCAGAGTGCCCCCATCTCTGCCATTTCCCACCTCTCCTTCCAGCCCTTATGGGCACAGTCTATAAACTCCAGTGGGGCTTCCTCAAAGAGGCCCTGGAAGTCACCTTTAGGGGATGACTCCATTCTTCTCCACAGCCCAGTTTTGCTGGTTGTTTCATCATCGGAAACTATAGGAAGGATAGAGGTAGGAATTTTCTTGTCTCTTCTATTTGCTGATGGGGGACTAGAGACAAGATCCAGATGCCCAAGTATCTAGAACCCAATATTATAAATTAGAGAGGATTCAACTGGGATCAGGAGCCTTGGTTTCTAGTTCCAGCCCTGTCAACAACAGATTCTATGATGTGGGTCCGTCCACTTCTGCCCTTGGGAGTGCAGTTCCTCTATTGTGAAGGGATTGGCGTTGGTTAGACAATGTCAGGTTGCTGCTACGTGCTCACACTTCGTGTTCTTGGCACCAGGAAGACTTTTCCAAAGAGAGGAAGATCCTGAAGTACTTCCTAGGAATCATGGATCCGCTCAACCACACGTGGACCCAGAGTTTCGTCCTCGCTGGTTTCAGTGTCCCCGGAACCCTGCGACCTCTTGCCTTCTTGGGGACCCTGTGCCTCTATCTCCTCACACTGGCCGGGAACCTGTTCATCGTTGTCCTGGTCCAGGTGGATGCGGGACTGTCCACGCCCATGTACTTCTTCATCGGTGTCCTCTCCTTCCTGGAGCTCGGGTACGTCAGCGCCACGGTGCCCACGCTGCTGCACACGTGGCTCCGTGGGCGCTCAGCCATCTCGGCAGCGGTGTGCTTCATCCAGCTGTACGTCTTCCACTCCCTGGGCATGACCGAGTGCCATCTGCTGGGCGTCATGGCGCTGGACCGCTACCTGGCCATCTGCCGCCCGCTCCACTACCGGGCACTCATGACCAGAAAGGTCCGGTTCTGGCTGGCAGGGGCCGCTTGGGTGGCTGGCTTCTCAGCGGCACTGGTGCCAGCCAGCCTCACGGCCACCCTGCCCTTCTGTCTGAAAGAGGTGGCCCACTACTTCTGTGACCTGGCACCGCTGATGCGGTTGGCGTGCGTGGACGCAGGCTGGCACGCTCGAGTGCACGGGGCGGTGATTGGTGCGGCCACTGGCTGCAACTTCGTGCTCATTTGGGGGCTCTACGGGGGCATCCTGAGGGCCGTGCTGAAGCTGCCCTCGGCTGCCAGCCGGGTCAAGGCCTTCTCCACCTGCTCCTCCCACATGATCGTGGTGGCCCTCTTTTATGCCTCCGCCTTCACGGTCTATGTGGGGCCACCTGGGAACCGCTCTGAGGGCACAGACAAGTGTATCGCCTTGGTGTATGCCCTTCTCACTCCTCTCCTCAACCCCATCGTCTATACCCTTCACAACAAGGAAGTGAGGGAGGCCGTGAAGAGGGTCACTGTCAGGGTCAGGACTATTCTGAAGGGACCCTGACGGGCTGAATTGGTCACAGCTCAGCTGCTTGGCCGCAGTGGGAACCGGCCGGTTGGTTGGTCAATCATCTGGTCAGGGTTGAAGTCCACACCAGTGAACGAATCCATCAGATTATCTGTCGAACGTGCTGCAGACGCGCACTCAGGGGGACATACCTGGGTTCATCAGACGTGAACATGTAGGGAGAAGGGAGGTGTGTGTTCGATTCCATTCCAATCTAACGGGGGGGAAATGCCACAGAGGAGAAAAGAAAAAAACAGGGACCCTATGGAAATGCTTCTGCTGAACTTCCAACCTGGGGAGACAGAGCAACGCTGAGCAGAGGAAGATAATCTAAAGCTAAGGTGGGGGCGGAGCGTTGCCCAGAAGAAAGGGTGGGAGAGTGGAAAACAGGAGCCCAAAGCTATGGCTCCCAGGTGTGAGCATAGGCAGAGCCAGGGGTGGTGGGCTATTGGGTGGGGGAGGGCAGCTCCGTGGGGGGAGAACACCCCCCACCCCGGGAGCAGGAGGCCGGAGGCTGCATTTTACAGTGACAAGAGTGGAGATGGTGACGACGGGGGTGTTGTCTGAGTTCTCGCCCAATGTCACGGACCATTCCAGAGAAGGGATCCGCAGCCGTGCTAAGTAAACAGCAACAGAAACAAAACCCGAGCAGCAAACAAAGAGCTTTGCAAATCTTGCGTACTAAGCACTCACCTGCGAAGTAGAAAACAGGTTGAAAGTGGGGCGCCTGGGTGGCGCAGTCGGTTGGGCGTCCGACTTCAGCCAGGTCACGATCTCGCACTCCGTGAGTTCGAGCCCCGCGTCAGGCTCTGGGCTGATGGCTCAGAGCCTGGAGCCTGTTTCCGATTCTGTGTCTCCCTCTCTCTCTGCCCCTCCCCCGTTCATGCTCTGTCTCTCTCTGTCCCAAAAATAAATAAATGTTGA
>NC_064813.1:63931023-63956111 GCF_023721935.1 Panthera uncia
GAAAAAAAAAAAAAAAAAAAGAAAACAGGTTGAAAGAGAAAGTAGGATCACGTTCTGTGCCTTCTTCCCCTCGGCTCTTCCTCCTGCCCTCCCCCACCCCCTCCCCAGCCCCTGCCAAACCAAGTCCTCTGGTGAGCAAAGTCTGAAAGTTAATGCTCAGTTTCAACCTCCGGACTCTGGTGACATGTAGACTGAAGGTCAAATGCCTGCCAAAGCGTGTCAGAGGGTGAGAGACAGGACCCAAATTTTGGCAGAGCTGAGGCCACTGTATGGCTCTTGAATACCCTATCTATTTTCATTTTTATACAAGTAACTGCTAAAAAACTCAAACCAATTATGTTTGGTATGTCTGCCCTATTTCAGAACACAGTGGTAGCTTCTCTCAAATGTATGCCTTTAACCTTCATAATATCCCTCGGAAGAAGGAAGAAGCATCCGAATATCTATGTGATGAAAATAGTACGATTTCTGGGCTGTGGTGAAGAGACACGGACCAGACCGGGATCCGTGGGGCCACGGGTCTGAGGGTCAGTGGGTTCACCCTCACGGGCATGACCTTGGTGAGACGAACGGTCTTGTCCTCTCTGCGTGAGCGCGTGGCCATTCATATCCCTTCCTGCTTACGGAGCTTTGATTCCACGATTGCAACACTGTTTAGAGAAAGCAGGGCCCGAAGGAGGCCCCCGTGGGTCAGATCTGGACATCCAACACAGAGAGAGGAAGGTGTTGGTCCAAACCCCTGGTTTTGCTGCTTTTCGACTATGTCAAAAAAAGACAGACCAAAAAAAAAAGTAACTTCTTTTTTCCTTCTTTTTGTTGTCCTTAAAAAATTCTATAACCAAGAGTTCTAAAAATTAAGTGAAAGGACACATCCTAAGTGTTCAATACATAAGTTAGCCATATTAGTCTAGAGGCAGGGCAGGGTAGTGATTTAGAGCGCGGGCTTTACTGGCTATCTGCCTGGGCTCGGACATTAATTCTACCATTTACTTGCTGTGTGACCTTCAGCAACGCACTTAACTCCCTGTGCCTCAGTTTCCTGATCTGCAAAATGAAGACAATACTAGAACTTTTAAGCACTGTGTAAACACTTACTGTTCCCCCACATACAGTTCTGCAGTGGAAATTTCTTTCTGTGAGGATGCTTCGTCTCACACAGAGCTCACATTTTTATTCTGGGTGACGTCAGTAGAATTGGTAACATGCTGAGCGAGGCATCTTCTTTGGACCTAAGCATCCAACGTCAGCGCTGCAGGAAGTCTGTGCCGCCTCCCTAAATGCAAGGTGCAGCACTCACTTCTGCTGGCCAGTTATGTCTTACTTTTCTGCTCTGGTCTTTTCTCTCCCCTTGTACCTCTTTTCACTCAGACAGCTCTTGTCGCAGGTGCGGTTATGGGCACAATGGAAACAGCTTTGTTCTCTGCGGGGGCAGCACCAGAGAGTGGCTGGGGGCCGCTTGCCCTTGCAGTGGCTTGGGTCATGGTCGTTAATAGCCCTGGGGATCCCGTCCCTGTGTCTACACTCTGCAGTGTGCCTGGGGGCTCACAATCCTGTTTTGGAGACAAGCAGTTAACAACTCAAGGCAGCATCATTGATTTCTAGCACAGGGCTTGGTGTTCGATGATTTATGAACAAATCAATGAATAAACGGATGAGAGTCCCAGGAGCGTCATGGAGATTGAGCGCCCCTCTTTGAACCGCAGACGGAGACAGGGCCTTACTTAGTCTCTCCACAGCTCCAAACTCCCCTCGCCTTCATTTTATCATCTTTCCCCTCTTGCGGCCTCGGGTCCTTCCTTCTACAACCTGCAGTTTGGATCATCCCTAGTGCCCTTTCCCCACTGATACAAAGAACTGGGGTGCTGAGTTGCTGACTCCTACCTCTAAAACCTGCCCTTTGAGTGGTCCTGTGGGGCCCGAAGGGGCTGGAGTCCCGGCCTGGCTGCCTCTGGCAGAAACCCAAGGGTTTTCTACAGATAGCATCACTTTTAATGTGTGCTGTGACGTGAGAAAAATGTTTGAGAAGCAATGCCTGGTTGGGGTGAGCGCTGAAGGCAAGACCCGACTTTGTCCACTTGTCCCTTGGTGACCTCCGGAGAAGACTATAGCAGGAGAGGCGGTGGGGGCAAACAAGGACATATGACCGCAGCATATCATTGACGTAACAAGTTTTTTTAATATATACTTTTTTTTTGCTTCAACAAATAATATTCCTGAAGGGCTTGTAATATTTGCCCTGCAGGATTAGTGTTTCTATGTGCAACACTCAGAAGATGACTCTATTTCATAGTCCCCGATTCTTAGGCATAAGGCCCCACGCCATACATTTCATTCCACCCTTCCTTTCCTTTTTCTTAGTGAGAAATCTCAGCGATCTTTCCATCTCCTTGTAGAGAGTGCTTTCCGTTTTTTAAAAAAATATATTTGTTTTTTTTTTAATTTTTTTTAACGTTTATTTATTTTTGAGACAGAGAGAGACAGAGCATGAATGGGGGAGGGTCAGAGAGAGAGGGAGACACAGAATCCGAAGCAGGCTCCAGGCTTTGAGCCATCAGCCCAGAGCCTGACGCAGGGCTCGAACTCACAGACCGCGAGATGGTGACCTGAGTTGAAGTCGGACACTTAACCGACTGAACCACCCAGGTGCCCCCAAAAATATTTGTTTTTGAGAGACAGAGAGAGAGAGGAGAGAGAGAGAGTGGGGGAGGGGCAGAGAGAGAGACAGAGAATCCCAAGCAGGCTCTACACTGTCCGTGCCAAGCCCGCACTCGGGGCTCAAACCCAAGAACCATGAGATCATGACCTGAGCTGAAACCAAGAGTCAGACACTCAACTGACTGAGCCCCCAGGCGCTCCTGCTTTCCCATTTTAAAATTAATCCCATAGTACTCCATTGTGTGTTTAATCTGACTGGTACTCTATTGGAGGACCCTTGAGTTCTTCCAATCTCTGCCTATTTAGTACAGACCTACAGGGACAATCTTGTGTATATTTCACTTCCCATATGTGCACACACATTCCCGGGAGTGCGGCTCCTGGGCCATAGTGAGGCTGCACAGAGTATGCGTAAATATTCCTAAATTTTCCTTAAAAGGGATTATGCCATTCGTTCTTTCTCCAAAAGTGGATGAAGTCTTTTTTCCCCACAGCAACATCTATAAAGTGTGCTTCTAATCATTGGACCTTCATAAATATGAAAATTTAAAAATAGTATCTCATTGTAGGTTTTGTTTTTGTTTTTGTTTTTGTTTTTTTGAGAGAGGGAGAGAGAGGGAGCGTGTGTTGGGGAGGGGCAGAGAAAGAGGGAGACACAGAATCCAAAGCAGGCTCCAGGCTCCGAGCTGTCAGCACTGAGCCCGATGTGGGGCTTGAACCCATGAACAGTGAGATCATGACCTGAGCCAGAATCAAGTCGGATGCTTAATCGACTGAGCCACCCAGGTGCCCCTGTTTACTTCTAATTTCTAATAAATATATACTGTTTCCAAATACAAACAATGATGCCATGAATCTTTGAACACATTGAATCCTACTTTTTTCACTTACGTTTTAAGCATAAATAATTTTAGATGTCATCGTCCTTCCCAAATCATGAATGACTTAGTAGAGGCATGAGGTCTTGTGCCTTTCTCTTGTTCCATTCCTGATACAGAATAAATGCCAGGGAAGCACTCTCTACAAAAAGGGGATGACGTACGGAGAGGAAACAGCTTTCTTGGGTTGGCCTGTATTTAGAAGCCTTTGGCCCTTTAATATATATTTTTATTTCTACATGACTGATTCCAGGTAATGTCTACAAGTCTTTGTTCAGTCATTTGTATCACACTGACAGCCTGCTAATCTACTCAGTTAATGCCAAGACAGCCGGGGGTCAACTGGACACAGCAAATAAGGAAGGAAGTCTGTTTCAGAGTCTGGCTTATAAAAGGGGATGTAGGAATATCAATGTGATGTGATACAGAGACAACAAAAAATAAGAATTAACGTGACCACTCTGGGTCCAGCCTGATTATTCATTTGAAGAGTCTAGACAGATGGATAATCTGTGTAGACTCATGAAATGAAGGTAAAACGGAAGAGTCTTTTGGTATTTGGGACTGTGGAGGGTGCAGTGATTTAGGAAGAGGGCAGTTGTAGCTCCCTACCCTGTAGAAAGTTCCGTATTTCACAGGAAGTGGGATATGGGCTCACTGCTGGCTGAGCCTGAACGAGACTCTCTGTCCAAATACTTGAGATTTCCGCCCCCCACCCCCCACTCCGCCCCACCCCAGAGGAACTCTTACAGTCCTGGAATTACATTAGCATTCTCAAAGGCCTCAAATGCATTCTCAAAGCATTTTCTTTTTGCTCAAAAATCTTCAGCTCCCGTAGGAAACTTCTCCGCTTGGGTCTTAGAACATTCAATGATTCCCTCCATTTCAGTGTTGAATTACTTGTTCATCTTCTATGGTTACCTCTTTACCTTAAATTTAAGTTAGCATGTATTTTGTCCCCTCCTTTGATTTTAAAAAATAAGTACATTTGGATTTATGAATGATTCACGTACATTACTTTCAACAGATAAATGCTTTTATTCTATCATTGTTCTGAATTCCATATTTATTCAAGTATATACTCACAAGTAGTGCCCAACTGAGATCAGAGCTCAGATGCTAATCCCAGGGCTTTTGAAGAAAATATTGGGGATACGAATATAAGCGAAAGTAATCATGAATGAGTAGATAAGCCTCATGAGGAAGTCCGGGGTAATCATAATGGAGACCGTGTAAGTAATGGTAGCCGTACTGGTAATGGAGATTTGGGACATGCGATGAGAGCAGTGTATTAGGTGTTTAATAAACCATGAGTGAAACAATGAATGACGACAGGGGGCACAACAAATGTGACAATAAGGAGGTGGTGACGTTGGGCACAGAAGTGATAGTGGTGGCTAAATGGACTGTGCTCATATGGTGCTGAGGTTAAGGGTGGTCAGAAAGAGCAGCTGATTGAGGAATCTCTTTGCAAGGAGAATTTTGAAAAGATAAAACTTCTGGGATGCTCGAGGTGTTACTGTCCGTGTGTGCCCGAGATTATGGGGGGTGGGCTCTCTCTCCTTGGAGAAAGCTCTCTGGAACTTGAAGACATGGGACTCCAGAACCCAACAATCAGGGTTGCAGGGCTGAGAAAAGTTATTTGAGAAACAGAGTGGATCCGCTTCACTTTTCCTGTGCCCCACTTCCTGCCCCAGAGTAACCTCTTGGAGACAGCTAGTCACACCCGGCAACCCCAGGGAGCACGCAGCAAGGAGCCCCTCGGAGACCAGTGTGTCCCGGAGCATGAGATATAAGGAGGGCAGAGTCTTGAGGGGCAAGCGATGATGAGGAGGTTCCCATGAGTGTTAATGTCATCCACACGGTCAGGTAACGGGCAGGGACAGGGCAGCAGGGGTGAGTGTAGTAGAAGCAGAGGGCCAGGGGAGGGCGTTGATCTTTCCTAGGGGAGGTTCGTTAGGGTGAAGGGTGTGGGAGGAGAACTCTGGGCATGTTAGTGTAGATCGCGTCCCTCCCCCCTCCCCCCAAACCATTTTTCAGTAGGTTTAGAGGACTGCGGTAGTCCAAGGCTACCAAGACATCTACTTAAACTTTTTCATTTTAGAGAAGAGGAAGTTGAGGCAAAGAAAGCAGAAATGGCCAGCTCGATGTTCATTTTGAGTTAACGGCAACACAACTTCAGAAAGCCAATTCCAAAGCAGAATGAGTTTTCTCTTATGCCACCACCCTTCTAAAACCCTACCATAGAGTCCTGACTTCATCGGTTCATACGTACCTGCCTTAGGGACTTCCCGGTGCAGAATTCTCCCTGGGGACCCTTCCTCAAAATGCACTGTGTCTACTCACTGATTCCTCTTCTGGCCTTACCATTCTGAGCTCTGTGGGGCTCTTCTGAGAGGACTCACATTTCCCTCTTCTTTCACTGCGTCTTCCTCCAGCTCTTACTGAGAACATTCTGGAATTCCAGAGGGGCTCCTCCAGGGAGACTCAGCAGGCGCCTTTGAGAACGTGGGTGTTTCCTTCTTCCACAGTTCCGCACAATTGACTGTTGGATATGGGGACTAAGGTGTGGAGGCTCTAACGAATCGAGGGATGTTTCCTTTGGACTGTAAGGGGGTGAGTATGAGGATTCCTGATGGGGAATGTGGGAGAAAACACTGGAACCTGACTCTAGGGTCACATTCCGTCCCCCCAGAAAAGCACTGGCTGTGCAGCAAGAAGCTGGACTCCACTCCAACTGTCAGCAAGACTGAGATGCAAACCTCTTCTGCCTTCCGAAAAGTGAGGGCTTGAAAAGTGATTTTATAACATTTATGTCATTTTCAGGTTTATTCCTTCTATACTTTTGGCTCGGGAAATTTTTCAAGAAGCAAAGTTCTGAAGCAGTTAATCTTCTGTCTCTGCCCCAAAGAACCATTCTCCACCTGCTCCTCCCACATGACCGTGGTGGCGCTATTCTTTGGCTCTGCCTTTGTTGTCTATGTGGGGTTGCATGGGAGCCGCTCTGAGGGCACAGACAAGCATATCGCCTTGGGGTACGCCCTTCTCACTCCTCTCCTCAACCCCATTATTTATAGTCTTCGTAACAAGGAGGTGAAGGAGGTTGTCAGGAGGGTTACGCCGAGGATCGGGGCTCTGTTGAAGGGACCCTGAGGGTCTGTGGAGTCATTTGGTGACCGTAGGGGTCAGTTCGTTAGTCGCTCAAACAATCCATCAAATAATTTTTTCAAGTTCACTGTGTATTCTGATGTATATAAATAAATTCCAGTAGATGTTCAAACACCCTGCATATTCCAACAGACAGCGTCTTGGTTTGAAGCAAACAGAGAGTTGTAGAGGTCAAGCCAACGTGGCCTCTGAACCCTTTCCTGTCCAGTACGGGTGAAAAGACACATCTTACAAAAAATAACCAAAAGTAAGGATGCGGGTGCAGATCTTTAGGCAGACTTAGAACTTAGGGAGAAATGGAACTATGTTTGAAAAGATTTGGAAGACCAAAGTCTGACTGTGGGATTATGTCCAAGATGGGGTCCTAGAAAAGCATGGAGAAAGGAGAAAAACAAGGCTAGCAGAAGGAAAGGGAACGAGCTTGTCGGGCACGTGTTCCGATGTGGATTGGGAAACCATGGGAAGGGGGCTGATACAAGTATGGGGTTCCACGTCCCCAGGAAATCCCGCAGTCCAAGAGACTTTGAAGCTGGAGCCGGGAAGTTATTCTCCAAAAGGGAAGATCGAAGATGGGAGATGAGGGTTCTGGGGGTGCTGGTGGTTAAAAGCGAGTTAGAGGAATATGCCCTGCGGTGTGAATTGGGAGTCATCAGTTAGGCATCTGGGCAACCCCACTGACCGAGTCCCGTGAGTGCAGAACTAGCCCTGGGAACCAAGAGGAGGTAATCAAAAGGAGACATCGTTTATGTTTCCAGAGAGTTTACCGTTTTGTGTTGAACAGTCAGTCCTCCTTCCCCCCCCCGCCGTCTTTCCCCCTCTCTCACTCTCTCTCTCACACACAGCACCACCACCATAAGTGACATAAAGACTAATATCAAGAAATGGATGTTTCCTTTTTGCTTTTTGCTCCATGCGTATCTGTGGTGGTGGGAGGTCATGAAGGTAGAGGGAAGCGGTGACAGGATTGGCAGAAAAGGGCTGAGGGAAAAATAAAGCAGCTTCAAAGTTGTTGATTTTGATAAATCCCCCCAAGCCTCCGACTGTGGAATCCTAACCTCCTGGGTGCCTAGTTGGGACTTCTCTGAAAGTTCCCTTCAGACCAGACACGGAACTGTGGGATCCGCAGAGGGGACGCCTTGTCTGAAGAGAACAGGGCAGCATCTCTACTGAAAATATGTAAAGGAAACTTGTTTTTGAAAGAATTCTTCTGGGCAGCATTTAAAACAATGGTAGAATGAATGATTTGGGGGTTTCTTGTTTTTTCCTAATGATGTTGAGATACTTTCTAAGGCAAAGATGATTTGGTGTTTATTTTAACTTATTTTTAGTGGAAGGAAAAGGTATGTGGGTGATGTACAGTGACACTGCCCTCCTTCCCAAATCAGTAATCCTCACTAGAGCCATGGAATGTTCTGGAAGCTCCATTTATTTCTTTCATATTTATCTATTTATTTTGAGAGAGGGAGAGAGAGAGAATCTCAAGCAGGTTCCACACTGTCAGCACAGAGCCACACACAGGGCTTGATCTCATGAACCATGAGATCGTGACCTGAGCCGAAACCAAGAGTCGGATGCTCAAGGAACTGAGCCACCCAGGCACCTCTGGAATCTCCATTCATTAAATGGAGATGGGCTGTCGAACTTGAGGTTTTTCTGACAGCAATGTAGCCTTGGCTTCATTCAGGTCAGCTCCCTGACCATCCAGCCCAGATCTGGACTACATTCTCTGCTCTGACCTTTGTGGGGGTCCTGAGTGAAGAGAAACCCATTTTAACACTATTAAAGCATGAAAGCTAATCTTATGTGTGGTAACAACAACAACAACAACAACAGTGGCAGAACTCAAAGTGTCCCAAGGGTCCCCGGGCAACGTGATTGTTGTTTTCTTGTGGGAGTGGGGTGGGGTGGGGAGAGGCCTGTCCTGGTAAGACAAGTGGACTAGGTTCAAGTCCAGATTAAGCCAGCACAGGATTTACGAAGACTTACTTGGAGCAGACACCATCTGCAAGTCCCTGCCACCAGGAAGTCCCTGAATCGCTGAACTTCTGAGTTGGGCGGGGCCTAGGCAGCCATGTGGCCCAAACTCGTCTGTCTTTATGGAAGATAAAAGTGAAGTCAGTGGGTGGCAAACGCCCTGCCCACGGTTACATGGGAATTGAGAAGTCGTCTGGGGATGGAACAGTACCAAGGGTTTCTAACTCTTCCCACTGTACCACTTGGCGGGGTGGGGCGGGGGGCTGCTTGTCTCCTCCCACATACAAAGAACGTGGCCTGCCACGGGGTATATACAAGGCTTTCTCTGGCCAGCGCTAGGGGCCCGGCCTCCTGCTGTTTCTACTTTGCCTTCCAGAGGTAGGAGCAGGTTCCACCCTTCCCGAAGCCTTCCTGAGCTCCTGCCCAGCTCCGTAGTCTCTTGTGCAGACCAACCATTTATACTGGACTATTTTGTGTCTGTTTTCTCACCGAATTTCCCACAGCGGGAAAATGGGCGACTGACTTAGCAAAATCCGTTAGTAGGTGAAGAGTCTGAACTCATTTCAAAAATGGGAACTCTCCTGAGCAAGAGGAAAGAACAACAGTTAACAAAACAGAGTCTGGTTGTGCTGAGTTTTCACTTTCTCTGCCACCCCTGCCAACTGTGGACCTTTCAGAGCCTGTGTGAAGCCAGAAGGGACTTTTCCTTAAATGTAGGCTAATTGCAGAACAGACTTTTAAACATGATTCACATGAAACTGCAGAGTCATTACTGGCAAAGTGTTTTGCTCTCCACAATCATAAAGGTCTAAAAATAAGAAATTATAGGAAACAACTCCAGGTCTTTGCCTCACTTAGTGAACAAGTCACAACACGTTTGAGTTTTCCCAAACACGGGGCATTGATTAGCCGTGGCATAGATGAGGCTCAACAGCTCAGCTGGAATCTTCGCAGGTAAACCGTAGCCACAAATAATGAATTT
Source organism: Panthera uncia (assembly GCF_023721935.1). Classification (NCBI taxonomy): domain Eukaryota; kingdom Metazoa; phylum Chordata; class Mammalia; order Carnivora; family Felidae; genus Panthera; species Panthera uncia. The sequence goes on from NC_064813.1 coordinate 63,940,681, forward strand.
TATCCTAGTGAGAACGTGCGTCCAAGAACTACCTAAACGACAAAGCTTGAGGGGAGGACCTGGCAGGTTGTGTTTCAACAAGACTCAGGATGCTTTGGAGCAAAGTCAAATCAGAACCACTGATCTGATCTGATTGGTGAAATTGGGGGACGTTGTGGGCATGTGTGGCCCAGCCGTTCCCTCTGCTCCCGTCCTGGGTCCCCCTCCCCACCACCACCACCAGTTTGCATGTTCTCTCTGCCAGGGAGTGGAAGGGAACTGTCCTCATGGATGACGTCCAGTAATCAGACGGGGGAACCACAAGCAGACTAATCATAGCCACTGTCAAAGTAAGATATTCGAAAGCCCTCTCCTGAGTAAATAATGCATCAGGCTGATAAATCATAAGTAAGGATATAAAACATTTCATGAGAGTAATTAACACAACCCACCCACTGAAGGCACATGAAATCCAGATCAACTTCAAGCACGCACGAATTAAACTCATTCCAGGCTGTAAAATAAGGCACACTAAAGTTGTGTGCCCTTTGTTCTGGAGATCTACTGCACAGCACGGGGACCGTACTTAATGATACTTTATTGTATATTTGAAATTTGCTAAGAGAGATCTCCAGAGTTCCCTCAAAAAAAAAAAAAAAAAAAAAAAAGGAAAAAGAAAGAAAGAAAATAGTAAGTATGTGAGCTGATGAATATTTAATTAGCTTGATTGTGGCCATCATTTCACAATGACTACCCCTTATCCGTGGTTCCAGGAAGCCATGGTCAGCCATGGTCTGGAAATAGAGGATCCTCTCTCTGACGGATCATCAGACGGCCACTAGTAGACTGACGCTGTGTCACAATGCCTCCACCCTTCACCTCCTCCATCTCATCACGTAGGCATTTTATCATCTGCCATCCTCACAAGAAGGAGGGAGAGTGCAAGATAGTCAGGTGTTTTGAGACAGAGAGAGATAGAAACCATACTCATATAACTTCGAGCCCAGTATATTCTTATAATTGTCCTATTTTATCATAAGCTATTGTTGCTAATCTTTTACCGTGCCTAATTTATAAATCAAATTTGATCCTAGGTATTATGTACAAGAATAAATATAATAATATATTTGCAATTTCAGGCATCCACTGGGGGTCTTGCAACATATTACCTACAGATCAGAAGGGGCTATTGCACTTGTAAACTGAAACATCAAGTTGTACACCTAAATACACGCAATTTCTACTTGTCAATCATATGTCAATAAAGCTGAAAATAAGTTAAAGTAAGCCTCAACACAGTTAAGAGAGTTAATATTATATAGATATTTTTTATACATTTTTATTTTATTTTATTTTTTAACTTTTAATATTTTTAATTTGAGAGAGGGAGAGAGAGAGAATGTGCATCAGAGTGAGGGAGGGGACAGAAGGAGAGAGAGAGAAACTTAAGCAGACCTCATGCTCAGGGCAGAGCCCAATGCAGGGTTCCATCCCATGACCGTGGGATTGTGAACTGAGTCAAAATCAAGAATGGGACATTCAACCCAATGAGCCACCCAGGTGCCCAATAGACAGGTTTTTAAATTATAACATAATTTAGTTTGTAATAAATAACTATATGATAAATTTTAAATGTCCATATGTTTGATATTTTAAAGGACACTTCTAAACAACCTATGAATCTAAGAAGAAATTGTAAAAGAAAGTGGAAAACTTTCAGACCCAAGGGATAATAAAATTAATCATACTTTCAAAACTTCAGGATAAACCTATAGTGCTTCTTGGAGAGAAATTCATAACCTTAAGTGTTTACATTGTAAGAGAAGGAATGTGCAAAATTGATCTAAAATAGGAACTTAGAAAACTAATATCAGGAGAAAAAAAACAAGGAAAGGAAGAAAAAGATAAATATGGGAACAGAAATTAATACATAAAGAATAAACAAAGAGGATATATAAATTAAAGAGTTGGTTCTACGGGGTGCCTGCGTGGCTCAGGTCATGATCTCATGGTTTGTGAGTTTGAGCCCCAAGTGGACATTCTCTCTGTCTGGGATTCTCTCCCCATTTCTCTCTGCCCCTCCCCTGCTCACTGTCTCTCTCTTTCTCAAAGTAAATAAATAAACCTAAAAAAATAAAGACTTGGTTCTAGGAAAAAAAAAATAAAATAATTAAAATAATCTAAGGGGAAAAACAAGTAAAGAAGAAAAAGATAAATATGGGAGCAGAAATTAATATAATAAAAATACAACAAAGAGGATATATAAATTAAAGAGTTGGTTCTAGGAAAAATAATAAAATAATTAAAATAATATCAGGAGGAAAAAAAACAAGGGGAGAAAGAGAAAGATAAATACAGGAGCAGAAATAATATAATAAAAAAATACAACAAAGATATATAAATTAAAGAATTGGTTATAGGGAAAATATAATGAAACAATTAAACTCCTGATAAGACTAACAAACAATAAAAGGGAGAGGGGGTAAGAATATGGATATTAAAAATGAAAAATGGATAAACTGCAGGTTTAAACTACAAAGTTGAAGTTGATAACTTTTTTAAGTTTATTTATTTTGAAAGAGAGAGAGAGAGAGAGAGAGAGTGCATGGGAGGGGTAGGGTCAGAGGGAGGGAGAGAGAGAGAAAGAGAGAGAATCCCAAGCAGGCTCTGCACTGTCAACACAGAGCCCAAGGCAGCTCAATCCCACGAACCATGAGATCATGACCTGAGCCAAAATCGAGGGCTGGACTATGAACCAACTGAGCCACTCAGGCGCCCCCCAGATGATAAGTATTAACAATATATGCCAATTAATTAAAATGTAATTAGCTAGACCCATTTTCAGGAAATTTAAAATCACCAATGTCAAGTTTGGAAGCACTAGAAACTCTTAACAGTGAATTAGTTACAAATATTACTGTAAAAGAAAACGTCAAGCCCAGATAGCTTAACAAGTGAGTTCCACCAAATATTGAAGAAAACGGTAACTCCTACTTTTAACCCCTGCAGAGAACAGAAACCTGGAAATTCCACGCAGCGATGCATTTTATGAAGCTCGCCTGATGCCTGATGCTGATTCCAAAATAAACAAAATCAGTGGAAGAAGCAGACTCAGAGGCCGACTCACTCGTGAACGTCAATGCAAAATTCTCCCTCCACGTACTCCTGAGCCAGATTCAATCCTGTGCACTAAGTGGTTATGGCTGAGTTTGGTTTATCTCAGGAATTCAAGATTGATCTAACATTTGAAAAAATGAATAATGTAATTTATCATATTAACAGATTGAAAGAGAAAGAATGATTATCTCTTTGACGCGGCAATAAGAAAACCATAATCGTTCATAAATGTAACAATAAGAAACAACAGTAAAGCTACAAATAGAAAATACAGTTCTTGATAAAGGCGCATTAAAAAAGTCACGCCGTGGATCCGAGAGTGAACTGTGAAAAGCATTTCCTTTTAAGGAACATTTAAGATCGAGAGCAAAACATGATTAATGGCTAACGCAACTTCCATTCAGCGTTGGAGGAGATAGTGGCTGTTGCAGCAAATAAACAAAAAAGGTTAAAGCCATTAAAAGAATAAATACTGGGAAAAACTGTAACTATTGGTAGATGTTACCAATTGCCAAAAGATGGGGCGCCTTACTTGTGTTGAAGCATCATAACCACAAATAAATTATTAAAATTAGTATGGAGTGTCGACCAGCTTGCTGGATACAATTCAGTTCAAAAAGCCAATGTCATTATTGCATAATGACAACTATCATAAAATATAATTAAAGAGAATTCACAACAGCAATAAAAAATATATAAAGTACTTAACAAAAGATGTTCAAGACTTTTGGAGAAATTCTTGTGAATTTGTATTCAACATCATTACCTAACACTTATATATAAATGATGAGACTGAACACATTTGTGTGAAGGGAAATCAATATTAGGAAAACCTCTCCCTACTCTGTATTGGCCTTTTGATAAGACAAAATCTCATACAAGTTCCGGAAGTAGTGTTCATGGAATTTGACAACCTTCCCCAAGGTCATTCCCCAAGGTCAAGAGTAATCATGATATTCAAGACGAAAAGGGAGAAAAAGTGTCCTACGTGGGGTGACAGGGATCCCATCATAGATCAGGTGAGTCAGGTTTATAAGATAATTTAGTTATACTCAGTGGTCTAGGAAAGTGACAGTACTAAAAGAAATTGTAACTTGAACTTTGTTTTGTACGATAAAGAGCCATTTTGAATGTAAATCTTTTCTCTAATGGCTTTTCAGACACAGAACTAAAATAGACCATGTGGGAGAGTATGAAATCCACATGAGGAGCTGAACCATGTTCGGCATCTGGAATCCTCAACAGGAGGTTGTAGGGTGTCCACCATAGTTTATAAAAAACTCCACATAATTTCAGATCAAAAATTGCCAAAAGATGGGGCGCCTGGGTGGCTCAGTCGGTTAAGCGTCCGACTTCGGCTCAGGTCATGATCTCACAGTCTGTGAGTTCGAGCCTCACATCGGGCTCTGTGCTGATGGCTCAGAGCCTGGAGCCTGCTTCCGATTCTGTGTCTCCCTCTCTCTTTGCCCCTTCCCTGATCATGCTCTGTCTCTCTCTGTCTCAAAAATAAATAAACATTAAAAAAATTGCCAAAAGAACTTTTATTTTTATTTCTTTTAGACTCCTACAAGTGTGAACAGAAGGGAGGAAGAGAGTGAACGTGATTACCACGTTAGAAATCAAGTGATTACCACTTTAGAAATCAAGAGCTGTTATGAATTTTCATAATTTTTTTTACCTTGGGAAACAAAGGCTATTTTTTGTTTGGTTTGGTGGGGAAATACCACCTTCAGATATAGCTGAAATGATTAACCACCAGTACAGGTCATGAACCGATCCTAATCCCTCATGGTGGACACACTTTACGATGCCCTCAGATCTATGAAATAATGTGGATGATGCAAATTAACCTAGAAACAAAACAGATACGGTCTGTGCGGGTGGTAGACTACTGGGCAGCATTAGCATGAATCTTGCTTCAGTGTGATTCCTATGCGCAATGGTCTAGTTTCCAGCGACTTACATCTTATATACTTTACACACACACACACACACACACACACACACACACAGTTTTTTTTTTAAGTTTGTTTGTTTGCTTATTTATTTATTTATTTATTTTGAGAGAGAGAGAGACAGGGAGAGAGTGCACATGTTGGGGAGGGGGAGAGAGAGAGAGAGAGAGAGAGAGAGAGAGAATCCCAAGCAGGCTCTTTGTCTCTCTGATGCGGTCTCAATCTCATGGATTGTGAGATCCTGACCTGAGCCAAAACCAAGAGTTGGACACTTAACTGTCTGCACCACACAGGCGACCCTTATATCATTATGTCTTTATGCTTCTCTTATTAATGATCATCAGGAGATTTATTAAAAAGTTTCTAAACAAACTTTGAGGTCCAAGCGATGGTTTTGTAGTTTCAACTCTAGCTAATTTCCTTCCTCGTGGGCTGGCTACTCCGAAATTTTCATTTTTCTTCTTCTAAAGGGGGCTAATGCGACAGGCCCACTGTGACCCTTGCTCTCATTAGGGCTTGTGAGTGCATCTCTGCCATCAGCAAGCCACACAAAGGGTTCTGCCTACGAGCTCTAAGTGACAGGGTGCAGGGTGGGTGTGGGCTCTACAAGTTGTGACAGGTGACCTGAAATGGGGTCACTTATGTCAGGGGGTTTACAATGGAGCTGGGGGGCCACTGGGGAAGTGGGCTTCATGCACGTCCTCACCGAGTGGAACCACGACCATTTGAACTGGGCCAAACCACAAATATTCCAAGGACTCTGCGCGAACATCTACAACCTGCTACATATCAGATTTGCTTGATGAGAGCCCTCACGACCAATTATGCTCAGCCAAGATGACTTTCCTGCTGCCGACACCGATCCAAATTCTTTGTAAACAACACACACACACACAGAGACAGACACACACACACACACACACACACACACACACACACACACACACATTTCTCAATTTTCGTTAAAAGTCCCTCCTGTTTGTTCCCTAGGATGACACAATCTCGGTTGCTACCTGAATCTGTGCTCTCCAAATCACTATTGTGAGACCCCAAATAAATGCTTTCACTTGTTTTATTTCAGCTCTGACTCTTTTTTAAAAATTTTTTAAACATTTATTATTTTTGAGACAGAGCATGAATGGGGGAGCGTCAGAGAGAGAGGGGGACACAGAATCTGAAGCAGGCTCCAGGCTCTGAGCTGTCAACACAGAGCCCGACGTGGGGCTCGAACTCACAGACCACGAGATCATGACCTGAGCCGGAGTCGGACGCTCAACCGACTGAGCCGCCCAGACGCCCCAATTTCAGCTCTGTCTCTGTTCTCGGTGGGTGACGTTTATGTTTATAGATTGCGTTGAAGTTCACATAAGAGAAAACTTGTAGAAGAATATCTGTTTGCTCTACATACACTTGAGGATTTTAGGCTGTATAAAGGCTTTCTGGGATTGGGCGAGATACCTTTTCAGGGGCGATGGCAAATGGAAGCAGCATCGAAACACTGGAGTCGGAGAAATATTATTCAATATAAAGTGTGCGCGCGTGCGCGAACGTGGAAAGGGTTTCCAAACTGTAGCTCCAGATCCATCTATGCTTCATGGACCCAATGGGATCTCTAGCCTGTTTGTGGAAATAAACTTTGGTTGGAACACAGCCGCGTACATTCATCTGGGTATCGTCTATGGCTACTTGTGTCCTACAAGTGCAGACTGAGTGGCTGTGTCGGAACCCAAAAGGCCTGCAGAGCCTCAAGTATTTACCTTGTAGCTCAATAAAAAGTTTGCCCGTGCCTTTGTACAGTATTTACATGTTATCCTATAAAGTATAGACTGGGGGTGGGAGGGAGGGCAGGGTGGGTGATGGGTATTGAGGAGGGCACCTTTTGGGATGAGCACTGGGTGTTGTATGGAAACCAATTTGACAGTAAATTTCATATATTAAAAAATTTAAAAAAATAAAGTATAGACTGGGAAACTTTAACAGATTACATTATAGTTCTAGGGCAAATTATATTCTTAGCACAAATTAATGAAGTGTTTGCTTATCGTTTTTATATTTGTTCGCAATTTGGCATCTCACCACTGGTGGCTCTGGTGCGGAGACGGCATCCTTAGATGTGTTGAGGAACACTTTTTTTATTATTATTTTAAATATTTTTAATTTTTTTTAACGTTTACTCATTTTGGAGAGAGACACAGAGCATGAGTGGGGGAGGGGCAGAGAGAGAGAGGGAGAGAGAGAATCCCAAGCAGGCTCCACACTGTCAGCACAGAGCCCATCTTGGGGCTCAATCTCACGACCCTGAGATCACGATCTGAGCCGAAATCAAGAGTCAGATGCTTCACCAGCTGAGCCACCCAAACACCCCAAGAACGTGTTTTATATAACTTTGAAGAAAAGGATCCAGGGCTTTGTCACAGGGATCTCTACTCAGTCAGCAGTGACACTCAGAAGTTGTCCTAATAACCTCAAAGGGAAACCTAAAGAGTATATTCATCAAGTTTGTAGGTCACATGAAGTTGGCAGATGAGAGAGTCAGGATCTTATAGCATCCGAAGGCACTTGGGAAACAGATGAGTGACACAAGATAGACTGTAATGGAGGTAAGGAAGGGTCTTGTGTCTGGGCAGCAAAACAAAAACAGAAAGTACAATAACCACAACAAACCCTCCAAACAAATATGGATAGGAAAAAAAAATCTTTGTATCCATTCATTAAGGCATTATTAGGGTCTTCTCTATGCCAGGCACTGTGTTAGAAAGAGGGATTTAGTGTGGAACAGACAAATATGGAATAGACAAACATAATCTCTGCCTTAATGAAGCTTACAGTTCCATTTGAAAATAGATAGTGGATGTAAGTTACTAGAAATGAGATGAATTCATAAATACAGAGTTTTCTGGAAACATATAACAGAAGAATCTGGCCTACCCTGGTTGTAAACGTTGAGTACATTTATGGAGGGTGGATGGGGGGGACAATTATCCGGGAACCCTTTTTAAAAATTCTTATTTATTTTATTTTTGAGAGAGAAAGAGAGAAAGAGAGAAAGAGAGAAAGAGAGAGAGAGAGAGAGAGAGAGAGAGAGAGGGAAAGAGAGGGAGCAGGAAGGCATAGATAGAGAGGGTGAGAGAGAATCCCAAGCAGGCTCCACACCGTCAGTGCACAGCCCAACATGGGGCTTGAATTCACAAACCATGAGATCATGACCTGAACCAAACTCAAGAGTCAGACGCCCAACGTACTGAGCCACCCAGGTGTCCCAGGGAACCCTTTCCTTAATTCATACAATGAACAGTAATTGAATATCTACTTTGTGCAAAAGGAAAAATACCAGCACTGAATGATAGTGTTAAACAAACTTGGTCTCTGTCTTCACTGACTTTGTAATTTATTGGCAAATAGCGAGAAATAAGCATATAAATCAATAATTAAAATGTGTGCTATGAAAAGAATCTCCTAGTTGCAATGACAAAATAAAGGTTGGAAGATAGGGTGTTTACGTAATGTGGTCAGGTAGGACGTCTTTGAAGAAGAGACATTAAGGTGGAGACCAAAGAATGAGGAGGTGCTACCCTGGAGGAGGAGACAGAGGTACACAACAATGGGGTTTTGTTGTAGAATGTTCCAAGCAGAGCGGAGTGTGATTCCAAAACTTAGGGGATGTAGCTGATTTCTCTTTTTATGTGGAATCTTTGTAGCCTTGTTGCTGTTTTCAGTGCCAAGGCAGTGACAAACTCAGGCCCATCTGGGATAGGGTGACCGGTATGCTGAAGGACTTTGAGGTGGGACAGTCAGAGGTCCTTCCGCTAGAAGCAAAGATAATCAAGTCAGGACACGAAAGCCGTGCTCTAGCGTTGGTGAAATAGAGTCGTATGGGGTCCAGAAGGTCACTTCAGGACCAATGTGTGAGAGTGACAAAGAGATGAGTTTCAGTTCCTGGAAACTCACATTTCAACAATTCAGATTGGTACTTTTATTTTGTAACAAGTCAGCTCCTCAATCGGGAAACTATAAATTAATGCTGGGCACACTAGACAGGAAAATGGTATAATGGCAGGGAGGGGAAGAAACTTAAAGTATATGCATCACCTAGTGTGTACTTTTACGCGCTGCCTTTTATATATTTTATCGGAGAAATGGAAGACATTGAAAGGCAGCTATGGTGTTCTCACAGGAGACCAACATCAGACTAAGCCACTCTGTGATCGTGATGATATGAGGAAAAAAAAATCTTGTAGAAGCATGTACAAAAATGAGATCACCATACAAACTATAAAAAAGAATCTCCCTCTCCTAGCTAATATGAATGACTGTTGCTTCTCTATCAGTTACAGCTTTTGCCTGACTTCTAGATAAGATTCATTAAGATGCCTGCTCATAGATTTATGTCCAGTAACTGGTGGGATTCACTCGAGATGAAGCCCTGCTTCCAGGAGGCTGACCCCAGATCACCTAACACGAATCCATGAATCCTTTGGAAATTCCACTGTGTGACCCCCCTCATGGCGGTGAGTCAGTAGAACCCATTCCATTAAACAACAGGTAGGTGGACACATTTTAGAACAAATGTAGTTTCTTTTTACAGTCCTCTCACGTAACCCTCACCACATACATTTATACACAAGAAAATACAGACTCAAGGACACAAATGACTGCCTAAGGACAGGCAGGCAAAGAGCGGGGGTCAGGAGTACAAGCCTTGAGACAGTCACCACTTGGGACTTTGGTTATGTCTCTTCAACCGCTACCAACATTCCTGAGCTTAGAAGTGATGAACAACAGTTCTGAAGCCAGAGCGTGGGCGCTTATAGCCGTGTGACCTGGGTCACATCATGAGAGTCTCTGTGCCTTGGTTTCCTCAAACGTGAAATGGAGTAGCCACGGCACCAACCTCACCGGGTAACTGCGAGGGTTAGTGCAAGGGCCGTGCCAAGCAAGATGCGTGTGACCTAGCAGAGGCTCAGTAAATGGGTATTTTATTAGAGCTGTGGTTGAAGTGAACGTTTCTGAGGCTCCAAAACCCATGCTTCCTCCGACCCCCAGAACAGGCAGCTCCAATCAGAGAGGCATCTCAAAGGAAGAGAGATGTAGGGTTGAATCAGGCACACGATCGGGGAAGTGATTGCTCAGAAAGAGGTGGGGAAACGCGGTCTCTTCGGGCCTGTGAGGTGAGACAGGAAATGCAAGGGTGCATTGGTTATGGGAAGGGGGGTGATAGGATGGGGCTGTGTTTTTCAGAGCCAGAGTCCAAGAGTCTGTGTGCAGAAGTCAGTGGTGATGGGAGTGGGGTGGGCATGGAGGAAGCGGTGACAAGATAGGGAGCGTTTGGGGACAGCCTCTTGGAGCCCAGGTGGTGGAAGGCAACGTGGCATCTGTCCGAGTGCCTCCCAGGAGGCTGGCTTGAGCCGGATTCTCACCTGCCTCTGGGGCTGGAGGTCTCTCCCTTGCCTGAGCCCCTTGTGGCCTGAAACAGTCAGAGTGGGCTCAGGGGACCCTGACCCATGGGGATAGGACTCTCTGAAGAGGAGAAAAGGCTCCTGGATCCAGTCTTGGTCTCCCACATATGTCTGAGCCAGGAAAGACGGAAGCAGATGTGGGCGATGTTCAGCTGCTGGTAGGTGAGCCGACGGCCACACTAGCTATGCGATTCTGGGACCCAGAACACGGGATTTGAAAACAGCTAATATTTTGAAATCAGAGAGTTGGCTTAGTGGAAAGATGACTGAAATAAGGATTTGGAATGTCCTGTTGTGAGAATCATAGACTACCACATTGGAAGAGACTTTGAAGGCCATCCTGTCCATCGTCCTCCCCATTCGATACTTAAATTCACTCTACAACCGAGAGAGTGGCTAACTGTGCTAACACCTGCTTTGAAAATGTTGAGAGACAGGAAGCTGCCCTGTGTGTGCTGCACGGAGGGCAGAACGTGGGGGCTCCTGTGAAAATTATTCATGACACAGGAACGGTGAATACAAAGATCATGAGGTGTTTTATCATCTCAGAAGCAGACGTATTTGAAAAGACTTCACCCAGAGGCGCTTGGGTGGCTCCGTCAGTTGAGCGTCCAACTCTTGATTGAGGTTCAGGTCATGATCTCAGGGTCTATGGGTTTAAGCCCTGCGTCGGGCTGTGAGCTGCCAGCGTGGAGCCTACTTGGGATTCTCTGTCTCCCTCTCTCTGCCCAACCACCACCCCTCTCAAAATAAATAAATAAACATTAAAAAAAAAAGAAAAAGAAAAAGAAGGACAAAACTTCACCTAGAGAGGGGCGTATGCAGGCTCTCTAACTGGGGAGGTTAAAGACACTTGCTGACATAAGAATTTTAGATCCAGAAGGTGGGTGCTTCTGGAATTATTCCATGTTTGCAAGACCTTACCGATCTACACAAACCGTTGGTTTCAGAAAAGCTAATTGGCGGAAGGATAAAACATCATCAATAACAATTACACACAAAAGATGATAAAGAATACTTGTTGAATTTAACTTCTCTGGGTGGACAAGGGTAATGGGTTCTTCAACAGGGTTACAGGAAGCGATGCAAGAAAAAATTATGATGCTAACTTCCTGTAGAAAAAAAATTAATGTTTATTTATTTTTGAGAGAGAGAGAGAGGGAGAGAGAGAGAGAGGGAAAGACAGCACGAGCAGGGGAGGGTCAGAGAGAGAGGGAGACAAGAATCCAAAGCAGGCTCCAGGCTCTGAGCTGTCAGCACAGAGCCTGATGCGGGGCTCGAACCCACGAACCGTGAGATCATGACCTGAGCCGAAGTCTGCCCCCTACCGACTGAGCCACCCAGGTGCCCCATTAAGTTCCTTTAGATATATGGAGCCCATGATGCCGTGGGGACAACAAGAAGGATGTGTTCAGGGGCAATTAAAAAATATCAGTTAAATTCAGGCTACAAAAAAGTTCAAGCACATTGGAAAAACATTAACGAGTTCATAGGTTTGTGCTTTGTTATTCTGGGCATTGGTGCGGACACACAGCAGTTAATTAAGTACTACCTTTACTCTCAAGGATCTTGCCAATTCAAGGGGGAGAGCACACTCATTATAAAGGTACTACGGCGTGTTTAGTGGGCACTGTAAACATTAGGAGGACATAGAAGAAGGAACAAGGGAGTCAGGAAAGGCTTCACTGAGGAGTTGACACTTGACCTAATATTGAAGGATGAGAAACAGTGGCCAGGTGGAGAAAAAAGAGAGAGGGGCAAACCGGAAGCGCATGGTTAGGAGGGGCACAGATGTCAGAAATGCAGTGAAGCAAAGATTTATGTGTTAACATTATTTGTCTCCTATAATTAGAGAGGTGAATGCGCGTTCCCTGCAGATCCAAGAGGTCCAAGAGAAGTGCCTTAAACACTGATTGCTTTGAATCAATTGAGCATTTTAAAGTCTCAAACTCAGAAGTTTATTTGCACCGCGGGGCACATGGGTTTAGGAGTAACATTTGAGTTTGAGTGAGTGGTATGGGCTGAAGGGAAAGCGTATGGGCTGCGTTAATTGTTATATTCACTAGTTTGATTTAAAAAATGGTTTCATTGAATACCTTGAATGTGAAAACCATTGTCCCAAGTATTAGGACTACAAAAAGAAGACACAGCAGCTTGTCAATATGGAAGCTAGAGTTTGGACAGCCCTCTCCAGAGGCACTGTGACCTCTACCGGGTATGACATGGCTGACACTGGCCACCATTTTTATGCATTTGTAGTCACATTGCAATGTTTTGTGTTGGTGGTTTCTTTTCTCTCTCTCCCTCCCCCTCTCCCTCTCCCTCTGTCTCTCTCCCTCCCTGTCTCTCTGTATCTGCTGCACACTGTGCTTGAAAACAATTAGAATGTGCCACACTTTTTTGGCATGAAATTTCACCAAGCCAGCTCTGTATCCCCAACCTCTAGTCATACAATCAGTTTTGTGAAAATGCAGGATATATATTTCCTGCCACCTGATTGGTTCTTTTGGAGTCCACAGTCACCAGATTTGTGAAACACCCCACTCCTCTTTCCGCCAGAAACACCCACAAGGCAAATTCACACCTTCGCCTCTGAGGTTGAGGTTAGAAGAGTAAAACATCAGTGATGCTTTAAAAACTGCATCTGATGATGCCAGGCATCTGGCTGGCATTCTTCCTAAGGGGGTAAAGTCCCAGGTCACTGGGGGAACCTCCCCCGTTGCCTCGCTATAGAAGAGAACACGCATTTCCCTAAGTCCGGCTCTCTCCTGCTCAGCATTTGCTCATGTACTTCTTGTCTGAACTGTCTATTTTCTTCATTTCTCTAACTAACTGGTACTGTGCCTGGAAAGTTCTGGAGCTTCCTCCTCTGAGAAGCCTCTCAGTCACCCTGGTCTGAGAAACGAGGGATTCTGTGTCTCCCTCTCTCACTGCCCCTCCCCTCTCACTCTCAAAAAGAAATACACATTAAAAAAATTTAATGAAAAAAAGAGTAATAAAATGCGGCCTTTAAATAAATTTAAAAACACAATAAAGAGAAATGAAGTGTTGAGTTGGGCTTGGCGGTCACCTCCACTCAGTTTCTTCTCCTTCCCTTCCCCACCCCAGCCTCCCATGGAACGGAGAAACCATTCGAGCCTGGCTGAGTTCGTGTTCCTTGGTTTCCCCAAAGTGGGACATGTCAGGGGCTGGCTTTTTGCCCTGTTGCTGTTGGCATATCTGTTCACTTTCTGCGGCAACTTGCTCACCTTCTTGGCCATACGACTGAACGCAGCCCTGCACACACCCATGTACCACTTTGTCAGTATACTCTCCTTATTGGAACTGTGGTATACGGCCACCACCATCCCCAACATGCTAGCCAATCTTCTCCGTGAGAAGAAGACCATTTCTTTTGCTGGATGCCTCCTTCAGACCTACTTCTTCCACTCCCTAGGGGCCTCTGAATGCTACCTTCTTACAGCCATGGCCTATGACCGATACCTGGCCATCTGCCGACCCCTCCACTACCCTGCAGTTATGACCCCGACACTCTGTGGCAAGTTGGCTGCTGGTTGTTGGACTTGTGGCTTCCTGTGTCCCATTTCTGAAGTCATCCTGGTCTCCCAGCTCCCCTTTTGTGGCTATAATGAAATTCAACACATCTTCTGTGACTTCCCACCTCTGCTGAGCCTGGCCTGCAAGGACACATCCACTAATGTCCTTGTGGACTTTGCTATCAATGCCGTCATCATCCTTATCACCTTCCTCTTTATTATGGTTTCTTATGGAAGAATCATCAGTGCTGTACTGAAGATAAAAACAGCAGAAGGAAGAAAGAAGGCCTTCTCTACCTGTGCATCACATCTCACTGTAGTGCTCGTCTTTTTTGGGAGTATCATTTTCATGTATGTGCGCCTGAAGAAGAGCTATTCCCTGACCCTTGACCGGACACTTGCTGTAGTCTACTCTGTACTAACACCACTCGTCAACCCAATTATCTACAGTCTTCGTAACAAGGAACTCATTAAGGCCATCAAGAGGACCATCTTCCAGAAGTCAGGAAGGGCTCACCATTGACTCTCTACCAAGGTCCTTCTTCCATTTTAGGGTTGGCCTCAGAAACGTTCTATGTACCTTGGTCCTGGCCTTGAATAATCTTCCCATTATCACACATGCTATGGATCCCATCTCCTCTTGCCTTCTCAAAGTACGTTTTTCTTTTATTTCCTACGTCTTTATGTTTTCCATTTTTCACTTGATCAGTGCTTTCAGCATTTAAGAATACTTTAGAATCTTCCTTCTTAGAAACAAGCACACATATTTCCCTGGGCATACATTCCCAGCCAGCTACAGATCTATTTCTTAAGCTCTCATTTCCAATTAAACTTCTCAACGTGATTAATGACACAGTCTACCTCCTCGTCTTCACTCCCTACACGTTTTGCAACCCACTGCCATCTGGCTTTGGCTCAGAGCTTTCAAAAAATATTGTATCAAGCTCATTAATGACTTCCATGCTGCCTTATCTGTAGACTCGTCTTGTCTTTCCTCTTATATATTTTTATTGATTTATTTTAAATTTCAATCCAAATTAGTTAGCATATAGTGTGATAATGATTTCAGGAATAGAATTTAGTGACTCATCACTTACATATAACACCCAGTGCTCATCCCAACAAGGGCCGGCCCATTTAACCCATCCCACCACCCAACGCCCCTCCAGCAACCCTTGGTTTGTTCTCTGTATTTAGGAGCCTCTTGTGGTTTGTCTCCCTCTCTGTTATCTTATTTTTGCTTCCCTTCCCCTATGTTCATCTGTTTTGTCTCATAAATTCCATATATAAGTGAAATCGTATGATATTCATCTTTCTTGAACTCTTGATATACATGACCAATTCTTTTTTAAAAAGTGGTCTCTTCGGGGCGCCTGGGTGGCGCAGTC
>NC_064813.1:63956211-64114649 GCF_023721935.1 Panthera uncia
CCTATGACAGAACTCTTTGAATTCTTCAAATGCATTAAGACTTGAATGGATCCGAGAATTCGCACCGATTTCCCACCAGACCTTCATTTGGTTCAATCCTTCTCATTGTGTGAGTTTCTGTTCAAATGTCACTTTCAGGTGACATTAACTTCTAGAGGACTTCTTGAATGCCCACCTAATGTATGTTACTCATTTTTTTTTCTCTTTTGAATTATGTTTGCTTTCTTCAAAATGTGTTCTACAACTTATATATGTATATGTAGGTAGATAGGTATAGATATTGGTATTATATATATATTATATGTCATTCTTTCCTACAAGTCCATAAACTGCATTTGGTCTGAAATCGTGTCAGTTTTGTTATTCACTGTATGTCCAGAATTTAACGAGTGTTTAAACGTGCTGAGTATCGATAAAAATGCCAAGAATGAAAAATGTAATCAATCTTACCTACTCCTATCACTCACACATTTTGATCCCTACTTTGATCACTACTGGAACCCACTCTTTCCTAGAATGCTTTGATCCACACCAGTTGAACTCACCCGTGTTTCCTACACAACCAGCCTCAACTTGTCCGTAACCATGTAACACTTTGCCATTTAACACTTTTTGGCTAATAACTGACAACTAACCCTTATTAACCACTAACTGTGTGCTGCTCTCAGTGATTTTTCTGGATCTCTATTTCTTTATTCACAAACGGTGGTGGACGAGTAAGCCAGCGTTAGGTGACGTTCCCTGCTAACATGATACAGTTCTAAGACCCCATTTAACCCTTTACTTTCTTAGATGTTCTTTGGGGGGCCTGGAATTCCAAGGCTAGTAATTTATCACAAACATAAGAGTTTTTTTCTGAGTCACAAATTTCCCAGAATCTTTTAAGATTCCTCATACATTTATTACATTTTCTAGGTGTTCAAACAATTACCTCAAATATAAGACCTTTCTTAGCCATGCAGATTAATTGAACATTGAAACTATTTTTCTTATGTATAGCATATGGATATGAAGTTATAAAAACTCTGTGTGTGTGTGTGTGTGTGTGTGTGTGTGTGTGTATATATAGTATGCAAACATATAAACACACATATATGTAACTTTCAAAACTCCTTGGAACAAAGAGGGAAGAAATCATGATCCTCATTTATAGATGAGACTGCTTTAGTATTTCTTTGCCTATATTTTAATGCCTCACCTTTCTTATTTCTGTATCCATTTTTCTCTCTATATTATCATGTATTGCAACTATTACTTCTCTATATGGTCCTTAGACATGTATGGGGAGCAGGAAGCTTTCACACTATCCCTTCCTACTTCCTACTTCTGAGAAAGCCATCATCTTCCTTTCTCATCCAGCCCCCCCATGCTCACGTTAAATATAGCAGAACCAAAATTTCCATGGAAAACAGAAAGCAAAGCATTCAGAAGCGATAGAAGAGAACACTCTCCTTTCTTCTGGCCTGTTTCCTAGTTTGTTTTACACCCACTCTGATTTTGTTTTTGTTCTGCTACACTCGAGTAAATTATGACCCACGTGCAGCCACTGTTTGTGGAACCACAACCCTTGCATTACACGGAATCTACAACTTGGCAAAGAAATGAAAACGTGCAAGCTGGATGGGGGACCACTGATATTCAAAGGCACTGAAATTTACATACAGAGAACCGTGCAGGACATAAGTGTGCCACTCCGTGAACTTCCACAGGTTAATAAACTTTTCTGTAAGGGACATTCAGAACAGAACTTCGGAGACATCTCCAAAATTTCCCCCACGCTCCTTCACATCCGACACAACTCCTCTCCTGCCCCAGGACATCTAACCCGGCGTCTAACACTGAAGGTGGATTTTACATGTTCTGGTATTTTATAGAAATCGGTTCCGATAACTTACAGGCTTCTGTTTCTGCTTTCTTTCACTCAGCATCATGTTTACGAGATTCCCCTCTACTGTCTTATTTTGCTGTAAGTTCTTTTACTTTCTGGGCTGCTATGGAATACACCGCAATTTGATGCTAGGTATTTGCCTTACGCTTTTTGTTGTGGTCTTACATTTCCTTGTGTGGTTTGAAATTTCTATCTAGTATTGTTTTCCTTCTGCGTGAAGAGTTTTCTTTACTATTTCGTGCAATGCATGTCTACGGACAGTAATCTCTTTCACTCTTTTCCTGAAAATGTCTTTATTTCACCTCTTTAAAAACGTTTATTTTCTTTATTGTGTTACAGCTTGCATGCCATACAGTTCACCTATTACACTGTGCAACTCAGTGATGTTTAGTGTATTTTCAGACTTGTGCAACAATCATAGCAATCTAATTGTAGAATATTTGCCTCACCCTATCCTCCCCCAGCCCCCTACCCCAGGCATTTGCCTATTCTGGCCATTGCATAGCAATGGAATCATAGGATATGTGTTCTTATTTCAACCAGCTTCTGTCACTTAGCGTAATGTTTTCAGAGTTCATCCATGCTGTAACATCGATTTTAATCCAGCCACATCAATACTTAAGTTAAATGTTAACATACATTTAATGCTAAATAATCTTCCATTGTGTGGGTATACCATATTCTATCTGTCCATCCATCATTTGATGGACATTTAGATCATTCCCACTTTTTGACTGTTGTGGACAGTGCCTCTGTGTACGAGTTCTACTTCCGTTCTCTTGGGTAGACATACCTAGAAGTGGAATGACCGGGTCATATGGTGGCGGCAGGTTTAAATTTTTGAGAAACGGTTCAACTGCTTTCCGAGGTGACAGAGCCATTTTACATTCTCACAGCGGTACCGAGGGTCCTAATTTTTATATCCTCACCCCCACTTGTTACTGTCTGTCTTTTGCTCATGGTCATCTCAGTGAGTGTCATATGAGGCAAGTTGTGGCCTCTCCCTATGAAATACAGGAAATCAAACCCTCCGTTGGGCAGCCAATGTCACATAAATAGCCAGAAGAACAACTGAGATTTAAATCCAAAATTCCGAAGCAAGGCTCTTTCCCGGGCAAGATAACAGGAGAGTAGAGGGGTGGCTCCCATGTGCAAGCGAAGATAAGACCACTGTAGGTAGGAACAAAGGGCAGGATCAAGGGTCTGCTTCGAGTGTTGTGTCCTCAGCCCATCCCTGCCCTCACTCAGGGTCCAAGAAGCCAGTCACATTTTAGAAAGACCCTGTTATGATTGGAAGGTATGTGCTTTCTCGCAGGTCCCACAAGAGAAAGAGGTTCTCGCAGGACCCTGTTTGCCGCCCAAACCCCCACCCCAATGACTGTATTGTGTCGAAGAAAATCATCTCCCTGAGAGATGTTCTATCTCAAGCCGGGCGGGTAGTTCCTATTACTGAGATGAACTCACAGGTGATGAAGGACCACTGGTTAGTGAACTTCCTGTGTCTCAGTTCCCTCTCTGAGAGAGCACTTTGAAAACCCCAGGAGGGCTGCTCCGAAGGCCCAGGGGCTTCTGTCTCTATGAGGACCTATCAAGGACACAGTCACGAGAGAGGAGTCCCTCATGCTGGGATAGACTCCCACGGGCCCCATCAAAGTGCTTCACTCCCTTCTAGCTCCAGGAGTGCCCCATGTGACCATAAATGAGAGGGGAAGAAGTGAGCAGAGAGCTTCCTCCCAGCTCCAGACTCTGAGCCATGACTGGACTGCCCATGGCAAGACGTGCAGAGTGCTCCCCACCATTGGGCTCTGGGTAAGGATGCTGTCGCTCAGGCACATTTGCCCCCAGGTCCTTTTCTGGTTGGGGCACTGGGAAGAAACTGAGGGAATTCAGAACTAAGGAGAAGTATCAGATAATTAGGGTCCACAGACATATCATTCAGAACATGAAACCTATTTAAAATAAAACATACACAGATATTCTGCCTTCCTAATGCTATCATACAGTCTGCGTGCAGAATGAGCAAATAGGGCTCTTTTAAAACTAGTATGATCCTGCGCAAGCCATGTCCCTTGTCTGGGTCCCAGTTTCCTCTCTTGCACCATGAAGACACAGAATGAGATCATCTAAAATGGAATCCCCTCCTGACCCAGCGCTTTGGCCCTATGCCTAAATAATTAGATACTATGGAGAATGCAATGGTGAGAACTAGAGCATAGAATGAAAAAGATTTGTTCTAAAAGCATTTTGGAGTAAGAGGAACACAGTATGTTTGAAAAGGACCCGCGTAAGATAACTGCTAATTCATACATGAGATGCACGTGTTAGGTTTCATGAGAGATCTAATTCCAATATCAGGAGACCGAAGGGAGGAGACGAGTAGTTAGTTGTGAGATAAGGGTCTGGACAAATCATCCTGGCTGCCATCGATTCTTTCATTTCCTACCACAACTGGGACATCGGTCGCTGTGCCAAATCCTCCGGGAGGCGGGACGTAAAGTGAGACATCTTTAATTTCAAAATCCTCACAGAAAGTTGCTTCGGAATAAAATAATGAATGGAAAACACTGCAGCACTTGACAGGGTATAGTCGGAGGCAAAGTGAGGAAGGACTACTGGGAATTCAGCAGGGGAGATTGGTGGGGGAGACTGGTGTTCACTGTAGACGCTCAAGGAAAGACAGTGGTGGACTTGAACCCCCAAATGGTTAGATGTCTACAGACTGACTCGGGAAGAAGTGTCTTGGGGGATGCATTGCAAACAAAAAGATTAAAACGAAGTACAGGGACCCATTTGGCAAACGGTGAAATTTCTATGATGATGGTGAAAACAGTGTCTAAAGCACGAATCTGGACCAGAATGACAGGGATTTTCTGTAAGCAGAAGTAGGGATAATGGGTGGATCTCAGACTTCAGGTCACTGGAAGGACTCAGTTTACAGACTGAAGTTCTTTGACAACAGACAGAATTGTCTTATGGGGCAAGAAACTTCAGCCTCCTTATTATTCTTTTTTGTGGTAGTGTTAAAAGATCTTTTATTTTTATGAATTCATGGGAATGTCTGATACAGTTAAGATATTTTTCATGATCCACAATTTCTGACAACTGATGAATGGATAAAGAAATTGGGGTTGATATATACAATGGAATACTACTTGGCAATGAGAAAGAATTAAATCTGGCCTTTTGTAGCAACATGGATGGAACTGGAGAGTGTGATGCTAAGTGAAATAAGTCAGACAGAGAAAGACAGATACCATATGTTTTCACTCTTATGTGGCTCCTGAGAAACTTAACAGAAGACCATGGGGGAGGAGAAGGAAAAAAAAATTTAGAGAGGCAGAGAGCCAAAGCATAAGAGACTCTTAAAAATGGAGAATAAACTGAGGGTTGATGGCGGGTGGGAGGGAAGGGAAAGTGGGTGATGGGCACTGAGGAGGGCACCCGTTGGGATGACCACTGGGTGTTGTATGGAAACCAATTTTACAATAAATTTCATATTAAAAAAAGATATTTTTCATGATCCAATGAAACCCAAGATTATGGGAGCTCCAAAGAGAATTGGTATTTCCTCAAGTTTCTTCCAACACTGACTCAATATCTCTCAGTTTTGGAAACTGAATTAAAACAGTAATTAGAAATATTAAAAGAAAATTAAATAATAATTTTAAAAAGACAATGTAAGGGGAAACCATCAGGGTTTTTTTTGTTTGTTTGTTTTTTGTTTTTTTTGCTATATTGGGTGGGGTGTGAGGGAGAGAGATGAGTAGCCAGAATCTCTGTGAATTGTGACCTGGGGATTGAAGCAAGTGTGGGGAACTAGTTTCAGGGAGAAATAATGCTTGACCTGGTTATGCTGACTTTGATTTCCCAGGTGGAGTATCCAGGGAGTGAATGTCAGCAGGACATCAGCGAGCAGAGAAACAAGGTCCTTTATCTCTAGGGGATACGTTCCAAGACCCCCAGTGATGCCTGAAACCACAAACAGTCCTAAATCCTATATATGCTATGTTTTTTCCAATACATACATACCTATGATAAAGTTTAATTTACAAATAGAGTTAAATTTGTATTTAACAAACAATAAGAGTTACCAACAACAGTAATAAAACAATTATGACAATATACGGTAATAACAGTGATGTGCATGTGGCTTTTCTCTCTCTCAAAATATCTTACCGTACTGTACTCACCCTTCTTGTGATGATGTGAGATGACAAAATACCTAGGTGATGAGATGGAGGAGGTGAATGACGTAGGCGTTGTGACACAGCATTAGTCTACTAGTGGCCTTCTGATGATAGGTCAGAAGGAGGACCGTCTGCTTTCAGACGGCAGTTGACCACAGGTAACTGAAACTGTGGAAAGACAAACCGTGGATAAGGGGGACTATTCTGTAGCTTGAGACTAAGTCTTTGGAGTCATGTGGAAACCTTACCCTCTGAGGAAGGAAAGGGCAAGACGTTGCCTTCCATTATTCAACCTTGAGGCCAGCCCCCATATATCTGGAAGTTTAGCTAAGGTCACTAAACAATTCATCTTGAATGTGGTTGGGAGGCCAGAGATGGAGCAGAAACTTTATATTTATACTTGGAGGGGAAGGAATGTAAAAAGCCTAGAATAAATATGATCTGAGTTGGATAGAAATGTTGGGATGATGTTTTATAGGAGGCACTTCTGCACCTAAGATTTGAAGGAGGTAAAGGCAGAATTGGACAATGGGCAGGTATGGATTTGAAGCAAAGAAAACTAAGGCAAAGGGGAAATCTCTAATATTAAGATGGTTATTAAGGCTTTGCTGAAGCAAGATCACTCAGAAGGATCCTGCCCGGAAATGGTCTTCTGACATCTTAGTAGAGAAACATCCTATCTTTGGAATGAGAAAGTTTCGGCACAAGAAGATGGCATGTTGCCTGGGTTTAGAAGACGGTGCAGCCAGGAGCAAGCAGGGTAAATAACGTAGGTTTGGATGGGATGAGAGGGAGAAGTGAAAAGCAGCTTGGAGAACAGAGGAGGAGACTGGATGCGTTTGTAACACTTTGCCTTTGAGCAAGTGTTCCTTTCTGCCTAGAATACCTTTCTTGTGCTTTTTTCCACCTGGCAGTTCTGACCCTTTACTTCAAATAAAAATGATGTCTTCTGATGTGCCTTGGTGGCTCTGTTGCTTGGGCATCCAACTCTTAATTTTGGCTCAGGTCGTGATCTCATGGTTGATGAGATTGAGCCCTGCATCAGCATGGAGCCTGTTTAAGTTTCTCTCTCCCCTCCCCACCTCAATAAATAAATAAACTTAAAAAAAAATGATGTCTTCTGTGAGGTGGTCCTGATCTCCACTTCCAGCCCAGGGCTCATTCATGGCTCCTCTTGCATATGCAAATAAGCAGTTAGCTACCTTACCCAATTTGCTTTTTCATGTGACAAATATTTCTTGATTCATTCATTATCGTGGTCCAGACCCAACTGTAGGCACCTGAGATTCATCAGGGAGCAAAACAGAAAATCTCCCTGCCCTGGTGGAGCTTGCGTTGTCATAGGGGAGAGAAACCACAAATAGTTGAGATGACAAGTAAGCTCCTTTGTATCGTTAGGACACGTAAGTACCGTGGAAAGGATTAAATGGGGAGTACAGAAAGGTGGTGCTAGGACAGGACCTGGGCGTGGGGAAGGAGGCAGACTCCAGTTCTATTTAGGGCAGCTCAGGCAGGGCTGCTGGGGAGGGCAGATCTGTACCAAGGCTTGGAACAAATGAAAAAGCTACCCAAGGGGAGATTTGGCAGAAGATGGCTCGAGGAAGAGAAAGCTACAACAAAGACTATAAGCTGTCAGGTCACTGAAGAGGTTTGAGTAGGGAAGGCAGGGCCTGACTTGAAATGGAAAGGACAGATGTGGCTGCAGTGTCGAGGACAGGCTACAGACGGACCAACACAAGTAGGATCTGTTAGGAGTCCATTACAGTGATGGAGGTGAGCGAGGTCATGGCTCGAACCCAGTGAAAACCAGCTCCCGGATTTGGCAGAAATACAGAAGCAATGACAACTGTGAGAATTTGGGTCCATGAGCTGCAAGACTGTGACGGTCCATGTGGGAGAGGCGAGGCCTAGTCGGGGAGACCGTGTTGGCTGGGGAGTCTATTTAGAAAGCTGTCTAAACATCTGTGGTGCTTTCAGTCATGACATTGGATGGCATCGACCAAGGAGTGAGTTTACAGAGAAAGGAAAAAAGGAGAACCGACACTGACCGCTGTGAATTAGGAAGGTAGGTCAGGGAGAAAGAACTAGCAAAGGAGGTAAGGGGGGACCAGTCAAGTAGGAAGAAGCTGAATGATGGCACTCTGATAGGAAGATGTAGCCCTGAGAACCAATGAGACGAGTGTGTCAAAGGGCAGGACAGGGACCTCTGTCAAGGCTGGAGGATAGCCTGGGCAAGCTAAGGAACGGGAACTGGATGTGGTAAATGTGAGATAACTCGTGTGTGTGAAGAGGGGTGGTCTGATGGAGTGGTAGGTGGTGAAGGTCTGACTGGAAAGGTTTAAGAGAAAACCAACCATTAGGAATGAGAGTGGAGGCAGCTCTTTGGGGGCGGGGGGTGTTTTTGCAGGAACAGGGGAGGAAACGGACCAGCGGCTCTGGGATAAGTGAGTCAAGAGAAGGACTTTGGGGGGCTTGTCTTTTACTTGTTTAACAAGTGACAACAGGAGCACGTTTCTGTGATGATGCAGTGTTCCAATACAGAGCTGGTTGGCAATGAGTGGCCTTCTCTATTTTCTCTAGTAGAATATTAGTTGCCTAGCTTCACTTACTGTTTTAGCTCCCGTTCTAAGAACAATACCTCCAATACAGAAAATGTTCAATAAATTTTTGTCACATAGATCTCTCAGTACAAGTTAAATATTTGCCATCTAAAAAGCAGTAAACCAGAAGAACACACTCCAGGTTGGTGGAGGAGGAAAGCGGAAGGAAGGACCAACAAAGTGGCCACAGCTGGGAATAGAAATGCAAAGACATAGATTTGCCCCCTTGTTTTCTGTGGCTCTTATATTAACTCAAACCCCCTTGCCTTGACTGAGATTCACCCCCGAGTCCGAGACCGGTGAAACCCTGACCTACCTGCTCCTGGAGGATGCTGCCAGACCCGAGTCTCCATGAGGAAATGAGAGGGAGCCGAGGGTGAAAGCGCTGATGCTTTGGTATCCAGAAAGTTGAGGAAGAAAATAAACTGAAATTACAAATCAAAATATATAACTGAAATGATGTAATCTTGGTCCAGTATACTACGATATTTTATCAGTATAAATGACAAGGAATATAGGTAAATAATAAGATAAACCTTGGATGAGGAATACTGAAGTTTCCAAAACCTGTATAGTTTCCATTAAGCAAGATAACCGGGTTACACAATGGATTATGGAGGCCAAAAAATGGGCTGTGACACCAGAGACGGACTTAGAGTCTGATTATAAGAGCAGATACTCTGAAGGAAGCTGCTGACAATGGTAAGGGCTAGAAAGGGATCCAAACTCTGGCCTCTTAACGTATTTGCTGGGAGCCCTTTACTCTGGAGGTGGCAGAGGGGAGATAAAGTCCTTTGAGGGATCTTGTCCTTAGGATTTCTGTGGTTCAACTTTCTTCTTCATCCCTCCATGCCTCACAGTCTAGGAATATGAATGGTGAGCCATGGATGCTGGGAATTGGAGCCAGGTAACAGAGTTCATCATCTTGGGCTTTCCCCATCTCCAGGGTGTCCAGGTTTACCTCTTCGTCTTGTTACTTCTAATTTATGTCACCACCGTACTGGGAAACCTGCTGGTATTCCTAGTGGTCCGCCTGGACTCCCAGCTCCACACACCCATGTACCACTTTGTCAGCATCCTCTCCCTGCTGGAGCTTGGCTACACAGCTGCCACGGTCCCCAAGATGCTGTCGAACCTGCTCAGGGAGGAGAAGACCATTTCTTTCTCCGGATGCCTCCTGCAAATCTACGTCTTTCACTCTCTTGGGGCCACTGAGTGCTATCTCCTCACAGCTATGGCTTATGACAGGTATTTAGCCATCTGCCGGCCCCTCCACTACTCCACCCTCATGACCCCAGCACGCTGCGCCAAGATCGCCGTTGGCTGTTGGTTGGGAGGTCTGACTGGGCCGGTGGCTGAGATTTCCCTGGTGTCGCGTCTCCCTTTCTGTGGCCCCAATCGCATTCAGCACATCTTTTGTGATTTCCCGCCCGTGCTGAGCTTGGCTTGTACTGACACATCTATCAACGTCCTAGTGGACTTTGCTATCAACTCCTGCAAGATCCTGGCCACCTTCCTGTTGATCCTCAGCTCCTATGTCCAGATCGTCCGCACGGTGCTCAGGATTCCTTCAGTTGCAGGCAAGACCAAGGCCTTCTCCACCTGTGCCTCCCACCTGACCGTGGTTCTCATCTTCTACGGGAGCATCCTCTTTATGTACGTGCGGCTGAAGAGTAGCTACTCACTGGACTATGACCGCGCCCTGGCTGTGATCTACTCGGTGCTCACACCTTTCCTCAACCCCTTCGTCTATAGCTTGCGCAACAAGGATATTAAGGAGGCCGTGAGGAGGCAGTTGAAGAGGTCAGGGATACTTATTGAAGTGAAGGTGGGGAAGGCAGGCCAAGGGAGAAGATGAGGTACGGTGACCCAGGGGGTCGCCAGTCACCGCAGATGAGAAGTCAAGCGTTGAGTGCTTTTCTACGTGGGATACAGAACTGGGGCAAGTGCTGCCTGGCTCTCAGCGTCCACATAACCACCACACTGGAGCCACACACGGCCAGAGACCAGAGATTGGAATGTGGTTTTCAAATCTCAGATGTTTGTATACCATACATAGGAATTTCGTCACATCTGGGCCTTACCTACTATATGTCAATATACAGTAAATTTGATGAATATTTAATGTAAATACATTTACTCGTATTCTAAACAATAATATTGAGATACATTTTAGAACAAAAAATAACTGTTTTTTTTTCGTGTACCATTTACACTTAAATGGTATTGCATGTATACCATTTGTTTGTGTATTGAAATGGAAAACACCAGTATAGTAGAGGACAGCGTGTTTTTGACTGTATACATGCGGGTTTAAATCCTAATTCATTCAGTTACTTTGATGACACGATCTTTAGTGAGTAACTCAAACTCTCTGAGTCTTAATTTCACCATTTGTTAAAAACATTTTTTGAAGGTTATTTTGCGAGTTAGTGATAAGGTCTGTATACCACAGGTAAAGTGTCTGGGATACAACTGATAACAATATATATATATATATATATATACACCTGAGTGGCTCAGTTGGTTGAGAGTCCAACTTCGGCTCAGGTCATGATCTCACAGTTTGTGAGTTCAAGCCCCACATCAGGTTTGCTGCTGTCAGGGCAGAGCCTGCTTTGGATCCTCTCTCCCCCTCTCTCTGCCCCTTCCCCACTCATGCTCTCTCTCTTTCAAAAAGAATATATATATATATATATATATATATATATATATACATGTATGTGTATGTATATATGTGTGTATACATAAAAATGTGTGTGTGTGTGTGTGTGTGTGTGCGTGTGCATGTGTGTATCTGCCCCAAACCTCTCATTACTCTGAGCCTTAGAACAATACCCAGGAAAATGTCATTAAGCAAAAGTACTTCCCGGATATTTTTCCCCAAAGGACAGGAATCAGGGAGCCAGAGGATGTACTTGAGAAGTCAGCTAGCTGACTGCACTTGGGTTCTGCCTGGTTGTGCATGTCAGTCTTGGTGGCCTTGACATCCATTCACAGGGAGAGTGTAGGAGTCTAACCACTAGCAAGAAATACGATTACTTTTTACATTGGACATCTTCTTTATTCTGTTTCAAGCTACTTATTTCCTTAAACATATGAGAATATGTGAAAAATAATCCTATAGCTTAACGTATGACGTATATGGTGATTGAATTATTAGCTGGTGTTAGAGGTTATCATGCATCTGAATGTCTACTGTGAATAGAAAGTCAAGTATTGACTATTAGAAAACTTGCAGTTTTATAGAACTTTCTATGAAAATCCCAAAGTTGATATTTGTACTATCTTAAAGGTACCCATCCAACCACCCATCTTTTCCATTCAGCTCTTTATTTAGCTCTGACTACATACATCACGTGTCTGTTAAGGCCACAGAAGGATGAACAAAACGGATACTGTCCAGTTCCTGCACTTAAGCTGGTTGGAAAGAGTTGAGAATATAAATATTAAAATTACAACTGATTTATACTTAGTTACTGTTAGTTAATTAAAATTGTGGTGATTAGTGATAAATACCCCTACACCCTCTTCTCGAGGAGGTTACAATGAAGATGCAAACTGAGAGATAGACCCGAATCAGCCATTTCATCAAAGCAATGATTATATCTGTATTGAGACCCAGGTGGAGGGAACACCTTGCCGACCCTACAGAGAAAATCAGTCAGGGATTCTGATTAAGAAAACAAATCCTCAGCCTCCCGGCTTGGTGCCTCTAGTGTTTAAAAGGTCCAGGATAGGACAGGACAAGGAGAAAAGATGAAAGTGACAGTTGAATGAGTTGATAACTGGGTTCTGGGTCTGGAAACATGCAGACGGTGGCAGCCCCAGGACGTTGGCACCCGAGGACTTGTAGGGGCAGGTGTGAAAGGGGGTCTCACCTTCAAGAAAGCGAAGGACAACTCATAGAATAGGAAAAATTATTTGCAAACCATGTGTCTGATAAGGGACTTGTTTCTAGCATGTATGAAGCACTTTTGCAGCTCAATAACAAAAAGGCAAATAACACAATTGAAAAATGAACAAAGGGTCTGAGTAGCAGTACCCTCACACACGGCTTGTGGGAACAGAAAGTGACATAAGCACTTTGGAAAACAGCCTGGGATTTCCTCCAAAGATGAAACAGAGAGTTGTCACAGGACCCAGCTATTCCAATCCTGGGTGTTTATCCAAAAGAAACGACAATATACATCCACACAGAAATTTGTACATGAATATTTATGGCAGTATTATTTCTAGTGGCCAAAACAAAAAGACCATCCAGATGTCTATCGATGGAGAAGTGAATGAACTAAACGTGTACATATCTAAGCAACGGAATATCTTCATACATAACAAACAATGAAGTCTCCATACACACCGCGGCCTGGAGGAATCTTGCGAGTTTTATTCTACGTGAAAGAATCCAGACACAACAAAGGCCGCATACTCTGTGATATCATTCACGTAAAATACCCAGAATAGAGAAATCTAGAAAACCCCAACTAGATTAGTGGCAGAAATGTGTGCTGGGGGGCAACTGGCCAGGGAGCGGTGATAGTTAAAAAATACAGAGTTTCTTTTTGAGGTGTTGAAACCTTCCTGAAGTTTATTGTAGTGATGGTTTTGCAACATCTGTGAATATGTTAAAAGCCATTCAGTTTTACACCAAAATGAGTGAATTGTCTGGTTTGTAAATTGTATCTCAGTAAACCTGTTTTAAAAAATGGGGCTGAAGTTAAGCTCACCTGATGAATATTTGGTTTAAAACCGACTGTGGTACACTGTTTGGAGTTTTCTGGGATGCTCTGGGCTTAACAGGTGAATGAACACAGTCTCACCAGAACACAGCCAACCTGTCCAGCAGCTTGTTGACAGGATGGGCTTCATTCTAGATGTCTCCACAGGGCAGAAGCCTTTAAACATGATCTTTAGACTTAGGGAGACAGACAGAGAGAGAGAGATGATGTGTGGAAAGGGGAAGGGGTAGAGGGTGAGTGAACACGAGAGAACTATTCTAAATTGAAAGAGACAACAACCAAAGTAACGTGAATCTTGGTTCAAATAAACCAAAGGTGAAAGGACATTTATGGGGCAGGTGAAGACACTTGACTATGGACTAGATATCAGGTGATACTGAGAAATTGTTGAATTTTTAGAATGAGGCAATGGTACGGTGATTAGTGAAGAAAATGTGTTTAGGGGGAAATGTAAACATCTTCGGAATTTATTTTATTTTTTAAATTTTATTTCTTATTTTTTAAAATTTACATCCAAATTAGTTAGCATATAGTGAAACAATGATTTCAGGAGTAGATTCCTTAATGCCCTTGACCCATTTAGCCCACCCCCCCTCCCACAACCTCTCCAACAACACTGTTTGTTCTCCATATTCAAGAGTCTCTTCTGTTTTGTCCCCCTCCCTGTTTTTATATTATTTTTGTTTCCCTTCCCTTATGTCCATCTATTTCGTCTCTTAAAGTCCTCATATGAGTGAAGTCATATGATTTTTTTCTTTCTCTGACTGACTAATTTCAATTAGCATAATACCCTCCAGTTCCATCCACGTAGTTGCAAATGGCAAGATTTCATTCTTTTTGATTGCCGAGTAATACTCCATTGTGTGTGTGTGTGTGTGTGTGTGTGTGTGTGTGTGTGTGTATCACATCTCCTTTATCCATTCATCCATCGAGGGACATTTGGGCTCTTTCCATCCTTTGGCTACTGTCGATAGGGCTGCTATAAACATGGGGGTGCATGTGCCCCTTCAAAACAGCACACCTGTATCCCATGGATAAATGCCTAGCAGTGCAATTGCTGGGTCGTAGGAAAGTTCTACTTTTAGTTTTTTGAGGAACCTCCATACTGTTTTCCACAGTGGCTGCACCAGCTTGCATTTCCACCAGCAGTGCAAAGGAGATCTTCTTTTTCCGCATCCTCGCCAACATCTGTTGTTAACGTTAGCCATTCTGACAGGTGTAAGGTGGTATCTCATTGTGGTTTTGATTTGTATTTTCCTGATGATGAGTGATGTTGAGCATTTTTTCATGTGTCGGTTGGCCATCTGGATGTCTTCCTTGGAGAAGTGTCTATTCATGTCTTTTGCCCATTTCTTCACTGGATTATTTGGTTATTTGGGTGTTGAGTTTGATAAGTTCTTTATAGATTTTGGCTACTAACCCTTTATCTGATATGTCATTTGCGAGTATCTTCTCCCATTCCGTCGGTTGCCTTTTAGTTTTGCTGATTATTTCCTTCACTGTGCAGAAGCTTTTTATCTTGATGAGGTCCCAGTAGTTCATTTTTGCTTTTGTTTCCTTTGCCTCCAGAGATGTGTTGAATAAGAAATTGCTGTGGCCGAAGTCAGAGAGGTTTTTGCCTGCTTTCTCTTCTAGTATTTTGATGGCTTCCTGTCTTACATTGAGGTCTTTCATCCATTTTGAGTTTTTGTGGCTGGTGTAAGAAAGTGGTCCAGGTTCATTCTTCTGCATGTTGCTGTCCAGTTTTCCCAGCACCACTTGCTGAAGAGACTGTCTTTCTTCCATTGGATATTCTTTCCTGCTTTGTCAAAGATTAGTTGGCCATACGTTTGTGGGTGCATTTCTGGGTTCTCTATTCTGTTCCATTGATCTGAGTGCCTGTTCTTGTGCCAGTACCATACGGTCTTGATGATTACAGCTTTGTAGTATAGCTTGAAGTCTGGGATTGTGATGTCTCCTGCTTTGGTTTTCTTTTTCAAGATTGCTTTGGCTATTCAGGGTCTTTTCTGGTTCCATACAAATTTTAGGATTATTTGTTCTAGCTCTGTGAAGAATGCTGGTGTTACTTTGATAGGGATTGCTTTGAATATGTAGATTGCTTTGGGTAGTATTGACATTTTAACAATATTTGTTCTTCCTATCCAGGAGCATGGAATCTTTTTCCATTTTTTTGTGTCTTCTTCAATTTCTTTCATAAGCTGTCTATAGTTTTCAGTGTATAGATTTGTCACCTCTTTGGTTAGATTTATTCCTAGGTATTTTATGGTTTTTTGTGCAACTGTACATGGGATCGATTCTTTGATTTCTCTTTCTGTCGCTTCATTGTTGGTGCATAGGAATGCAATCGATTTCAGTGCATTGATTTTATGTCCTGCAACTTTGCTGAATTCATGAGTCAATTCTAGCAGTTTTTGGTGGAATCTTTTGGTTTTTCCATATAGAGTATCATGTCATCTGTGAAGAGTGAAAGTTTGACTTCCTCCTGGCTGATTTGGATGCCTTTTATTTCTTTGTGCTGTCTGATTGCAGAGGCTAAGACTTCCAATAGTATGTTGAATAACAGTGGCAAGAGTTATTCATCCCTGTCTTGTTCCTGACCTTGGGGGGAAAGCTCTCAGTTTTTCTCCATTGTAGATGATATTAGCATTGGGTTGTTCATATATGGCTTTTATGATCTCAAGGTAGGCTCCTTCTTTCCCTACTTTCTTGAGGGTTTTTATCAACACAGGATGCTGTATTTTGTCAAATGCTTTCTCTGCATCTATCGAGAGGATCATATGGTTCTTGTCCTTTCTTTTATTGATGTGATGAATCATGTTAATTGTTTTGCAGACATTGAATGAGCCCTCCATCCCAGGTATAAATCCCACTTGGTCGTGGTGAATAATTTTTTTAATGTATTGTTGGATCCGGTTGGCTAATATCTTGTTGAGGATTTTTGCATCCATGTCCATCAGGGAAACTGGTCTATGGTTCTTTTTAGTGGGGTCTCTGTCTGGTTTTGGAATCAAAGTAATGCTGGCTTCAAGAAAGAGTTTGGAAGTTTTCCTTCCATTTCTATTTTTTGGAGCAGCTTCAAGAAAATAGGTGTTAAACGTTCCTTAAATGTTTGGTAGAATTCCCCTGGAAAGCCATCTGGCCCTGGACTCTTGTCTCCCCTGGAATTTATTTTAAAATATTTTTTAGAAGGGGCGCCTGGGTGGCTCAGTCAGTTAAGCGGCCGGCTCTTGAATGTGGCTCAGGTCATGATCTTGTGGCTCGTGTGGTTAAGCCCTGCATTGGGCTCTGCGCTGACAGCTTAGAGCCTGCTTGGGATTCTCTGTCTCCCTCTCTCTCTGCCCCTCCCACTCATGTGTGCTCTCTCTTTCTCAAAATAAAGAAATAAACATTGGTGCACCTGTTGGCTCAGTTGGTTAAGCATCTGACTTCAGCTCAGGTCATGATCTTGTGGTTTGTGAGTTTGTGCCCTGCTTTGGGCTCTGTGCTGACAGCTCTCAGAGCCTGGAGCCTGCTTTGGATTATGTGTCTCCCTCGTTCTCTGCCTCTCCCCTGCTCATGGTCTGTCTCTCAATAATAAATGTTAAAAAAATAAAAATTAAAAAAGAAATAAACATTTAAAAATATAATAAAATAAATTATTAAAAAATAGATGAAGTGGAAATGACAAAATATTTTGTATGATTCAACTTTGAAATTTATGGGTTTAATATTTTCTACACTTTCATGAATGTTTACAAATATTGCATAATAAAACTTTAAAAAACAAAGAAATAGAATAATCATTAAAAGAAGACTATCCGTGTTTTCAAACTAGCAGAGAAAAAAGTTTGTAGGGAAAAATATAGAAAATTTTATCCATCCAATTAGAAAAGGAAAGGAAGAAAAACAAATTGGAAAGGAATGAAAAAAAAAACAGGAAGCACAAGTATTTTGGGAGAAACACTTTCAAGCCTATTTAAATCACAAAACATGTAAATGGCTAAGTGTACTTATTATAATACAAAGACTCTCATAAGAGGTCTTTTTCATTAAGCTATTTGCTGCTTATAAGAGATCTGTCTAAACGTACAGACATGCAAAGTATGGAAAGAAAGAGAAAATGTTTGGCGTAGCAGTATAATAACAAAATAGAATCTATGAGAAAAAAGTATTAGCAGCAATATAGAGAGAAACTCTAAAATATTATAAGGAAAATTTCATTCCAGACATAACATTCTTACCCGGTTGCATTTAACAACATAGCTTCGAAGCATGTAAAAAGCTGACAAAAATAGGGGAAGACACTAACACTTGCTGACATTTCTCTGAAAGAATTAAAAATAATTGTGTCAAGCAAATAATAAGTGAGGATATGGAAAAATCAAACTTACACTTAAATATGCGTATTATATCATATAAATATATACCATATTATATGTAATTAAGCTTTAGTTGCATATTACATAAATTTCATACATAAAAATAATATACAAGTTATGTACATGTTACATATAAAGTTATATACATATATATATGTTCCATGTGTATGTGTGTATATAGATAAATAGATAGCTAGATCGTATATATCAAACTTAAAGAGGAAACATACATATGAAGTATTTATCAAGTTCATGCAACTCATAAAGAAATTCTCTGTTGAAATATAGATGCCTTCATAACTACTTTCTCTGAACATATGATTTTAGGTGGACGAGGGGGAGGGGAAGAGACTAAGGGAGAGAAAAACAACAAAATAACTGTTTCCATGATTATTTTACTTTTTACTTTACCCAACAAGGGGGTTGATTAGTCCAAAGATATAAGACACATGGAAGGCAGTCTAGTGTAGCAAAACAAACAATTAAAAACATTTATTTTTAAAAAGGAAAAATATACATGAATGGAGGGATATCACTGGTTAAACTGACCCAAACCAAGGGTTTGCAAGGCCAGCACATGTGTCTTAGACAGGCTTGCTGCTCTGTTCCCTGGTGTTTTCAGTCCCTGTTTGAGGGAAGGAAATTTCAACTGGGATGAGAATCTCCTGTCCTAGACCCAGAGGAGCAGTGTTTCAGCCCATGCCCTGAGAACGTCTGATTCTTGTGTGAAGGGATTTAGTTATAAGACTGATCATTTTCCTGTTCCAAAATAAAAAGAACCATGGCTTATGTGAGATAACAAATTTCCAACGCGGGGAAGCATCACACATCCTAAACAGGACTCTGTCATCTGCACGTGCAAGGTGCTCTTTTGTTCTGTGCCAAAAATCATACAGCCATTTTAATTCTGGGCCCTGTGACACCTACTTTGTGAAATAGAGGTGATGCAGCCTCTGCTACCGAGATCCCGGAAAGCAAAAAGGAAAGACTGGATGGCATCCCCTGGAGTGGTACAACACGAGGGCCCTGGAAGTGATTTTCAGCTCGGGACGATAGTAAGAGGAACCAAAGCATTAAATAATAAGCAATATTTGACGAATATTATAGCCACTGTGCTCAGCATGTTATACACCTCGTGGCCTTTGATCTTTAAAGTCCTCAAAGCTCCTAAATGACAGATAGGGACACCGAGGCTCAGGACACCTTCGCTAGTTCTCCAAGTTGTACTGTTGGAAAAAGTACAAAATCCAGATTCATGTTTAGACAGCATGACCTCAGAGCCCTCCGTCTTGGTGACCACGTTCAATTCAGTCCAGTAAGGAGGGGTTATCTGATAACTACCTAACTTGGTAGGAGACCGTCTTGACAGAGTGTTCAAATGGAGCCTAGATTACCTTTTTTTCAGATATGCTGAGGAGGAGTTCCTGCTCCTCTATCCAGAGATAGCTGGATGTCTCCCAAGGCAGCTTCAAGTTCAGAACAAGTGGGGAAAATAGACATTCTCTAAAACTGATGAACTTAAGCAAAAAGCAAGGCTGTAATTATGCGTAAGAGATGCTCCCGTACTGGACCGGGGCTGGGACTAGGAAGCGGTCAAGGAAACAAAGCAATTGAGAACATGGAATTTTTAGCTTAGCCTGGATCCTTTGGCTCCTGCCTCCCCACAGATGATAGACCCTCCCTCCCATACTTCTTCTCCTTTTGCTGCCTTGGGCAGATGTGGGGACCGTCTGTCATCACCATCAAGGCTCTTCTCTTCATTGCCTTTGCCCTTACATCTACCTCTTACATCTACCTTTGCATCCGTCTGGCTGTCCTGTCAGCCAGCCCGGCATGTCGATCAGTGGGTCCACAAGTCAAGAACAAAGTTCGGCTAGTAGACAGGCAGTCGGCAGAACCCTGTGCTGACGTGTGGTGTTCAGAAGGAAATCTTCTCCTTGTGGTCTGTGGGCCTTTCATCCAAACATCTTGTTTGTATGGGGCGAACAGGAAACCACAGAAAAGCAGAAAGACAGAAAGCGAGTCATGTCAAAACCAGGGCCCACAGTGGTCCTGAAACCAGTGGTAGCAACAGCAGCGTGAGGAATCTTTCTTGAACACTCCAGCAAGTTGGAGTAACGTGGAGAAATAGGGAACAACAGTGGCATAAAAAAGAATCACTCCCGAGCCTTGATCGCAAAGGTTGGGATGTTCTTGTGAAAAGAAAAAAATCAAGGCACAGAGTCGAGAGAGGGAAGGACCAAAAGGGGTGCGCATTCAAAGAG
The DNA here is from genome assembly GCF_023721935.1 of Panthera uncia. Classification (NCBI taxonomy): domain Eukaryota; kingdom Metazoa; phylum Chordata; class Mammalia; order Carnivora; family Felidae; genus Panthera; species Panthera uncia. The sequence continues at coordinate 63,976,248 of NC_064813.1, forward strand.
AGTTGGGACACAAATAGCACATTTTGGAAGGTCTGAAGGAAAGAAAATAAAATGGCTGGGAGCAATGAAGGCACAGGGACCACCACATCTCATGCCAAGAAAGCTGGCAAATTGGATGGCTAGTGGCATTCTTAGTAAGAGCAGCTAATGAATTATTAGGCTCTGAGGCCTCCAAGGCCAAGCTGTGGGTGTGACGGTCACTAAGTGAATCCACTGCCCCCGACTCAGTCCCTGAAATAGAATTGCCAGGCAAATAGTTGTTAAGAAATCAATCTTGAAATCTGGAGAAGCAAACCCTCTAGCACGTCCTGTATACTAATTAGTGATCACACTGCCTCACCGAAAGGCCACATTTCCTCCGGATTTCTTCCTGGGTTTAGCGATCTGTCTTGGGAGGCAAGCTGTATGAAAGGGACCCAGAGCACGGCGATCGGCTCTCGCTGCGGGCGCTCGAGTCATTGGGTTTCTGTCCTGATTTCCTCATCATTAACCCGGGACACCCAGACCAGTTACTGAAATTCTGTGCTTCACTTTTCTCCTTTGGAAAACTCAGGGTTGATATTGTTTCTACAGGATTGTCGTGCGGATAAAAGGGATAGTACATGTAAGGTACTTACTGCAAGCTCAGATGTTATTAAAACATGTTAACTCTTCTAAATACCAAAGGGCCCCAGGGCTGGAGGCGATCTTAGCGGTCATCTCATGCAGCTGCTTTCAACCCCAACCTGCCCTCAGAATTGGCTTCACTTTCAGATTTGCTAAATCCTAAGTTCCAATGATCCATTGGTTTGGGGAACCGCTGATCTGATCCAACCAAAGGCTTTACAGACACGGCACTGTTTAGTGGCAGAACAAGGTGTAAAATCTGGTCTGAACGATAGTGTTTCTGGGAGGCCACTGTGACCAGAGTGAGGGCTGGACGCTCATGGAGGGCAGAGTCAATGACTCCTATGACTCATCAGAGACTTGTAGGTTTCCTGAAACTTTGGGGGAAAGTAATTTCATTTCTTGAACACCAAATGGATCAAACGGATCCAAACCGAGCATTTACTAGGGACGTAGCACCAAGTAGAGCCCTGAGGTCAAGACCCGCTCTGTCACTAAGTACCTATGTGACGTCAGGCAAGTCAGTACATTTCTCTAGGCTTCCGTTCCAACATGTAAATAATGGTGATTTCTGACCTAATTGCTTTAGGACATTTTAAATTTAAAGAGGATTCATACATGTGAAGGTATTTCAAATGGGAAATTGCTAGAGAAGTAGACTATTGCCACAATTCATTAAAAAGAAAATTTTAACATTTATTTGTTGCTGAGGGACAGAGAGAGTTAGAGCACGAGCAGCGGAGGGGCAGGGAGAGAGGGAGACAAAGAATCCGAAGCAGGCTCCAGCTCCAAGCTGTCAGCACAGAGCCCGATGAGGGGCTCGAACCTGAGATCATGACCTGAGCTGAAGTCGATGCTTAACCCACTGAGCCACCCAGGGGTCCCACCCCTATTCATTTTTATGTCACTCCAACGAGCATCGAATTCCATCATGCCTGGTGTATGTGATCAGTGCACGGATGTCGAATCGAGTTTGTGGGTTAAATAAGCTGAAAATGGAGACGATTTTAGTGTCGGGAAATGGTTTATCAATGTGGGGTGCTGAGCATCAGAGGGATTCACGAATGGAGAGAGGGCTGGGGGCGAGTTGATGGTGGCAATTTTCAGAACCACAGTGTCTTTCATGTCTCTTCTGTCCTGCTGTCTGGCCTTTTCTGCATGTGGGGCCACAGAGGAGAAGGCCAGGAGCCCAGCTGGAGGGGCGAAGAGGAAGCTAGCCTGTGCCGTGCTGCCGCAAAGTCTATTGGGGCTGCCTCGGAGACCACAAACACTGCAGGGGCACGGATGCGAACAGGCTGTGACATCGCCACCAATGCCCTAGACACAGCAGTTTTCTGTTCTTGTTTGTAATAACAGAGTGAGTGGTTGTGCCAATAGAAACAGAGCATACTCACGAACAAGTCAAGAAACGGTGGATCCAGCCCCTGGATCTATCCCCGACCCCACTAGCCCTCCTCCGACGGCAGAAAAGCCTTCCAAGAGCATCTTTCATGTCCTTGTTTCTGAGGCTGTAGATAATGGGGTTCAGGAAGGGGGCAAGGATGACAAAGGTGATAGCAATTGCTGTGTCCCAAAATACGGAGTAGGTGGCTGAGAATCGCAGGTACATGACAGCGACACTGCCGAAAAACAGCAAGAACACAGCCAGGTGGGCAGCGCAGGTAGAAAAGGCCTTGCGGCGGCCCTCGGCTGAGGGCATCCCCAGAATCACCACGATGATCCGGATGTAGGATAGGGCGATGGCCAGGAAGGAGGCCACAATCTCCCCTGCATGGATGGCGTCCACAATGACCGCCAGGGACGTGTCCGTGCAGGCCAAGCTCAGCATGGGTGTAAAGTCACAGAATATCTGCCGGATCTGGTTGGAGCCACAGAAAGGCAGGGTGGCAATCCACACGATCTCGGGAAGCACAAGGAGGAAGCCACAGACGCAGGACCCAGCGGCCAGCTGGGTGCACAGCCTGGGGGTCATGATGGTCGCGTACCGGAGAGGCCTGCAGATAGCGACGTACCTGTCAATGGCCATGGCCGTCAGGACGCAGCCTTCTGTGATGCCCAGGGAGTGGAAGAAATACATCTGTAGGAGGCAGCCAGCCACAGAGATGGTCTTGTGCTCACTGATCAGGCTGGAGAGCATCTTGGGGATGGTGGTCGTGGTGTACCAGATCTCTAGGAAAGAGAGGACGCTGATGAAGAAATACATGGGGGTGTGCAGGGCCCTGTCCAGCTGGACGACGATGAATATCATTAGGTTCCCAGTTACGATAAATCCGTAGGTGAGAAGCAGAAGAATGAAGAAGAGGACGCCACCTTCAGGCAGATGTGGGAACACAGAGAAGAGGAACTCAGTCACCGTAGTCAAATTCCCACTGGTCACCAACTCTGTCATCTGCCAGCGGAAGAAAAGAGACAGAGAAGCTCCTGAAATTGGCGTGGCGATCACACACCAGAAACAGCTCCGCTCCTTTCCGTGATCAAGTTACCTAAGTTGACTCTGGGACCCTAGACAGGATAGTTAGAAATATCTCTCAGCTGTAGAGATCTCTAACCTGCTAGAAATGTCGTAATCTTGGCTTTGGGACCCCTCAGTGCATCTTTTAAAAAAATTTTTGCAACGTTTCTTTATTTTTGAGGGAGAGATGGACAAAGTGCGAGTCGGGGAGGGGCAGAAAGAGGGAGACACGGAATCCGAAGCAGGTTCCAGGCTCCGAGCTGTCAGCACAGAGCCCGACGCGGGGCTCGAACTCACGAACCGCGAGATCATGACCTGAGCCGAAGTCGGGCGCTCAACCAATTGAGCCACCGAGGTGCCCCTCAACACATCTTTTGTAAACATCTTCAGCGGATGCAAAGAAAACACAAAGCGACACACAAATGAATTCTCCAGAAATACTTGCTGGGGGCTCACTTTTTAAATTCCTTGGTTCTCCCCCTCACTCTCTGCCTCTGTGTGTTTAGCTTTAAAATGTGTACCTTTCTTTCCAACTATTCTCCACTCTTGTTCTTCATAGCGAGTTAAAAAAAATACAAAGACACTGTCAGGAGCCCTTGTCTCAATAATTCATCACGTTGCTCTCCCATTTTTTCTGGCCCTGATCCCTAACTTGAGGTTGGCGGGCTGGTCATCTCCTCTTCTGCTTTGTTTCTGTTTTGTTTCACGGTGACATCTGTTTCTCATTAGATGCCAAGTGCCCAGATGCCAGGAAATACCCCTGCTCACATCCCTCTCCTTCTCCCCCTTCTCTGCCTCTCTCAGCGCTTGATCCTGACAGTTCCTCAGACCAAGAGTCTCTCCAGAACCACCTTGCGCCTGACTATTTGTCACTGAATTTTGGGCAGGCATATAACTCCACTCCACACACCGCACACCTCCTAAGCCACATCAAAGAGCCAACAGGAAGGGAATCATTCCAAATAAAAAATCACTTCTAACGTAACTACGCCTGCCACAAAACCCAGCTGCAATAGAAATCAGGCCAGCATCTACCTGTTAGGGAGAAGGGCCAACTAGACTTTTTGTAAGGCTATTTAATGTTCGTGAGAGCAGGGTGCATTACCTCTCGCCTGGACTATTTGATTTTGTTTATTTTTTTAAAAAAAATTTTAATGTTTATTCCTTTTTGAGAGACAGAGCATGAGCAGGGGAGGGACAGAGAGAGACAGAGAGAGAGAGAGAGAGAGAGAGAGAGACAGAATCTGAAGCAGGCTCCAGGCTCTGAGCTGTCAGCACAGAGCCTGATGTGGGGCTCGAACCCAGGAACCGTGAGATCATGACCTGAGCTGAAGTCGGACGCTCAACCGACTGAGCCACCCAGGTGCCCCTACATTATTTCATTTCATTTATTTCTACCTGTGACAGAGAGATTATTATTGTTTTATAAGTAGAAAATCTGAGAACTGAGAGGGGAGAAATAACTTGTTCAAATACACTTTTCGGGGATCCCAAACAGTTGCTAGGAGCCTGGTCTGTAAGCCTTAAAATTCCACATTATTTTTTTGTTCCACAGTGGGGGATTTAGGTCCGGAGTCACCAGTCGTTCATTCTGTCTGCTTCGTACCCTGAGTACCTCTCTATCCTCAGGACTGTCCTGAGTGTGAGATGAGAGCGTTGTTGGGTTTTGTTCTTTCAGGTCAAAAGCAGATGAAAATAAATGCATTGCAGGTTAGGAAAAGCAATTTATATAAAATGCCTCTCGCCTTCAGCCTCAAGCCTCGAAGAAGGCTTTGGAAGGGAGGAAGCTTCAGTGCTTAGCAGAAGGGCGGAGCCTTCATTGGGAGAGCTGTGAGGTCTGAATGCTCTCTGACTGAAGCAGCCGCTTACTTCTCTGTCCTTTCTCAGCCAGAAGCAGCCAGACAATGGCCATGCTGAGTGGTCTTTATGGAGAACGTAGATGGACAAAGCGGGAGGCTACGGTGTTAGGAGAAAAGGGAAGCAAGTTCAGCACTAAATGGCTCATAGCGGGCAAATAGAGTGGCCGCTTTGCGGCCCTGAGTGAGGCCCTTCTCACTAGGAAGGCTGCACCATTGGTCACCGTTCAAACATTTATTCAGTTAACACTCACGTATTGACTGACCTTCCGCTAAGTGCCGGTCACTGCCGTCGGTTCGAGAGCTAGCTGCGGGTGAATAAAACCGCTCTCCTAGATTCCGCGCTTCATTCTTTTGACCGTTTCGCTCATGTAATACAGTTCTAAAAATTGAAGTTTTACCCCAGACATTGAGGAAACTTTACCTTGGAAAACGAGGGCAAATCCGAGTCCGGAGGAGTTAAGGATACGAAGAAAGCAGTAGGCAGGCGCGGAAGGAGTGGAGGCGGGTTAGCAGTTAGATTGGAAAACTTGCTTTCAACAGTCTGTTGCACTCACCTTGCCTGAGACCACATTGACATTCTTCAGAGTCTCTGCAGCTACCAGCCCCTGACGATTGTCAGCAGGGGTATTGATGTCTTAGAAGGCCCTTCGGGGAATTTCTAGAGAAAAAATCCTCTCCTGGGACTTTCTCTTTAGATGATGCAAGATCCGAAGGCAAGTGGTGTATTTGATTCTCCCCCTCTGAGGGATAAATTAAGGGGAAAGTGTCACATAATAATTAGAGATTCCCCAGGGTCGGGTCTCAAAGGCTTCCTTGTGGCCAAATCACCTTGTGTCGCACAGGGGAGTACAGAGCTGGGCCCTGGGGCTGGAGTAGTGGTGGGCGTCAGAACTGACCAGTCGGGGCCCTGCTTCTCTGGAAACGCTCTCTCAGCTTTCACCATGCTGTCCATTCCCTCTGCTGCTCTCAGAACAATGATGATAATACTAATGATAAATCACTTGGGACATCAACAAAAATAAGGACCTGTAAAGAATGTGTCACACAAAGATGCAGTGCTTTATAAAACTATGTTGGAAGATATCAAACACCCAAATAAATGGATTGATATGATGTATTAATGAATAGAACGTCTTGATTACAGAAGCACGGCAATTCTACACAAATGAGTCCATTCCTTCAATGCAATTTCCACCAAAATTCCATTTGGGTAGGTGGAGTGGGGAACGTCAGGAGGAGGGACAAGACTAAGATATTTCAAAGGAGAAGATTAAAATGGTAAGGCCTGTCCTACTATGGATCAAAGGTTATAACAGCGACATAACAAGCAAATGGAAGCCAGGGAATAGACCGACGCAGTGTGGAGCTTTGACATATGGCGGAACAGAAACCACAGAGCAGAGTACGGGGGGGGAGGATGGGCAGAGACGCACAGTGGGTCTACAGAGTAAGGGCTGATTATTACTAAGTGGTACGGGAATCTCGATTTAAACATACGAGAGACATAAAATAAAACTTGTCCTGACATTACATTCCCATACAGCTACAGATAGAATGAAGGTCTAATATGAGAAATCAACTTTAATGCTTTTTTTTTAAAGATTTTATTTTTAAGTAATCTCTATACCCAACATGGGGCTTGAACTCACAACCTTGCGATCAAGAGTCACATGCTCTACTGACTGAGCCAGCCAGGTGCTTCCCTTTGAAAAAAATTTTTTTTTAGTTTTAAAACTTTAATACTTAAAATAAAATTTGAGAGACTATTTTATCACTTCACATAGGGAAAATATCTTAAGTCAATAGAAATATAAATTACAAAGGAAAAGATCATTAAATTCAGGTATATTAGTATTTCCATTTACCAAATGGTACCATTGAGAAAATAAAAAGACAAAGTACCTGTTAGGAAGCTGTATTTGTAAATGATATAACTGACAAAAGTATTTGTAAATAGCTCCTGCAAATTAAAAAGAAAATGATGTTTTTTTAAGTTTTTTTAATGTTTATTTGTTTTTGAGAGGGAGAGAGAGACATAGTGTAAGCCAGGGAGGGGCAGAGAGAGAGGGAGACACAGAATCCGAAGCAGGATCCAGGCTCCAAGCTGTCAGCACAGAGCCGGTCGCAGGGCTGGAACCCATGAATGGCAAGATCATGACCTGACCCAGAGTCAGGTCACTCAACCGACTGAGCCACCCAGGCACCCCTAAAAAGAAAACGATTTTAAAAACCAGGTGAATACGTGCATATAATATACACACAGATGCACACATATACACTCAGCCTCACTGATAAGCAGGGAAATGCAAATCGAAAAAATAGTGCATTATTTATACGTACAACTGAACAGCAACAAATGTGACCACACACAATGATGAACAGTAGTAGAAATTCATGCTTCGTTGATGGAATACAGACGTTGAAAAACAATTTGGTCGTCTCTCACAGAGCTGAAGGCATGAATGCTCGACAACACAAAATGTTCACGCCTAGCGAATGATTAATTTGTGTCCCATTAACACGAGATGGAAGTATGTATTTAGAGCTGCAGCCACGTAGGTTGATATGAATGATTCTCAAAAATATGCTGAGTGAATAAGCAAGTTGCGCAACAACACCTAAACTATCATTCAATTTACACAGAGTTAAATAGACAAAACTAAACACTGTGTTTTTTTGACTGAATATCCACACGCTTACAGGGTAATGAACACAACATCCGGGTTAACGGTGATATGCAGCATTTGAGGGTTTGGGGGCAAGGATCGGATTGAGGAGGAGCGTTTAGTGGACTTCAAAGTTATTAATAATGTTCTTTCTTACCTGGGGTCATGGGTTCGTGTGAATGAGAGGTAAAAATGTAAAGCAAGATGGACATAAAAAGGTAAACTACTCTCTAAAGAAAAGCAAGAAGGGGGAAATGAAGGCCATGTGGTAGCCCAAAAGCAACCATAAATAGAGGGTGAGTATGTATTTTAAGATGAATGCATTTGAACAGATTTATAAGCGGAAGGAGCAGACAACATAGAGAGGAAGCAGTGAGAAGATTCTTAAAATTAGTGAATTCACTCATTCATCCAATTACTTATTTTTTTTAACAATGTATCCATTCATCAAGTGCTTATCAGGGGTCTGTTTTAAAATGCCACCTTCTTACATGCAAATATTTGTTGAATGAATAAATAATTTTGCTATAATTGATGGATGCCACCTTAATAAGGTGATTCTTTAAAATTATCTTAATGTTTATTTTATTTGTAAGAGAAAGAAAGAGAGACAGAGTGCGAGCAAGGGAGGGGCAGAGAAAGAGGGAGACGCAGAATCTGAAACAGATTCTCGAACCCACGAACCATGAGACCATGACCTGAGTTGAAGTTGGATGCTTAACCAATTGAGCCACCCAGGCGCCACCTTCATAAGGTGATTTATATCGCAAACGACATGTACTACAAATGTTTAATTAAAGCTCCATTGTATGAAATGAAATGAAATGAAATGAAATGAAATGAAATGAAATGAAGTGAAATGAAATGAAATGAAATGACATGGAATGAAGTGAAGTGAAGTGAAGTGAAGTGAAATGAAATAAGATAAAATAAGATAAAATAAAATAAAATAAAATAAAATAAAGTAAAGTAAAATAAAATACTACCTTTTTAAAAACTAGTCACTGAGTCAACAGTGTCACCCTTACTCTACCATGTATATTCCTTTCATTATCAGGGTTGCTGTTGTTTTTGCTTTTGTTTTTGTTTTTAACTCAAATCCATTTTCAAATTCTATTTCCTTTCTATATGTACTGCTGCCAGTCCATTAGTTTTTTAACACTTCATGCCTGTTTTCTATGTCTTTTTGTAAAAGAATAAAAATCATCTTGTGGTGTACGTTTTTTCTTCCTCTGGCTTTGCTCACCTGGAGGTAAATGTTAGACTCACGTTTTAGTTTAAAAAAAAGAGAAAAAGAAAGAATGAAAGTATCCTTCTGGTTGTATTCCCCACTCATTATGTGGGGGAACTTGTCGAACCTCAGGTCTCTCCAAGGGCTAGCTCGTCAATACCTCTTTCCGGTGGCAGGAAAAGCACCTGCCACTGAGACCATCGAGGCATGCCACATACCCTCCGTGGGACCCCCTCGTTCTCACTCCTGCCACTACTGCTAATGGCTCTGTGATCCCCGGGATGCCTCTGAAAAGTTCTGCTGAGCCTCGCTGGGCAGCTGCTGGCAGAATCTTCTATGTTGTTCTACAGGGTTGCTGTGTGTCGCTGAACTACTCTGAAGCTGCTTCGGTGCAAAGTGGAGAAAACCTTCTGCCTTTGAACCACATTTTGTTAGCTTCACTCCTCTTGTTCCTCATCCTTCTTCTGTCTCGGCAGATAATTTCTATATAAACTGTCCTCTCACCCTTTGGACAAGAAAGAAAACCAAGTAACCCTTGCCATGTGGCGTCTAGCCAGACTCAAAGACCTGGCTTCCCAAAGGTGTGGTAACTTCACGAAAGGGGAGCATGGCAGCCAGCGTTCTCCTAATTAACCACAGGGGACATGGAGTTGCTTTCTGGGACCAGAGAGAACCTTTCTGAAGAGAGCCCTTCTCCCACTGGACGATCCCCTGAGACGCCCGGGGCTGTGCTTGGAGTCATAACTCTCCTGTTTGTAGACTGCACAACCATGGAGATGAGGACATTCATCAGACAGAGGTGGCCCCTGGCTTCTGGAAGAGGTGGCTTTGGGATGAGGGGTGGGCTCTGTACTTTGGTGTGTGCATGGGTGGCATTTAGGGCTGTGTATTGGGGAATTTTATTTTTTCTGTTCGTTTTCAGTGCAGACCTGTGGAAGCTTGGTCTAGGCTTAGCAGCATGAGTGAGGTAGGGGGAAAGGCCCATAGCTCAGGGATGAGGGGGTTGGTGGATTTCCCAGGACTACCAATGGTCATAACAAACATCATTGAATTTTGTCTGGGCCACTAGCTGTATGACTCTCTTAGCCTCCATGATTTCTGGGTTAACTTCTGATGCAGGAAGCTTGCGTTTTATTTAGTGGAATCAGAACATGCCCTCAAGAAAAAGCAATGCCGTGGCAGCCAGAGGAGCCTAGTCGTTGAGATTCTAAAAGGGTGCTCCACTCTTCCAGAAAATACACAACTCCAATTAGATATGATTGGAAGGCCCAATATTGCCTTCCTATATGCATCTCCTTTCCTAAAGACTCAAGTTTCTGAAGACCTGCCAATTTTCCTCTTTTCCACGTTTCGATTTCCTAATTCCAAAATGTATTGGCCACAGAGCAAAATGTTAGTTTCCCTATTGATCTCCCCGCTGCCTCTGAAAGAAGAATCCAGAACATTATAACAGTGTTAACTTCTGTCATGAGGAATTTATACAGGGAATAATAGAACTGAGAGATCTTGGGATGTCAAAATGATTTAAAAGTCTCATGTACATTCACATTATTTATCATGCTAAGAAGTTTAGGCTTTATTCGGCAGCCTCTACGATTCACCTCCACGTCTGTTTTCAGACACAGTATTGACAGCTTTGCATTTAAGAAAGATTATTCCAGAATCTGAGTGGATGGTAACTTGGGACAAATCAAGTCTGAAAACAATGAGTCTAGATAAGAGTAATTCAGGCAAGAGACCATCAGAGCCTACACTGCTTTTGCTTGTGAACTTCTGTTTTTTCTTAAGTAGACGTTTTCTTAAAGAAAAACAAAGGGAAATTTTGCCTTTCGTATTTCTCCTGTTTCAACATAGGTTTAATATTCTGCTGTATTTACAAAAAGGAAGAACGAAAAAAATTAAAAATATTTGGCTGCCATATACCATGCTGACTCTCCGTTTGTTTAAATCCTCTGGAATTCTGCTTTCAGAATAATTTTATCTATTTTTTGTATCTATTGTCAGCTCACAATTGCCTTGACTCTTTGGGATTGATATCAGTTGTTTTCTCCTTCGAGGTATTGATTTTAATTTAAAAGTTTTGAGATATGACTGGCACTTAACATCGTGTAAGTTCAAGGTGTGCGTGGCGGCGTGATGCATTTGTAGACTGCGGTGTGATTCCCGCCACAGCTCGATTAACATCGCTCCCCCGTCATGCGACTGTGAAGTCCCCATCTCTGACAATTTCACCCCGAGGTGGTTTAATACAGCGAAGGCACGTCTCAGAGTTCCGCCACATATACAAGCATTTAAGGGCAAACAGGCACATTATCACACCTGTTCTTCGGAGTTCATGGAAGTCCCAACTTTATTCTTTTTTTTTCTTTTTTATTACTGAAATATAATCGACATCCGGTCTTAGGTTAGTTCGGGGTGTGCGGCATTGTGATCTGACACCTGTATGCGTCACGCAGTGTTCACCGAGGTATCTGCAGCCACCTCCTGTCGCCATACACTGTCATTACGACACTGATTGTATTCCCTATGCTCTACTTGTCTTTCCCATGACTTATTTGATAACTACGTGTTAGTGCCTCTTAATGCCCTTCATCCAAATCTCTGTTCTTCAGGCTCTCTGATTATGAGAAGAAAGAAAAAATCAAAGACAAAATTAATCAGACAAATTAAAGACAAAATTATCAGAATTCTCTCTGGCAGAAAAGCTAACCTGGTGAGATCAGGTGATGGACCGTCTGTTAAGGCAGGGGCACAGAAATGTATGTGTCACGGTCCTATTGTTATCCCCTCCCCTCCAGCCTCAGAGGCTGCTTGGCTTGTTGTGTTATTTTATCATTTCAGATGAGGGGGCAGGTATATTTCTAGCCAATCTACATATCCTGGTCACCTGGTTTTTTTGCTACCCCCCCCCCCCAATTCTAGCATTCCGTATGCCACGGATTCTCAACTGGGACAATTTTACTCCCTCTTTTCCCCTGTAGGGACACTTGGCAATGTCTAGAGACATCTTGGTGATCATGACTGGGGGAGGGGTCCATGCCACGGGCACCCAGGAGGTAGAGGTCAGCGTTGCTGCCAATCGTCCTACAATGGACAGGGAAGCTTCCAGCCTTTCACCTCCAGCAAAGAACTATCTGGTCCGAAATGTCAGTTGAGGAGATCTGCTCTATGCTAATTAATGAACCCTATGGTGTGGATACAGACGTGGATATTTGACGCTCTTACAAAACCTGTTCAGTGTGGACTGCCGATTAGTCTTCTTTTAAAAACATTTTTTAAATGTTTATTTTTCAGAAAGAGAGAGAGAAAGTGAGGGGTGGGGGGGGGGGCAGAGAGAGAGAGGGAGGCACAGAATCTGAAGCAGGCTCCAGGCTCTGAGCTGTCAGCACAGAGCCCAAAGTGGGGCTCAAACCCACAACCCTTGAGATCGTGACATGAGCTGAAGTCAGATGCTCAACTGACTGAGCCACCCAGGTGCCCCTAAGATACCCACTTTAAATGATCTTATTCTTACCCACAGAGGGGATCATTCTGTCACAACTCATTTTGTGTCTCCAACATTTCATCTCCAAACAATAAAGATGTCTACCGACTTAAGTTGTTTCTAATTTACTAGTATAACAAATACTCCAATGAGTTTTCGTATACAATATTTTACTCTTCAGAATATTTTCCTCGTGCTATTTTGGTGAAACGGAGGCTCTAAACAGTCTCAAGAGTCTCAATAAAAATTGCCAAAATGCCATTGAGAAGAGTCTGTACCAACTTAAGTGTCCGAACAGCAAAATCACTTGCCTAGTTAACAGAATAGTTGGTCACATATGGTGTCATAATTACTGCTAAGTATTTGCAAGTTAGACAGGATCACCTTATAGCTTGAAGAGCCACTCACAGACACATGTCGGAACTGACTTTGTGACGTCTCTGTCATCTTGTCATCATCAACCCCATTGTGCTTATGGTTCACATTGTCTGAAAAATTCGAGAGTAGGTAGGTCCTCTTGGAAGCTTGAAGGTTAAGTAGATGACCTACATAGGTTTGGGACCAAAACAAAAAATGTACACATCATGTAAACACATGTATGTGTCCATTTTTAAAATTAACAGCACTATATTAAAATGCTCTGTGTTGTGTCAGGCTGTATTAAAATTTCACACCAGTCTCACCTCAGTGTCTTTTTTCCTTACTGTTTTTCTGTCCCGGATTGTTTCTCCCTGCCTCTCTGTCTGCCGTGGAATTTATACTCACCATTACAAAGGCCACACCATCCTATCCCCTGGGATAAAGGTCTCTGCCTTCTCCCCAAACGACACTAGGAATTTTAGGGACTGAGGTAAATGTCTCTAGAAAAGTAAGTGTTGGCCCAGCTGCTGTGGGAAACAGACCAAGGACACAGGGCAATTGTCAGGGGTTTTGTGAAGAGAAGGAAGGCAGCCAGCAGCTGGGGGAAGAAGAGAGACGTGTCAAGAATGGAAATGTCAGGGGCGCCTGGGTGGCTCAGTCGGTTGAGCGCCGACTTCGGCTCAGGTCATGATCTCGCGGTCCGTGAGTTCGAGCCCCGCATCGGGCCCCTGTGCTGACAGCTCAGAGCCCGGAGCCTGTTTCGGATTCTGTGTCTCCCTCTCTCTGACCCTCCCCCATTCATGCTCTGTCTCTCTCTGTCTCAAAAATAAATAAACGTTAAAAAAAAAAATTTAAAAAAAGAATGGAAATGTCAGTAGCCTAGGACACAAGAAGCAGATCTCAGTCACCTCCATCCAGGTAGCTGGATAAACTCTCAGGCCCATTTGGGGGTGCCGACCTGGAAGAAGAAGAGCTTACCTTAACCCCTCAACCCTTGGAAATGTAAATCCTTTCCTATATTATTGTGAGCTTTTTGAAACTCAAGAAAAAAGTTTTCTGTGTGAAGAAAATTGTACAGAAGTTTCTCTGGTTATAAAATCAAACTACATTTATTTGAAGTAAATATTTAAGAATCTAGTTCTTTGATATTTGAATTACTGCTTAAAAATCTTAGTATTCCAGGAGTGCCTGGGTGGCTCAGTCAGCTAAGCATCCGACTTCGGCTCAGGTCATGATCTCTTGGTTTGTGGGTTCAGGCCCCGCGTCAGGCTCTGTGCTGAGAGCTCAGAGCCTGGAGCCTGCTTCAGATCTGTGTCTCCCTTTCACTCTGCACTCCCCCCCCCCCACTTGCTCTCTGTCTCTCTCTCTCAAAAATAAACATTAAAAAACATTTTTAAAAATCTTAGCATTCTATTTATAAATCTAATAGATTTTATCCCTCACTATTAAAGATGTTTGACACCTATTTCATCTGATTGATAAGCTTGGCGATTAAATCCTTTTAAACATTTCAATGATATACATTATTTTGTTTTTAAGAACCTCAATATTCTAACTTAAATAACAAAGCCTCTACAGTTTCTAAAAATAACCTTTATAATAAAGAAATAAAAAATACGGCTACTGCGATATCCTTTTTTAAAAATGTTTATTTACTTTCGAGAGAGACACAGAGAGAGAGAGCATGAAGGGGGGATGGGGGGGATAGAGAAAGAGGAAGACACAGAATCCTAAGCAGACTCCAGGCTCTGAGCTGTCAGCACAGAGCCGGACGCGGGGCTCAAACCTGTGAACCAGGAGCTTAACCGACTGAACCACCCAGGCACCCCTAATCCTAAATTCTTTTGAGTGTTTCCATCCTGTGATCAACATGGTGAGATCCCAATTTTAAATAACAAGCGTAATATTTTGAATTTTATTAACTATAAATTTTACCTCAATAGAGTTGATTTTTAAAAAGTATAAATTACTGGCTCTATTACAAATTTAAAATTCGAATTAGAAGTTCGATTTGGTATCCTAATAGGTCAAACTGTTAAATAATTAAATTATTTAATTAAATTAAATTAAATTATAAATTAAATTAAATAATGCAAATACACAAAATACTAAATGCATAGACTTTTCTTAGGGCAAAAGAGAAATGATAGGTTTTGATTCTATTACCTGTTTCTACAGTTGGCTCTAAAATCTTTCTGGGCTTAAAAGATGCTAACCCACTACAGAAATTATTATATGACCCATTTCTTTATTCCTGCAACAATTATTTACTGAGGCTACTATGCCAAGAACTGTTTCAGGTGCTTGGGATACAGTTGAGAACAATTTCCTGCCTTTACATAGCTAACACTGTGGTGAGGGGAGATGTTTTTTAAAATACATATTAATAGGGGCGCCTGGGTGGCGCAGTCGGTTAAGCGTCCGACTTCAGCCAGGTCACGATCTCGCGGTCCGTGAGTTCGAGCCCCGCGTCAGGCTCCGGGCTGATGGCTCGGAGCCTGGAGCCTGTTTCCGATTCTGTGTCTCCCTCTCTCTCTGCCCCTCCCCCGTTCATGCTCTGTCTCTCTCTCTCTGTCCCAAAAATAAATAAAAAACGTTGAAAAAAAAATTTAAAATACATATTAATAGTAAACCAGAAAATTGGCAAATTATATGAAACTATGTCCTGTGGGAAAAAGAAAAGAAAATGTTGCAGGACAAGAGGGTCTGGTATGGGTAAGGAGATCATAATTTTAAGCAGAGTGGTCACATTGGACCTCATTTAGTAGGTCACATTTGGACAAGGATTTGGACAAGAAGTTAGTCGTATGGTTATGTGGAGGGAGAATAATCCAGGCAGCAGGTAAACCTGGTGAGAGAGCCCCAAGGTGGGCAAGCACTGGCCTGTTCAAGGATTCAAGGAGACCACTGTGGTTGGGATGGAGTAGAGGTGGAGGGAGACCACTGCAGGGCGAGTGCAGGGAAATAAAAAAGATGGAACCTCGAGGGCCTCAAAGGCTATTGTATGTATTTATAGTTTCCTAATTTATTCTGAGAATGGGGGCCAGTGAGAGTTTGGAACACAGGAGAGTTATCCTGATTTAGAATTTAAAAAACAAAAACAAAAACAAAAACAAAAAACATGGCTGCTTCCTGTTGAGAAGACAATGAAGGGAGATACGGAGAAAGCTGGAGTCCTGGGGAGGATATTGCTACAATCCTGTGAGAGACGATGGTGGCCTAGGTCAAGATGGCAGCAATGGAGGTGAAGAAATGTGGCTGAATTCTAGATATAATTTGACAACAGAGCTAACAGGTTTTCTGATGGATTGAAAATGAAGTGGGAAAGGGAAGAGTCAAGGATGACCAACTGGGATAGCAGAGATGCCATTAACTGAAACCAGAAGGGGATGTTGGGAGGAGAGAAATCATAAGTTTAGTTTAAGCATAAGTGGACTTTTGAAAATCTACTAAAAACACTGGGTAGGTGGGCCTTCACACTTGGGAGTGAAGGCCAGGATGAAGACATACGTGGCAATCGTTAGTGTATATCATGTATCTAACGCCGTGAGACTGAAGGAAACCACCCAGGGTATGAGTTTTGGGGCACTCCACTGTTACAGATTTGGGGGAATAGGGAGAATCAGAAAATGTGACTCAGAAAGAGTGCCCAATAGGAAGAAAAAAACAAGTGTCCCCAAGGCCAAATGAACAAAATAAAGGAGGAAGAGGTGATTGACTTTGCCAAATCCTGCAATAGTCAAGTAAAATGAAGACTGAAAATTGGCCATGGACGTAGTCACCTGGAGGCCACTCTTGAACTCAATGAGAGAAGCGTGCATGAAATGTTGCAGGGAAAAACCCGAATTGAGTAATGCCATAGAAAAGAATCAAAGAGAAATTGGAAACTTCAAGTACAGATCATTCTTTCATGGAGTTTAACTGCTGATGAAAGCAGAGAAGTAAGGTATTAAGGAACAAGTGGGATCACTGAAATATTTTAACTGTGATTCACAATAAAGAACATATTTTAAATCACAATATAAGATCCACATACATACATATTCATTTCCATATTTGTAACAAAAACACTTTATAAAACAGTACTTACACTTACTCCATTCAGTGTTTCTTGTCTTTTGTATTCTTTTTTTTCTCCTTATTCTATTCCATTAACATTGGAACTGATTTCACCACCTATTAACGGGTCGCAACCCTTAGTATGAAAACAAGAAGAACTTTAACGTAAGGAGTCTTTAACTCTAATTACACTTGTTTATGTGTGTGTTTCTGTTTATTTGTTTTAATTTTATTTGGTTAACATAGAGTGCAATACTGGTTTCAGGAGTAGAATTGAATGATTCATCACTTACATACAACACTCAGTGCTCATCACAAGTGCCCTCCTTCATGCCCACTACCCATCTAGCCCATCCCCCCTCTTTCCTCTATCAACCCTCCGTTTGTTCCCTATTGTTAAGAGTCTCTTGTGGTATGCTTCCTTCTCTCCTCTTCCCCCCCTTTCCCATATGTTCATCTGTTTTGTTTCTTAAATTCCATATATTGATGAAATCATATGGTATTTGTCTTTCTCTGATTTACTTATTTCACTTAGCATAATACATTCTAGCTCCATCCACATCATTGCAAATGGCAAGATTTCATTATTTTTGATGGTTTAGTAATATTCCTTTGTGTATACACCACATCTTTACTCATTCACCAGTGGATGGATATTTGGACTCTCTCCATAATTTGGCTACTGTTGATAATGCTGCTATACACACTGGGGTGCACCTGCCCCTTCAAATCTGTATTTTTGTATCCTTTGGGTAAATACCTAATAGTGCAATTGCTGGGTCGTAGGGTAGTTCTCTTTTTAGTTTTTTGAGGAACCTGCATACTGTTCTCCGGAGTGGCTGCACCAGTTTGCATTCCCACCAACAGTGCAAGAGGGTTCCCCTTTCTCTGCATTTTCATCAACCCCTGCAAAGCACATTTAATCTACACAGGTAATGCAATCCCTATCAAAATACCACTGGCATTTCACAGAGTTAGAACGAACAATCCTAAAATTGATATAGAGCCACAAAAGACCCTGAATAGCCAAAATAATGTTGAAAAGGAAAACCAAATCTGGAGAGATCACAATCCCAGACTTTAACCTGTATTACAAAGCTGTAGTCATCAAAAAAGTATGGCATTGGCACAAAAACAGACACATAGATCAATGGAACAGAATAGAAAACCCAGCAATGGACCCACAACTATATGGTCAACTGATCTTTGAAAAATCAGGGAAGAGTATCTAATGGGAAAAAAAGATAGTCTTTTCAGCAAATGGTATTGGGCAAACTGGACAGCAACATGCAGAAGAATGGAAGTGGACCACTTTCTTTCACCATAAACAAAAGTAAATTCAAAATGGATGAAAGACTAAATGTGAGACAGGAAACCATCAAAATCTGAGAGGAGAACTCAGGCAACTCTAATTACCTTTGTATACATATTTCACAGGTGGTTTCTATGTTTACTTTTGTATTTAATTATAGTTTCTAATCTATTTATAAGAGAGTATTGCATGTTATTAAAAGCCACGTTTTACCTTAAAAAATGATAGTTTAAATGTGATGAAGAAAATATACACTCTCCAACAGTACTGATGAGATGTCAAAATGGCACAATCTTTTCTAGAGTGATTTAACAAAATGTGTCGAAAGAATTAATAAACATCGACATCTATTCGGAAGTAATGCCAGAGAAGGCTTCTTTGATGAAGTACCATGTAAGTTGACACTTGAAGACTGAGAAGGAATCAGCCAGGAAAGTGCGTAAGGGAAATCATTTGTGCAAATGCCCTGAGGTGATTAAACAGCTGAGTGCACTATAGGAACCAAATGCAGATGTGCAGATGGGACAGAGGAAGAGTCACGAAGCGAAGGCTAGAGGCAAAACATGCAGAACCTTGGAGGTCATGTTGTAAGATACTGGAATGTATCTCAATTGCCAAGTGAGGACCCTGGAAGGATTTAAGTAAGCAATTACATTCTTAGAATCACATTTCTATTGTATCGATAGTCGATCAGAGTGGAGCCGAGGTACAGGTGGAAAGTTTGGTTTAAGAAACCGTATCCATTGTCTTTCACTACAGAAAGGAAACGTCCCCAAAATTAGTGACTTAAGACAGAAACTATTTGTCTGTTAATTTATGGGTTGACAATTTGGCCTGGAATCAAATAGGTGGTTCTTCTTGTCCTGGTTCACTCATGTATCCAGGGTCAGCGGCTGGCCAGGAAGCCCGGGCTGAACAGGCTGGCATTAGCTAAGACAGTTGTACTCTTTTCCCTGTGTTCTTTCACCTTCCACAGGCTAGTGTGTGTTGTTCACGCAGCGGCTGCTAAAAAACTTCTTATGACATTGCCTATCACATAGTCAACAATGCTATTGCCATGGAAATTGTGTGCTGGGGAAACGCAACAGACCTTGGAAATGCTACTACTCTTTCAGAGAGTAAAGAGGGGGAAAAATCCCTAATCCAGTTGAAAGCAATTCTTCATTAAAATGTGGCTTCAGGAGTGACATCACCAAGATGATGACATAGGTTGTCCCTGACTTCACTCCTCTACACAAGAACAAATAACAACTATTCAAAAATAGGACACCCCTGAGAGAACCCTAGAGTTCAGGGGTGGGTCTGAAGCAGCCCTTCACCACAAAGACCGTGACAGACTGCGGTCGAAGGGGAAGAGAAGTGTCTATAAATTGACCCATCACCCTTCCTTGCAGGCCAGCACATGGAGCTGTTTCCCTGAGCCTTAGGTTCCTCTAGTGGGAAAGGAGAACCAGAAGGGGGTGGCACACAACCATCAAAAGAAGCCATCAACAAAGTGAAAAGACAACCTATAGAATGAGAAAAAAACATTCGCAAACCATGTATCTGTTAGGGTGTTAATATCCAAAATCTATAAAGAATTCATTCAACTAAAACACAAAAACCCAACCCAATTAAAAAAATGGATAAAGGACCTAGGTAGATATTTCTCCACAGAAGATAAATGGAAGGGCAACAGGTACATGAAAAGGGGCTCAACATCACTAGTCATTGGGAAAATGCAAACTAAAACCAATGAGATGTCACCTCACACCTGGTAGAATGATCATCTCCAGAAAGACCAGAGATACCAAGTGCGGGTGAAGATGTGGAGAAGAGGGAACCCCCCGCACTGCTGAACCGTTGGTGGGAACGCAAACTGGTGCAGCCACCCTGGAAAACAATATGGAGGGTCCTCAAAAAATTAAAAATGCAACTACCATATGTTCCAGCAACTCCATTTCTGAGAATATACCCAAAGGAAATGAAAACACCAACTCGAAAAGATATTCGCACTCTCATGATCATGGAAGCATTGTTTACAGTAACCAAGACATGGAAACAACTTAAGTATTCATCAATGGATGAGTGGATAAAGAAAATGTGATATATATATATATATATGTATATCACAACCTATGTCATATATATATATCACATTTATAATATATATACACACATATATATAAATATATATATAAGAAATGTGATATATATATGCATATATATAGTGGATTATTACTTAGTCATGAAAAAGAGGAAATCCTATCATTTGCCACACATGGATGTAACTTAAGGACATTATGCTAAATGATATAAGCCAAACCTAGAAAGACAAGTACCATATGATCTCACTTATATGTGGAATCTTAAAAAAAAAAAAAAAATCTCAGAAAAGAGATCAGACTCTGGTAGAGGGGGAGAGGAAGGGAGAGGTAAGGTGGTCAAAAGGTACAAACTTCCAGTTATGACATAGATAAATCCTAGGCATATAATGTACAGCATGATGACTAGAGCTAACACTGCTCTATGGTATATAGAAAAGTTCTTAAGAGAGGAAATTCTAAGACCTCTCATCACAAGGAGAAAATTTTCTTCCTTTTTTTCTTGTTTTCTTTGCATTGTATCTACATGGGAAGATGGATGTTAGCTGGACATTTCACACCAGATGTAAATCAAACTGTCATGCTGTGCCTGAAACTTATACAGCAATGGATGTCAATTTTTCTCAATAAAACTGGAAAAAAATATGTATTTATATAATCTATTAATTCTGAGCAAATATATCAAAGAAGGCTCATATTTTAAAAAGACTCTCGGAGTTCCTCTTACTCAGGAGAACTGATGAGAAAAGATCAGAGGAGGAGGTCTCACTAATTAATCTGTGGAGAAATGGGGTGGATGTTTTTTCTCTGGTTATCGGGGGAAATCTCCGGTAGAGAAATCTTCCCAAGAGTATTTTAGAAACAGGTTACAACAGTCCACCTGATGAACTGAAGGGACTTCAGCCGCATAAACCCAGGAAAGGACCTCCTTCGTCTCTGCCAGGGGGTAAGAGAAAAAGGCATGCGGGTCCAAGGTGCGGGTTTGTCCTGAGTCAAGGAGAAAGTGAATTGCCTAGTGGGTAGAAGAAAAGGACACTTAGCCTGTGCTCCTTATGTTGACTTCACTAGCAAAATCTGGGGACATATCTGAGATTGCATGAACGGCAGAAAGCAATTGGGCTCAGGCAGGAGGAGATATATTTATAGGATTTAAAATTGGTGGTGATGGGGGTGCCAGGGTGTTTCAGTCAGTTAAACTTTGGACGTTGGATTCCACTCAGGTCATGATCTCATGATTTTTGAGTTTGAGCCCCACATCGGGCTCTGCACTTACAGTGTGGATCCTGATTGGGATTCTCTCGCTCTCCCTCTCTCTCTTCCCCTTCCCCCTCTCTGCCCCTCCCCTGCTCATATTTGCTCTCTCTCTTGCTCTCTGTCCCTCAAAAAAGAAAAAAATAGTGATGATGTCATACGTCTGGGGCATGATGGCTGAATAAGACTTTTCCCCTAATGATATTGTTCCTCTCTTTGCACACCCTCAGATTTTTTCAAAATTAATTCTGATCCAGGAGGACACCATTTTACATACTGGTCTCTGTTCCCAGTCAGAGGACTATAAACCAAATAAGGTCATGAATAAAGAGTGCAGACATACCTGAGTTTCAGATTCCTGAAAATCTTGTATCAGGGAAGTGAGTCAGACTGAACACAGTCTGGACCCCCCCCACCCCCTGACTAATGTTTTCTACCCACCTTCCTTTCGCCTGGTAGGATTAGGTGAGCTCATTTTGTCTCCTTCCAGTCTCCAACAGATAAACTTCGAATTGGCACATTGATTTCTGTAGAGTAGAACATTGCTTTTGCCAAAACATAAGGACCCAGATTCTATTAAAGAGTGATCATCACTCACTTCGGAGAAATAAATTGAGATGCCAGAAACACAGTGAGACAATAACTGTGTCTGCTTGGGAGGGTCCAAGATGTCTCGGTTTGAAGACGGTGGTCGTGGTCACCTTTGTACTGATTTGCCAATGGAGAGAAGTATGAACCTTCTTTGCCTCTTCCCGGACAATCTACATGTGTGCCAGGGGTTCAGCTGAGCTAAGAGAGAGCAGCAGATTGAAACAACATTGAGGCCGGATGAAAGTAACCGCCAAGCTCTTGATCCCTTACCGTGTTAGTCACTTACTATGATAGCATGAGCAGAAGGCTGAAGACAAAGAAAGCACTTTCCTGCAGCCCATTTCTTATCCCCTGTGAAACTGAGCACTGATCAGGGGTCAGGAGCAGCGGCGCAAGCCCGAGGGTCATTTCAGTGTTGTGGGAGCCCCGAACAAAAGGATCCAGAAGTTTTAGGAACCCTGAGAAGGAGAAGATACAACGTGGACTAAGTCAGCTAAGTCCACTCCTCTCCCTTGTCCCCTGCAGAGGCATCAGTAGAGGTGCCTGAAGAGGACCTTGGTCCAAGGCTACAGATACAGATGTAAGAGTACGCTTGCTGAGCTGACTGGAAACACACAAAGGGCATGAC
The DNA here is from genome assembly GCF_023721935.1 of Panthera uncia. Taxonomy (NCBI): domain Eukaryota; kingdom Metazoa; phylum Chordata; class Mammalia; order Carnivora; family Felidae; genus Panthera; species Panthera uncia. Next base: position 63,998,831 of record NC_064813.1, read on the forward strand.
CGGCCAGAGGAGCCACAGTCCTCGCTGCCATCCCCTTAGAGTCTGTGGTGCACAGGCCAGGACCAAGTCTGGTGTCAATGGGGCGGCTTGCCCTGGGCGTCCTGCCTGGGAAAGCCTTTGCAATCGCCTGCAGTTAGGGCTGGAAATCATACAGGTTTTCTGCCAGGGGCCAGACTCCTCAGTGCATATGTAATTTTGAGGCGGAGACAAGAGTGGGAGAGATCTGTTTCCTTATTCTTATCCCTATGCCTTGGACTTTTAAGCCCTTTATTTGAAACGTGTGCATAACTTAAATCTTTTCCCTTTCTCAAGCAAAGCTGATTCCATCCGCTTGGGTCTTGGGCCAGCCTAACCTTTCTGGGACTTTCAGTTCAGCCCTGTTCTTCCAACCTTTCTGGGTTTCTCCAAGCCCCTCCACTTACCTCTTTTAAGCTTCTCAGAGTCCAGAGGACCGAGAAGGGCAAGTCTGTTCCAATGGACTTCCCCAGGCTCATACCATTCTTCTTCTCTATTTGACCTTGGCTTTATCAAGAGTGACGAGTCAAAGTTACTGCTGATGGTTTCCCTACAGATGTGGGTCACTGCAACGGTCCATCCCCCCGAAACTGAGATTTTCTTAGGCAAAAAATACTTTCTTGTAAACTCTTCTGGCCTCTGCCCTTTGGCCAGCTCCCAGGCTAGTTCCATATTTTCAGGTATTCATTAGAGGACCATCCCTATTTCTCAGTATCAGTTTCTGTCTTAGTTCATCCAGCCTGCTGTGACAGACGTGTCACAGACTGGAAGGCTTAAACAACACACATTTCTATCGAGCACCTCTGCAGCCTGGAAGACTGAGGCCCAGGTCAGGAAGATCTGGGGTCTGGTTTGTAGATGACTGCTCCTCTCTGAATCTTCACATGGCAGCTGACAGAGAGAAGCTATTTTTCTCGAGACTCTTAGAAGGGTACTAATGCCTCTCGTGCTCATGACCTCATCTAATCCTTATTACGTCCCCATAGTCCCTCTCCTAACACCATCACATTGGGAGGTAGTTCCAACGTGTGAATCTGAGCGGCAGAGAGCAAAAACATTCGTCCCACAATCGTCCTAGCAATGGAATCATACAACGTGTAGCCTTTGACCTCTTTCCTTTAACACAGTGCATTTGAGATGAATCCACATTGTGTGTCTGTCATTTATTTTCATGGCTGAATAGTATTATACGGGTGTACCAAGTTCGTTTATCCCTTTGCCAGTTGGAGATCATTTGGGTTGTTTACAGTTTTATAAATAAAACCACTATAAATATTTGTTTACAGGTTTTGGTGTGGCCATAGACTTTCTTTGGGCTAAATACTTAGGAGTGGGGATGCTAGGTGATAGACACCCGTGTCTGATTTTACAAGATACTGCTAAACTCTCTTCCACAGAGGCTGCAGCATTCTGTGTTCCCAGCAGCACCTGCAGGAAAGATAATTACTCCACACCCTCCCAGCACTTGGCATCACCAGCTGTTTTGTTAAAACAAAAAATAGGTTAATTGTTCTTATAAATGTGTGACGGTGATGTATCTCGTTGCGGTTTTAAGAGTTTTGAGTTTTCCTGTTTTCTGGAAATGTCTTTAGGCAGATGCATGCCTCACAAATACTTTCTCCCAGGGTGGCTTTTTTTTTTTTTTCATTCCTGAGGGCCATCAATTTTGATGAGGTTCAGTTTGTCAGTTTCTTCTTTTACATATTGAGCTTTTGATGTTAGAGCATCCACACTTTTGTTGTGCCAAAGGTCATAAGGATGTTCTCTTCCGTTTTCTGGGAGACACTTTATGGTTTTGGTTTTACATTTAGATCTGTGACCCATGTTGTGTTCATTCTTGGGTGTGATGCAAGATTTATTTTAGCACACGTATGCCCAGTTTTCCCAGTGCCATTTGCCAAAAATACCTTCTTTCCTCTGTTGAATTCTTGACCATATATGTGAGTGTCTATTTTTGTACTCTCCTTGGCTCCATTGATCTGGGTGTCTGTTCTCCTGACAATATTACAATTACATTGTCTTGATTTCTTTAGCATTACAGTGAGTCTGGAAATGTATATCAGCAGTTCTGAGTCCTCCAAATTTGTTCTCTTCTATCAAGATGTTTTGCTTTGTCCCTCGATTTTTCATTTATAGTTTAGAATCGGCTTCTTGATATCTATTTTAAAAACCCACCTGAGTTTTAACGGAGGTTACATTGAATGAATGTATACATTATATTACATATACAATCATTGTATGTGTGTATACATTCTATATGCATATTCATATGCCAGATGTCCTATAATGGCATATGTTCTATAAATGGCAGAAAAATGAATGGCAATTAATATCTTTAGAATATTTATAATCCTCTTATTTTATGAAAATGTGAGGGATTTGCATGTATAAGAATAATAAACATTTCCTAATTCTCTGTGGGCACTTGATTTTCCAGAAGTTGCCGAAGTGATATTTGTCAGATTTAGTCTATATAAATAACGCAGTTCTTAAAAGAACATTTTCAAGATATATACTTAGTTTTGTAATGAGATCTCTGAAAAATCTCAGAATGAGCCAAATATGTTCCATTGGCTCCATCTATGTTTCAAATGCTTCATTTTAATTTGGAATTTCAAATGGTATTTTTTAATAAAGTTGTAAGCTTTACATTGATTCTGCTTATAAGTAATTTTTCAAGTAGTGTTAATTCAGGGGAAATATCCCTGCCTTCCTAGGGAATATTGGCATACAGCATAATCAAGTGTCCTAATTTCATTGTATGAGGAGTTTGTTTGTTTAATTTATTATTTTTGTGTGAGAAAGAGAGCAGAGGAGAAGGGTAGGGGGAGAAAGAGATAGAATCTTAAAGCACCCTCCATGCTCAGCACAGAGGCTGGATCGGGGTTTGATCCCACAAGCCTGGGATAATGACCCAAGTTGAAATCAAGAGTCAGACGCTCAACTGACTGAGCCACTCAGGCACCCCGTGAGGAGTTCATTTTTAAAAGGTTCTACACGATCTCAAAAGAGAACTTATCTTTCAAATTCCTTTGTGTTCTCAATATTTCTCTTTGGCTCATTCTCGATTCAGGTTTCTGAATTGCTGGGGAATAGTACCCAGTACACTTGATGAGATTCCTTGAACTACTTTTAGAGATCTCTTCATACTTCATGCAATTTCAAAGGACCCAAATTGTGCTGGAATGTCACATTTTGGCTCTCACCTTCTAATTCCTTGATGGTCTTTGTCAGACTATAAACAATCCATGCAGGGAGACTTAGCTAGCTCAGAAACACTCTCTGCTTCTTTTTAATATCTCTGGTGGACTGACATTTAGAAGTGTGATGGAAAGATTTCAAGAACAGGTTTCTCAAGAGAGAACTCCCTGTTCACAGACTGGGCCCTCTTTGTTCTTCCAGAACCCTCTAAAGCTCAGTTTCTGGAATTTCTCTTCCCTCTGTGCTGGCCAGTTTCCACTAGCTTTATCTCTTCCGCTGCTGGGAATAGGTTCCTACCATAGCTTCACCTTGAAATATTTCCCTAAAAACCTCACCCTTTCTCTAACTACACTCAGAATTCCTCTGTGGTCTGATAAAGGAACTGAATACCGAAAACTGGGGATTTTCCAGAAAATGCAGAATACAACTTGACAATAACTGTGTAGACAGGAAAATAAGTAAAAGTCTTGATCGTCTAATCTATAGCCAAGAAACATTAGAGAATGTATCCGGTATGTGATTCAAAATGATTTTGGGAATTCGTATAAAAAGTGATTATTAGTAGTCCCCCTAATATCTTACTTTGCTTTAGTTAGCATAGCTTATAAAGATGACCTTATACAATCTTACTTATTTTTATTTGTCTCCTTCATTGGAATATAAGCTCCATGAAAATGGAGTGTTTTCTTCACTACTGAATTCAACAAGCCTACAGTTGTGTTTGGCACATAGTAGATACTAAATGGACATGTTTCATTAACCCAAGAATGATAGGGATAAATCATCTAACTAAATCATTTCTTCCTTTGAATCTTATTTGAACCAAGAGATCTAACTCTTTATATTTCATCTAGGGAGTGAGCTGTGTCTTTCTACCCAAAGCACTTAAGGCTGTTGAGCCCATGGTAAGAAATAACCGAACTTCGACAGTGACGGAGTTTCTCTTCTCTGGATTCCCCCAGTTTGAAGATGGCAGCCTCCTCTTCTTCATTCCTTTGTTCATCATCTACATCTTCATTGTGATTGGAAATCTCATTGTATTTTTTGCAGTCAGGATGGACACCCGTCTCCACAACCCCATGTACAATTTCATCAGCATCTTCTCCTTCCTGGAGATCTGGTACACGACAGCCACCATCCCCAAGATGCTCTCCAACCTCATCTGCGAGAAGAAGACCATCTCCATTACTGGCTGCCTCCTGCAGATGTACTTCTTCCATTCACTGGGAAATTCCGAGGGGCTTTTGTTGACCACCATGGCCGTTGACAGGTACATTGCCATCTGCAACCCTCTCCGCTACCCGACAATTATGACCCCCCAGCTGTGTGCTCAGCTCTCTGCAGGCTCCTGCATCTTTGGCTTTCTTGTGTTGCTCCCAGAGATTGTTTGGATTTCCACACTGCCTTTCTGCGGGCCCAACCAAATCCATCAGATATTTTGTGACTTTGAACCTGTACTGCGCTTGGCTTGTACAGACACGTCCATGATCCTGCTTGAGGATGTGATCCATGCTGCGGCCATCATCTTCTCTGTCCTGGTTATCGCTGTCTCTTATGTCAGAATCATCACCGTGACCCTGAGGATCCCGTCTGCCGAAGGCCGCCGGAAGGCCTTCTCTACCTGCGCGTCTCATCTTGGTATCTTTTTGATGTTCTATGGCAGCGTGTCCCTCATGTACCTGCGCTTCTCCACCACTTTCCCACCAACTTTGGACACAGTCATTGCACTGATGTTTGCCATTCTTGCTCCCTTTTTCAACCCTATCATCTATAGCTTGAGAAACAAAGACATGAAGATTGCGATTAAGAAGCTTCTCTGCCTTCAGAAGGTGTTTAATGCACCTGCAAGTTGATGTTACCCCATAGGCACCTCTCACTTTGGATGTTACTCTAAGATACTAAACCACAAAACGAGCATATAGCTCATTCGTTGTCACACTGATAGTTTCTACTTATTCCATTTCTTCCCATGTTTGTTCTATTTATACATGTCTAATGTATCACAGACTACCTGTTCAGACATGCGTAGGTGGATAGATAATAGGGAGGAAATATGACGTTTAAGCCATTAAAATATATGCTGTAAACATTAATTTTATTTCTATTACGTAAGTATTATTCTTATTATTCCATAAACATTAGTAACAACTGCAGATTATAAGATACAGTGGTTAAGAGCATAAGATCTATAGAAGAGAGGCTCATATTTTACTGGACTACATACAAGCTTTGTGACCTTAAACATGAAGTAGGTCTGAGAGGTGTTGGATACATCTGTTGCCTTGACTGTGGTGCTTATATGTGGTGTTTGCATATCTTCACACTCATCTACTGCACATGTTAAATATTTTCTTTGTATACAAAGTATACCTCAATAAAGTTGTTAAAAATAAAATAGACCATTTCATGCCACGGTAAACCATTAGAAAGGACATTTTTTCCCATTAACATTTTTTCCAGATCTTCTCATGTGATTTTTTTCTTTAGTTTGCGTATAGTTGACCCATAATGCTAATTAGTCCCAGGTGTACAACATAGTGATTCAACACCTCTATACTGTACGTCATGCTCCCCACGACTGTAGTCACCATCTGTCATCATGCAGTGCTATGTTCCCTATGCTGGACCTTTTATTCCAATGGCTTACTATTATTTTGGAATTTCAAGAAAAAATATTATAAGAAGTTAGACAAGGAAACTACGTCCCTATGTCACAGGAAGAAATGTTAGACAAACTCAAGAGAGAAAGAAAGCACATCTTCCCATCCAAAATCTGACACATAATTCCAAAGGGGATTACATGATAAAAGCAACTAGATTTGAAGAAGAAGAAGAAGAAGAAGAAGAAGAAGAAGAAGAAGAAGAAGGGGCGCCTGGGTGGCTCAGTTGGTTGGGCATCCGACTTCAGCTCGGGTCACGATCTCGCGGTCCATGAGTTCGAGCCCCGCGTCGGGCTCTGGGCTGACAGCTCAGAGCCTGGAGCCTGCTTCGATTCTGTGTCTCCCTCTCTGTCTGTCCCTCCCCTGTTCATACTCTGTCTCTCTCTGTCTCAAAAATAAATAAACGTTAAAAAAAATTAAATAAAAAAAGAAGAAGAAGAAGAAGGAGGAGGAAGAGGAGGAGAAGGGGAAGGAGGAGAAGGAGAAGGAGAAGGAAGAGAAGGAGAAGGAGAGGAGGAGGAGGAAGAGGAAAATAACAACAACAACTCTGAGTTTTCAACAGAGCAGTGGATTGAGCACTTGGAATACAGAATAATCCTGTGAAAAGTGGTGAGACACTGACTGTCACTAGAGAGGTCAGCAGGACCCACGTGGATTGTTTAGGGGAAGAGAGATTCACATGCATTTGTGGCATGAGAAAAAAAAAATAACATTGCCCCCTCACTTCACTATTGGCACAAAATCCCAATGACATGTCTGTTGTGAAATGGTCTTATTTTCTATTAACTATTTTTCAAGTTTTTCTTTCAAGTATGTTTCCTTCAAGACTTTCCACACATGTGTGTTCATGTAAGAAGAGGAGGACCAACACAAAGCGCTCTTTGCAGGGCACAGGGTAGACTTACGAACACCTGGGGCGATAACCACAGTGGTGGGGAAAGTAGTTTGCCACGTCCAGAGATATGAGTTCAATCAGGAAAAAATACTTCATGACGACTTTGATCCCGAAATCTAATGAGACGAGCATACAATGGGGACCTTTCTGCTAGTTAATCCCGTGAGGGAAAGCGATGTTCTGCACTGGGGGGCAGGGAGGGAATCCCCAATGGAGCCCGCTTACCCTTCTTGCTATTCCCTGGGATGCCTGTGAAAATAACTGTAAGATCCCTTTTGGAGGGGCCGGAGGAGTGTCAAGCGTGCAGAGATCCACACAGACAGGGGAGCCCCTGCAGTCTTGGGTAGAGGTGAGTGCAGGAGGCTAAGGCTTGAGAAAGAATTCACTCACCATGCACAAGAAAGTCATAGGGGTTCCTGGGTGGATCAGTGGGTTAGTGTCTAACTCTTGATTTCCTCTCAGATCATGATCTCATGGTTCGTGTGTCCAAGCCCCGTATCGGGCTCTTTGTTAACAGAGCGGAGCCTTCTTGGGATTCTCTCTCCCTCTCTCTCTCTCTAAATAAATAAATAAACAAACATTAAAAAAAAAAGCCTGAGGACTCAGAAACTTCAAATGTTGGTAGCATATAAAGGCAAGTATAGCGGGAAAGTTACTGGGCACAGGCATAAATAAAACAGGATACTCCATTATGATGGATCCTTTGAGAGGCCAGTTTTTCCAGACTTGCTTAGGACTCTCATTAAAAGTGAATTGTCGGGGAAAAAAAAAGTTAGAGGGGGAGGGAGCCAAACCATAAGAGACTCTTAAAAACTGAGAACAAACTGAGGGTTGATGGGGGGCGGGAGGGAGGGGAGGGTGGGTGATGGGCATTGAGGAGGGCACCTGTTGGGATGAGCACTGGGTGTTGTATGGAAACCAATTTGACAATAAACTTCATATATATATATATATATATATACACACATATATATATATACATATACACATATATACATGTGTGTGTGAATTGTCATACTTCCCTTTCCAAACAGTCTCCAATTTTCTTTTCTCACTTGTCCATGGCTGTCTTGTGGGTTTAATTCTAATTGCATCAAGAGTATGGCTTCCAAGTTAATTTATTTGACACCAACCATTTTTTTTTTACAGGCCAATCCTGTTCTAGGTTACTTCCCTGAAGGAAGAGCCCAGTCTAAAGAAGGAAAAACAGGGGCACCTGAGTGGCTCAGTTGGTTAAGAGTCCAACCCTTGGTTTGGGCTCAGGTCATGATCTCAAGGTCATGAGATTGAGCCCTGAGTTGGGCTCGGCGTTGACAGTGTGAACCCTGTTCAGGATTCTCTTTCTCTCTCTCTCTGTCTCTCTGTCTCTCTCTCTGACTCCCTCCCCACTCACTCTTGCTCTCTCTCTCCCAAAATAAACGAATAAACATTTAAAAAAATAAGGAAGGAAAAGCTAGTAGTGGATGATGAAACATGATAAATATAATCCAGAAACCCCAGTGTAACAGTGCCCAATATTCTGGAGTGTTGACTATCTTCCTGACGCTGCTCTAAGCCCTGAAAGTGTGTTTACACATACGGGCAGGGGCAGTGGGTTCGAGCGCGTCCTTAGAGATACAGTGCACGGATTTACATTCTGACTTCAGGCGAGAATCCCTCGGAAAAGGGTTTCACCTGTCTGTGTCTAAGTGTTCTCCTCTGTAAAAAGAGGATGATCTTGCCTCCCTAGAGCATCTGGAGCATTAGGGAAAAAAATACAGCCTGTGCTTGGGGCGGTGCTTGCCACAGTGACTGACTCCATACCCAGCACACTATGCAATGCGGTTCTTGCTATTGTAAAGTGTTTGGCCATTCTCAAAGCCTTCCATGCTAGTATTAATATTTCCTCCCGTCCGCCTTCGGCTCAGGTCATGATCTCACTCACGGTTTCATGGGTCTGAGCCCCCCATCGGGCTCTTCCCTGACAGCGCGGAGCCTGCTTGAGATTCTCCCTTTCTCTCTGCCCCGCCCCTGCTCCCACTCTCTCCGTCTTTCTCAAAAATAAATAATAAAGAAAACACTTAAAAACATTTGGGGACCGCTGTTTCTGTGATCGTACCTCTGAAGGAGCGGGGAGAAAAAGTCAAATACTAGTCAATGTGCACAAGAGTGTGAAATTAGGAAAGAAGAAAACTTGCAAGTTATTTCCTGTTATTCATCCAAGTTACTTAGCTGTTCACCACCCGTTCTTCTCCGCCTCCTTGTGAGCTGGTGTGTGCCCTCTCCTTCATTCGCAGGGAGCTCTGCTGTGCATATGGAGAGGGGAAACCTGTCAGCCGTGACTGAATTCATCTTCACTGGCTTCCCGCAGCTCCAAGATGGCGGCCTCCTGTACTTCTTCCCCCTACTTTTCGTCTACACCTTTATTGTCATCGGGAACCTGATGGTCTTCTTTGCTGTCCAGCTGGACACCCATCCTCACAACCCCATGTACAATTTCATCAGCATCTTCCCCTTCCTGGGGATCCGGTACATGACAGCCACCATCCCCAAGATGTTCTCCAACCTCATCTGTGAGAAGAAGACCATCTCCATTACTGGCTGCCTCCTGCAGATGTACTTCTTGCATTCACTGGGAAATCCCGAGGGGATACTGTCGACCACCATGGCCATCGACAGGTCCGTGGCCATCTGCGACCCTCTCCACTGCCAGATGATCATGACCCCCCGGCTGTGTGCTCGGTTCTCTGCAGGCTCCTGCATCTTGGGTCTCCTCATCCTGCTTCCTGAGATTGTGATGATTTCCACACCGCCTCTCTGTGGGCCCGACCAAATCTGTCAAATCTTCTGTGACTCGGTCCTCGTGCTGAGCCTGGCCTGTACAGACACATCCACGACTCTGGTTGGAGATGTGATCCATGCTGTGGCCATCACCGCTACCATCCTAATCATTGCCCTGTTCTCTATCAGGATGGTCACTGTGGTCCTGAGGATCCCCTCTGCTGAGGCTCGGCAAAAGGCCTTTTCTACCTGTGCAGGCCATCTCGCTGTGTCCCTGATTTTCTTCGGCCACGTGTCCCTCATGTACTCACGATTCAATGCCACCTACCTCCCAGTCCTGGACACCACAACTGCACTGATGTTTACTATCCTTGCCCCCTTCTTCAATCCCGTCACCTATAGTCTGAGAAACAAGGACATGAAGAACGCGATTAGAACACTGTTCACCTTCGGAAAACGTTCGACACGTTGGAGGTTAATTCTGAGCCACAAATCTCCTCCCCCCGTCTTACTGTTTTCTGTAACAGATTAAAAAAAAAAAATGAAACCACTCTATACATAGTTCTTTATCACACTGAACTTTCTGTCTGTTCTCCTCATTATTTTCCCTGATATCTAGGAAAACACATTTATACTCTAGGTCATAGCTATTAACAATGATGTACATACGGTCAAGAACCTTATTATGGGGTTGATTTGCTTGCTTTCTTCTGAACGGTTGTAATTAAAGGAAAGCTCGCTCATCACTCCAGAAGCTGGCCGTGTGCTTCAGGCAATAGATCTCGGGAAAGTTCTCTATTTCATTATGGATCATGGATTACCTGATTAGGTTTGTTGGGAGTAGCTATCTTGTTTTTTTTTAAGTTTTTGAAATTAATTTATGTATTTTGAGAGAGAAAGAGAGCACAAGCAGGGGGGAGGCACAGAGAGAGAGAGAGACTATATCCCAAGCACTCCCTGCACTGTTAGCACAGAGCTTGATATGGAGCTCAAACTCACGAATGGCGAGATCATGACCTGAGCCAAAACCAAGAGTCAGATGCTTAACTGAGTGAACCATCCGGGAGCCCCGGGAAGCAGATATCTTAAAATAATAATAATAATAATAATAATACTTAAGGAAGTCAAGTATACTTTCCTTTTTAGTAGTGTAATTAGTTCTTCATTAGAATAATAAGCGTATACATTTAATAAGACTAAATGATTCCTGTTGCCAAACATGTTCATAAGAAACCTACCGTGTAGGATACTGTTGACACATATACACTTCAGTACACACAGATACACACAGAGAGGAACGTTAGTTATTGCTGGTCTTCCCGGGGCTAAGCATCTTCATTTTCTTCAACACAAAAGTCTTCTTTGCATCTATGGAATGGCCGCTTCAAATAACATGATTCATTTGACTTTCTAACCGAACAGCTCTAAAGAAACTTTCCTCTCCTTGCCATATCCAGTGCTGTTGCCTGAAGTTTCCATCATAATTCATGCACAGCTCTTATAATTATCTTCATAAAACACACGTACAATAATTTTGGTATAAAAATAGCAATTTTATCCTGTGTACTGAAATTTCCTTCCCCGACAGTCCAATAAAACAGCCCAAACCACGTGGATATTAATTTCTTTAGAGACCCAAAAGGCGCACAAAACACGAAGCAACCCCACCTAGCTTACATCACAAGCATCCTTCCAGGGGGGGGGAAGAAAAAAACCTCTGTAAGTCCTGAAAAACAAAGAAAGGTGAAGTCAATAGACAAAATGTAAATAATCTCTTAAAGTCATAGTATATACGACACAAAATTTAAGGGAATTCAGTACAGGCAAGAGAAGGCCCTATCTGGGAAATATTTTGCAGGAATCTTTTTTGATAAAAGTGTTGGAAATTCCAGGGGCGCCTGGGTGGCTCAGTTGGCTAAGCATCCAGCTTCAGCTGAGGTCACGATCTCGTGGTTTGTGAGTTCAAGCCCCGCGTCAGGCTCTGTGCTGACAGCTCAGGAACCTGGAGCCTGCTTCGGAATCTGTGTCTCCCTCTCTCTCTGCCCCTCCCCTGCTCACGTTCTGTCTCTCTCTGTCTCTCAAAAAATAAACATTAAAAAAAATGTTTTCAAGTGTTGAAAATTCCAAACAGAAGTTGGATTTTGATAGATAATACATTGGGATGGGGGCTCATGAATAAGTATCTGGCATATTTCTGTTTATTAAGTGGGGACTTTACCTCTTCAACTCCTGGGTTTCCTTTGGTGGATGGCACATGAAGTGAAGTTGGGACATCTTTGCCTCAAAAGTCTGAGTTTAGGATTCCACAACCAACAGAGAAGAGGCACATTAGTGGCTGTGTGTCATCCACTTGGTTGGAGTCCCATCAGGAAACCATTTAAATTAAAGGGCGGCTGACAAAAGCAGCTGGAAATGGAGAGGAGGCCTGGGATGCAGTCACATACAAACTTCAGTCCTACTCGGCCTCCGAAGCCAAACCCCGTGATTTTGAACTTGGGCCACGCTAATCGTAAATAACGAACACAAACAAAAGCAGATAAGGAAACAAGAAATTATCCAACAACACCTGTTCTCGACTTAGGATCGCACTTCACGGCTTCACCGTAGCCTCGCCAGAAAATTTGCATTCCTGTTCCGTGGGCAGCCAGAATTCAAACGGTCACATTCGCATTCCTGAGTTTGCAGGAACAGGCAATGGAAAGACAAATGCACCACGAGGGCAGGAGGACCCACAGAAGTGGAGGACGTGTGATGCATCCCAGCGGCACTCCCACATACAAAAGCTTGCTATTGTCAATTAAGTATCGGATAACTTTCCATCCTGAAGGAAAATAAATATAAAGGTTTAAAAATGCTTCTGCCAATCTAAAAGTGAACTTATTCCTCTAAGTGTCACAAAGGGCTTCATATACCCAACTGTTTATATTTTTCATGTGGTACATTTGAAAAAGAGCAGGGAGAAGAATTTTATTTTATTTATTTATTTATTTATTTATTTATTTATTCAGAAAGCAACAAATCAGAGAATCAGAGAATAAAGAGACTGTGCAAGTGTGTTTCTGCACGTTGCTACCATCGGTGTCCGTTTGCCAACTGGACGTTCACTTGGGTTGCAGTGGGGCAACTCTTGACAATTCAAGTCCACGGTGAAGGCTGGTCTGTTAGGTTAAAAAGGGGGCACTATGGTCATTCAACTATTTCCATTTCCAGATTTCCTAACACCTGGATAAGGGCAAATACAGACAAATTAAACATTTTTCTCTTTATTTAGAAGTTTTATTTATTTATTCTGAGAGAGAGAGAGAGAGACAGAGAAAGAGAGATGGAGAGCATAAGAGGAGATAGGGAGAGAGAGAGAGAATCCCAAGCAGGCTCTGTGCTATCAGCACAGAGACCAACGCGGGGCTCAAACTCACAAACTGTGAGATCATGACCTGAGCTGAAACCGAGAGTAAGACTCTTAACCAATTCAGCCACCCAGGCATCCCAACATTTCTTTTTCTTAAAGTAAAGTGAGTCACTTTCCGTTCTTGTTAATTTATGCATTTTCTCATAGAAATAATTTTATTTCTAGAAACAGATGAACCACAGATTATATCTGTAAAGCAAACTTGCCAAATGTTGCTGATACTAAAAGTCAGGTTAGTTTTCATGGGCGTGGGGGGGGGATAGACAATCTAGATAAAATTGCATATTCAAGGGAGCATATAAATATTTCTTAGCGATAAGGTTTTGGTATTACACTCGAGAGAAACATGAAGGGAAAAAAATCTTCCCTGATAATTTTCAGTGGTTAAAAATAAACATATCTTACACAGTCGTCGTTAATATGAATTTATTTTTATAAAGTATTCTAAGTCACCAAATTCCATGATTAGAGATGAGAAGTCCTTCTTCCTAACATTGTGTATTCTTGAGCCAGGCTCCGTAACCACATTCACACGAAAGACGTGACCCCATCGCTTTGCTACCATATCAGGAAACTTCTAAGATATTTTCCGTAAGAATGGTGAATAGAAAACGAATTAATATATGTGTCATTGCATTTGGCGATGTTTGCAACACACTGTGAACGAAGTGGTATACAAGACCAATCTTTCATATATTTGTGGGGAAAAATAGAAAATTTAAGGAATTCATCAGACTCCATAGGAATAATTTGAAGGAGAGCCCCGTATATGTTGCTGGAAGGAAAAAGGTGGGGGGGTTTCCATCGTCTTCTTTAGTACTGGCTCACTTTTCCAAACGACATGTTTTCCCAGAAATTGTTTTCTTTTTTCCTCACTACTTTATCCATGATACTTAACATGCCAGTAAATCACCTTCAATGCTGTTCCTTTTTTAATTTTTTAAAAATGTTTTTATTTATTTTTGAGAGGGAGAGAGATGGAGCATGAGCAGGGAGGAGCAGAGAGAGAGGAAGACACAGAATCCAAAGCAGGCTCCAGGCTCTGAGCTGTCAGCACAGAGCCCGATGTGGGGCTCGAACTCGTGACCCACAAGATAATGACGTGAGCCAAATTTGGATGCTTAACTGACTGAGCCACCGAGGCACTCTAACACTGTTCTATTTCTTGTGTGTTTTGTGAGGGTAGAGTCCTATCAAAGCTGTTCTTTGTATGGAACCCTCTCAATTCCATACCGAGATGGGAAGTGACTGGTTAAATCATAACCAGTAACAAGAAAATGGTGGTAACAATGGTCACCAGGATCTGTGAGTCTTCCTTGGGACACTGATTCTCCTCTGACCTGAAGATCTAATGAGAAGACAGGGCAGGGGTGTCTGATAATTGACCCCATGAGGGAATAGATTGCTTTCTACTTATTACCGAGGGATAAAACCTCAGTGGAGTTCATTTTCCCTTTGGTGTCTTTTGTAGGATGGCTATAACAACACTTCCAGAGACAGTGAAAGAACATTCGGCAATGCAGAGACCCAGGGAAAAGGAAGAGCCCTCTGGTATTTTGCAGAGGTGAGTTTAGGGTCACTGAGGGCTGGGGAGAAATTATCCATTTTCTTTGCTAAGGATGAAACACATTCTAAAGACTCAGTGAAGATCTGGGGAGGCTTGAATTTGGGCATTGGACTAGGGCTTCTGAGGAAGTTCCATCTTTGGAATTCTGGGCTCTGCATATTTTCAATCAGAAATTATATCCAGTTATTCAGACCATGTGATGGTCCAAGACATGAATGCTCATCCTCTCTTCTCTACCTGCCTTGCTTCTGGATTTTTCTGGCTTTAATGATGTTTGCAAGTCAGATCCAAACCTAGTCATTACAAAAGAAGCTACTTTCAAGTGCTTAATATATACTAGGGGTCGTGAAAGACAAAGGCTCATCCTGCCCAAATGGAAGCTCACAGTCTAGTGAAGTTAAACAGAGAACAAGAATTGCAGTGAAACTTAATCAAGTTAATGGTAGAGGCCCTGCTGAAGACACAGAGATGAGAATAAGGCGTATGTGTACGTGTGTGTGTGTGTATGTGAATGTGGGGAAGGACATGAGCGCACTTCTGACAGGAGGCAGAGGCTGAGCTGAAACCCAAAGGGAGCCAGAAGCATCCTGGTGAAGAAAAGCAAGTCTGAATGCCTTCCCAAAAGAGTGTTGGCCTTCACAAGGCAATGATCTCGGGGAATTGGAGGTAGACCCTGAAATCTGCCATCGCTCAGGAGGAGGGAGTGGCGGGTGGGGATATGCTGGGTGTGCGGATCTGAAGTCTGGAAACACACCTGTGCTGGAGACAGAGGCTTGATGCCTATGTATTGTTCATCCACAGACAGTGAGGAAAGACAGGACTTCAGGGGCCACAGCAGAAACATGCCATACACAGCCATGTACCGAGTGGGTAAAGAAGATGGGTCCATAACACATAGAAGGGAAATAATGATATAGCGAACACACGAGAAGAAGCCTCCATATAGGAACAGGGCGAACCTGGAGTGGGGTTGCATGAGAGCCAAGGGAGAAAAATCTTCAAGTAGCGGTAATCAGGAGTTTCTGGCGCAAAAGGGTAGTCATAATATAACTGAAACATTTATGTTGCTTTGCGGTTATCATGTCACTGACACATAGGACAAAATGTCTTCTGTAAGTGGCAGTAAAGAAAGAATTCACACAGCAAATGGTGGAGGAGTGAACAAGATCTGAATGAGATACTGTTAATATTACTGTTTCAGAAAGCCGATCTCGGAAAGAAATGAGAACAGATATTGATCATGAATGTCAGGGGCGTTGATACATTAACTCATGTAATACAACTCCGATTGGACAAATAGGTTTTCACCTACAGAAGAAGATGCTGAATCTCAGAGAGATTGTGGGACTTGCCCATTATCGCCCAACTAATAGGCAGCAGGATGAGAATTCAGGCTCAGTATGTTCGATATGTTCGATTTGAACCCTGGCTGTACTAATCATTAGCTATACTGTCTCCCAAATAAAGATTCCAGATACAGGCAAGCCACTGGTCATTTTGAACTGAGGAAGTGTCAAAACACACGCAAAAAAACGCCACGTAACCAAAATACTGTTTATGTTTACACTGCGTCGATTTCCTTCTCTGTTACTTGGGTATAACCTCTCCCTTATTCACAGGAAGCTCTTCTGGGGATAATGGAGAGTGAAAATCTATCAGCCGTGACTGAATTCATCTTCACTGGCTTCCCGCAGCTCCAAGATGGCGGCCTCCTGTACTTCTTCCCCCTACTTTTCGTCTACACCTTTATTGTCATTGGGAACCTGATGGTCTTCTTTGCTGTCCGGCTGGACACCCGTCTCCACAACCCCATGTACAATTTCATCAGTATCTTCTCATTTCTGGAGATCTGGTACACCACGGCCACCATCCCCAAGATGCTCTCCAATCTGATCAGCAGCCAAAAGACCATCTCCTTTACTGGCTGCCTCTTGCAGATGTACTTCTTCCATTCACTCGGAAACACTGAAGGAGCCTTGCTGACCATCATGGCCATCGACAGGTACGTTGCCATCTGCAACCCTCTTCACTACCTGACCATCATGACCCCCCGACTATGCGCTCAGCTTTCTGCAGGCTCTTGTGTCTTTGGTTTCCTCATCCTTCTACCTGAGGTTGTGTGGATTTCTACCCTACCTTTCTGTGGCCCCAACCAAATCCATCAGATCTTCTGTGATTTCGGTCCATTATTAAATTTAGCCTGTATGGATGCCTCTGTGATCCTAGTGCAAGACGTGATTCATGCTTCGGCCATTCTGATAACGAGTCTGATTATTTCCCTTTCGTACATCAGAATTGTGGTTGTTATCCTGGGCATCCCTTCAGCGGAGGGTCGTAAAAAGGCCTTCTCCACCTGCGTCACCCACATTGCCGTCTTCCTGATGTTTTTTGGCAGCGTGGCCCTCATGTACCTCAGATTCTCTGCCATGTATACGCCGTTCTGGGACACAGCCATTGCTCTAACATTCTCTGTCCTTTCTCCCCTTTTCAATCCCATGATATACAGCCTGAGAAATAATGATATGAAAGATGCTATTAAGAAGCTCCTTTGCCCTCAAAAGGTGTTTCATGTACGTGGTAGGTAACTTAGGAAGCAGCCTTCTATATGGATGGAACTTCTTCGCAAAATACCGACCCCACAGACACGAGAACTGAAAAGAATTATGCAATTAGCCCAAATTTCTTCTCCATGAGTTGGTGAGAAGACTGACAGAGAAAGTCCTATGAGGACTTACAGAGACGGCAAAAATACCGTTTTCTTTTCTGTATCTCTCATTTTGTGCATTTGATTTTAATTTGCTCTTTTACTTCAAGGCGGTTAATTGTATAAATATTAATAATACTCATAGGTATTACCTTTCTTTGGTATCGAATCTCTTTACAAAGCTCCCAGTGACCTGATGGAGCCCATGGAGCCCACTCCCCATGACACTAAGGTGACGGGTCCAAGTTCTTTCTGGAAGCTACTGGACATTAAGCAGAAGCAAGAGCTTCTGGCACCCAGACCATAGACTGGATCCCCCATCTTTGCTTCCTTTCCAGTCAGCCTTGCTGGTATTTTTAAGATCTACATACTGGGGTGCTCTGTATGTGACGCTGTCGTGAACAGGGGCGTCACGGATGATGTGCAGTTATGTTAACCCCGTAACTGTGAAAAGCAACTGAGTAGATCAGATCCCTCCCCGTGGGAACTTAGCATCTCACGTAGGATCAGTGTGAGAAAATGTTGACATAATAAATGCATATGTTTACATCTATAGGCAATGAAATTTATTGATGATTTAATCCACCCCTCTAAGAAATTGTCTCTTTTCCGATATCAGTGCTAAAATATATATTTCGTGTAGCAGTTTTCCTCTAATACCTATGTGACTTGGTAATAAAAAATGTTTAATTCAAAATTATATACTAAAACTTATTCATGTTTCTACAAAGTACTTAGGGCCATCAGTTTAATTATGGCAAAAATTGGATTGGATATGCAAATTATTATTTCTCTCTTTTGAACCTTTATATTGTTTCCTGGCTATCACCATTCTTTTTTTTTTAATATTTATTTTATTTTTTAAGAGAGAGAGAGAGAGAGACAGAATGTGAGCAGGGGAGGGGCAGAGAGAGAGAGAGGGAGACACAGAATCCGAAGCAGGCTCCAGGCTCCCAGCTGTCAGCACAGAGCCTGACGCGGGGCTCAAACCCATGCACCCTGAGATCATGACCTGAGCCAAAGTCTGACACTCAACCGACTGAGCCACCCAGGTGCCCCTGGTTATCACCATTCTTATAAATATGGCAATTATCTTTTTTTTTTTTTTTGCATAAAGTTCTTTCCATTTTCAAAAACTTCTGTCTCAAGATAAATTTCAAGAAGTTGACTCACTAAAGTAACATGCGCTGATATGTTTATAGCTGTTGGTAAAAATATTATTTTTGCAAATGGTTGCACTAGTGCATCGGTGGGGCACTTTCAGTACAACTTTGATTACATGGATTAAGTAAGAAGTCGAGCTGCTCTGCAAAACTGCCAATTCTATCACGGACAAGGCGAAATTGTAGCACGGCTGTCATAAAGGGTAGTGATAAGTTGCAGTGATAAACTGAGTTATCGGTCCCGATTCTTCACATCCCCATAACGGAATTACAAGTTCACAAATCTTCAGGGTGGGTGGCGTATACTTTTCTGCCCCATAACTTTGGATTGGCTTTTTTCTTTTTCTTTTCTTTCTTTCTTTTTTTTTTTCTTTTTTTTTCTTTTCTTTTTTTTTGACTATTGGGATGTCAGTGGACATTACAGGGGTTGAATCCATGCCTTTGTGGTTGGGTTCGTTCTGGTGGCTGCTTTTCAGGCAGGATTGGACTCATGAGGCCGTGTGCCTGGGAGCCCCTGGTTCAGAGAATTAGAGACATCGGGGGGCTGATCTGCCCAAAGCCTGGTGCCTGGAGTCCAGAACCAGAACCCAAAGCCAGGAGTCCAGCCTAAGTCACCTTCTTGCAGCTGACGAGCAGACTCATCAGTAGGAGGCTAAATGATTATTGTTTTAATATCCACGTGTGAAACACTTCATAAGTTACTGCGTTCTGCTGTGCGTGGGCTTTGTCTGGCACCATACCAGCCCGGAATTGTCGAAATTTAATAACTAGTCCTTACTGTCTGAATCTTAAGATTGTCTTTTGGGTTGTGAGTATTTTAGAATCGTATTGTTAATTATTTCTTAATAATTCTATAATTTTCAGAAACATTATCTGCATCAAATGTGTAATTATTTAACCATGCCACCTGGTTGTGTGTGTGCATGTGTGTGTGTGTGTGTGTGTGTGTGTGTGTGCATGCGTGGGAAAGATATTTTACACATTAAATGGATTTTTGCGGGGGACGCCTGGGTGGCTCAGTCGGTTAAGCGCCAGACTTCAGCTCAGGTCATGATCTCATAGCTCGTGAGTTCGAGCCCCGTGTCGGGCTCTGTGCTGACAGCTCAGAGCCTGGAGCCTGCTTCGGATTCTGTCTCTCTCTCTCTCTCTCTCTCTCTGTCCCTCCCCTGCTTGCGCTCTGTCTCTCTCTTTCTCTCTCAAAAATAAATAAACACTAAAAAAATTAATAGATTTTTTTTTATCATTTAGAAACAGAGAAGGTGCTGGAGACCTGCAGTGGGGTTTGGGGGGAGGGGGGATATGCAGGTGGGCCATTCTTTGGAAAGACCATTCTTTTTTCTCTACCATTTTCCTCACCGTTTTTGTGGTTTTTAGTCCTCTTGCACTTGATCAGTATTTGGAAATAATGTTACAGCATTAAAGATTTTTTAAGGTGGAATAATAGTTAAATACAAAAGCTTTTAAAACAATGTGAAAATAAAAAAAACATATGCACGCCATATTGAAGAATTGTAGAGATTCTACTTTTGTATTCTTTTTTAAAAAAATATTTTAGGGGCGCCTGGGTGGCGCAGTCGGTTAAGCGTCCGACTTCAGCCAGGTCACGATCTCGCGGTCCGTGAGTTCGAGCCCCGCGTCAGGCTCTGGGCTGATGGCTCGGAGCCTGGAGCCTGTTTCCGATTCTGTGTCTCCCTCTCTCTCTGCCCCTCCCCCGTTCATGCTCTGTCTCTCTCTGTCCCAAAAATAAATAAAAAATGTTGAAAAAAAAATTAAAAAAAATATTTTAAACTTTATTTTTGAGGGATAGAGCATGAGCAGGATAGGGGCAGAGAGAGAGAGGGAGACACAGAATCGGAAGCAGGCTGGAGGCTCCGAGCTGTCAGCACAGAGCCTGATGCGGGGCTTGAACTCATGAACCATGAGATCACGACCTGGGTTGAAGCTGGACGCTTAACCGACTGAGCCACCCAGGCACCCCCTACTTTTGTATTCTTATCGCTTGTTAAACGTACATAAGCAAAATGTTTTGTGTTTGTCCAAACATAGCATAAAGTTCGTATGAATTGTCTATAGTGGTCTCTAATTAGAAACTGCTGTGTTAGGTAAATTGGTGAGCGTGTCTTTTTCTGAAACCATAATACCATTTCTTGTTGCATATTTGTTTAGTTTATTTGGGGTGAGAAAAAAATCATTTTCCTTAAAGTAAAAGATTTCTTTAAAAGAAGAACAAAGAAAAGAAACTTGGAAGAAAATCAGCAACAAATATAGACAAGTAATTTAAAATAAGATAAATGCAAAAGGCTCATAATCACATAAAGAGATGCTTAAACTCTGGGGCACCTGAAGCTCAGTCAGTTAAGTGCCCTAGTCTTTGATTTGGCTCGAGTCATTATGTCACAGTTCATGGGTTTGAGCCCCGCATCCGGCTCCATGCTGTCAGTGTGGATTCTCTCCCTCTTTCTGCCCCTCCCCTGCTCATGTGCGCGCTCTCTCTCTCTCTCTTTATCTCTCTCTCTCAAAAAAAAAAAAAAAGAAAGAAAGAAAGAAGAAAGAAAGAGAAAGAAAGAAAGAAGAGAAAGAAAGGAAGAATAGAAAGAAAGAAAGAAAGAAAGAAAGAAAGAAAGAAAGAAAGAAAAAGACATGCTTAAACTCTTTATTAAGGCTCAGTGTTGGAGGGGATGTAGAGACAAAGAAACACACATACCCAGCAGGTAATATAAACTAGTGTAGCCATTCTGGAGAAAATTCTGGTAGAACTTAAACTCGAGTGTATCCTCTCTCCTAGTAATCTTGCTCCTAGGAATGTGTCCCAAACATATTTTCACACGTGTTAATAAATCAACATGCATGAAGATGTTAGTTGGGTGTGGGGAAGTTGGAAGCAATCTGTGACCTATGATGGGGAAGAGTTGCTTTAACTAAGATCAGTGAGTATTTCAGGGGATCATATAGGGGCTAGATGGTGTGAACTCAATGAACACAAAGAAACCTAAATAACTAAAAAATAATGCTGAGTGGAAAAAAAAATCAACAATGCAACGAAATCAATCCGATACAATTGATGTGAACAAAAAGCACATGTACACAAAACACAAATGCTTGTTTCGCAAGGAAACATACCTGCGGAAGATATCTTATGATTACAGTTAAGTAATTTAAATAGCTGTCTATGGAGAAAATAGGAGGAAGTATGAAAATTAAGGAAAATAAATAAAAACATATTTCCATGTACATTTCTCTGTCTCTGTCTCTCTCTCTCTATTTTTTTTTTTTTTTTTTTTTTTACAAAAGCAGATCATTGACGCGCCTGGTTGGCTCAGTTGGTTAAGTGTCCGACTCTTGATTTTGGCTCAAGCCATGATCTCACAGTTCGTGAGATCAAGCCTTGCATCAGGCTCTGCGCTGATGGCACGGAGCCCACTTGGAATTTTCTCTCCCCTGTCTCTCCGCCCCTCCTCCACACTGTTTCACTCTCTAAATAAATAAATAAATAAACTCTAAAAACAAAAGCAGATCGCATGCCATCAGAGTTAACAACACATTTGTTTATGTCTTTCCAAGTCACAGCACAGAGGTCTAGTATTTCCATATCAAACAACTGCAGCATAGTATGTTGTATTACGGTTGTACCCCTTATCCCTATGGCTGCAGATTTAAGTTTATTTCAATCACATCTAAGCATAAACATGTCACAGTGAAATCATGTCACAGTGAAAAACGGCATGTACGTGTGTAGACTGCGATCTTGTCGCAAGATTAATTCCTAGAAATACAGCTGCAATATTCAATAATATTCAGGATTTAAAAATGAAATAGTGCCAAATCACGATTCCCAATATCCTAAAAATGTGTATAGTCAGCAACATTGAGAGTTTACATTTCAACCCATTACCTCGTGTAGCATGTATCCCTTGGCATATTCTTCGTCAATCTGAGACAAAACAAAAGGAATGCAAACACGTTTATTTGAGAATCACTGGTATAATATCGCATATATTTAATAACCAGTGCAGATCTTTTCTGTTTTCCCTTTTAACTCTTAATTGTTATGTGTTGACAATTTTTCTTT
This sequence comes from Panthera uncia, assembly GCF_023721935.1. Lineage (NCBI taxonomy): Eukaryota > Metazoa > Chordata > Mammalia > Carnivora > Felidae > Panthera > Panthera uncia. The sequence goes on from NC_064813.1 coordinate 64,021,274, forward strand.
TTCTTCTTTTTAAATATGCTTTTTTTTTTTTTAAGTTTGGTGATTTATTTTGATGGGGCGCCTAGGTGGCTCAGTCACTTAAGCATCCGACTTCACTCAGGTCATGATCTCACAGTTCATGAGTTTGAGTCCTGTGTGAGGCTCTGTGCTGACAGCTCAGAGTCTGGAGGCTGCTTCGGATTCTGCGTCTCCCTCTCTTATCTGTTCCTCACCCACCCACTTGCGTTCACTCTCTTTCTCTCAAAATAAATAAGCATCTTAATTTAATTTTAAAGTTTATTTATTGGGGCGCCCGGGTGGCTCGGTCGGTTAAGCGTCCGACTTCAGCTCAGGTCACGATCTCGTGGTCCATGAGTTCGAGCCCCGCATCAGGCTCTGGGCTGATGGCTCAGAGCCTGGAGCCTACTTCTGATTCTGTGTCTCCCTCTCTCTCTCTGTCCCTCCCCCGTTCATGCTCTGTCCCTCTGTCTCAAAAATAAATACACGTTAAAAAAAATAAATAAAGTTTATTTATTTATTTTTGAAAGAGAGAGAGAGGGACAGAGAGAGAGAGAGAGAGAGAGAGAGAGAGAATCCCAAGCAGGCTCTACACTGTCAGTGCAGAGTCTGACACAGGCCTCAAACTCATGAACCGTGAGACTATGACCTGAGTCATGATACAAAAGTCGGAAACCAAGGGTCGGTTACTTAACTGACTGAGCCCCCCAGATGCCCCTACATGTTAACGACTTTAATACTGAGTCTTTTGTTTCATAAAATTTCATTCATTGAATAAATGGATATGTATTTCATTGTTTTTATCATGCTTCAAAACGTTAAAAAATAATTTATATTTTCATATTGTAATTTAATGTCATTTATGAAAATAGTGGATTGTTCCAATAAGTCTAAAATGGCTGCAACTATATAAATTTCTTAGACATGACTTCATGTACTACTTGAAGGGAACCATTGCCTGAGTTTGGAATCAATGATACAGAATTAAATGTCATCACGGGTTGTCAAGTAAATTTGTTTCCATGTAAATAACCAATACCTTTTATAGAGTCTCCTAAAGCAAACACGATGCTTAAAATTATACAGAATTTTAAAATTTGATTTAATTTCCAAATTAGTATTTTAAGGTGAACAGGGATATAGCAGATCCTGTTGGCTCGGTTGTCTAATCCAGGACCCATACCTAAACCTATTTTGCCCATGTCTCTGAAGGGGTTCCGAGTATGGAGATGTTGGCAACAATTTGCTAGGATTTCTGGGAGAGCTATTGCTGGTGGGGTCCCAGCCGCACAACTTTTTTGCCGTGAGTGTGGAAACGATGCCTGGCACTTAGAGATCTATTTTGCAACCTTAAGGAAAAGTCCAAGAGAGTGACTCATCTATTCGGGATCAAATAAGCAAGGAGCATTCCTAACTGATACAAGTATAAGGAGTAGTTTAATTATAGGGTAAGAATTAATAAGCAGTCATTTTTTGAAGTACCATGTTAGCATCCAGTTGAACTTGTCAATGAGAACACAAAATTTTGAGGAGAATGTGTTACTGACTGTCAATTCCCATGTCAAATATACTAAAAGAAAAATGTCATTTCCTAAAATTCAGATTTGGGTTCCTAACAGCTGTTTTTAATAACGGAACCAGAACTTTTTACAGAGGAGTTTAGCCCATAACACAGAGAAGGAGAAATTCAAAGAGAGAATGGAATGTCTTATAGCTTAAAAGCAAATTTGCTTTTTCCTAAATTTGGCTTCATGGCTGGAAATAAGTAATCAGGATGGAAGTCTGGATCTCGCTTTTCATTGTTCCACCAATCCGCTCCTCTCTGCTGAATCAACTTCCTTCAAATCCAAGTGTTGGATTTTCAGTAGTTTGATTCATTTAAAAGCCAAGCCAACCAAAAATACCACAAAAAAGGAAGTTTTTAAAAGTACATTCATTCTGGGGCTCCTGCGTGGCTCAGTTGGTTGGGTGTCCAACTCTTGATATCGGCACGGGCTGTTACCTCAGGGTTGTGGGATCGAGCCCCAGGTCAGGTTCTGCGCTGAGTGTGGAACCTACTTGGGATTCTCCCTCACCTTCTCTCTCTCCCTTCCCTATTCTCTCTCTAGAACAAACAAACAAACAAACAGACAGACAGACAAACTTAGAAAAGTACATTTATTCCAATGCTTCAGGCTTCCAGACTATCTCATTTGTCCTGGACTGGAGTTCTCTGGGAGTTCCCTGTGACTGGATTCTCCTAATTACCAGGCTGAACTGTTTCACTTAATTGGAGCTATTATGGGAATGATTGTTTTCTTAGTTATCTTCATTAGCCTATGTAAAATCCCCAGGAGAGTCTGTCTTCCCATGCTGGTTATGCTCAGAAAAAGATACACACATACATACATATGGGGCTGGGGCAGAGAGAGAGAGTTCTACAGGAAGCATCAGATCTATAAATCCCTACCTGGTGAAGGAAACGAAGGTCAGTTGGAAGACTCAGGGTAGAAACACAGCAGAAGGGCAAAGGCAGTTGATCTTAGTGACTCTATATGGCTGGCAACATCAGGGTAGAGAAAGATTGAGTCTTCTCAATGTTTGTCCAACTTTGGAGTCCAACAGCAGGAAGGTCAGTGATTTAACTAATTTGGGGGAATTGGAGCTACCTAGGAAAAGAATAACCCACCTGCATAAGAATAGATAACCTTAGAGTGCACGCAGATACTGTGAATATCTGTGAGATTATTTGGAGCAAGGAGAAATTAGGAGAAAACGTTATAAGGCAAGTTCGTACAAAGCATAAAAGTTTCCCAGGATTAAATATCAAAATATTAAAATTTCCCAGGAAACGTGTGGGACGTAAATGGGGCCAAAGCTTACGTGATTTTTGCTTTAAAACAAGTGAGCATAGTGATTGATTTCTGAAATGTTTCAGGTATCAATGCTTCAGGAATCAAATGAGATTTCCAGTTAGCTGTTTGGCGTTACCATCATTAACATTTGCACTAGACTTAGGATTACTAACTTTTGGATGAAGATAGATGTGGGCTCAGTGGCTTCAACATCAGGAATTTATTTTCTTACAATGCTGAGAACTAGAAGTCTGAGATCCAGGTTTGGGCAGAGTTGCTTCCTCATGAGGTCTTTGTGGTTTGTAGATGGCTGTCTTCCCCCTGAGTCTTCCTGTGGTCCTCCCACTGAAACTGTCTGTGTCCACATCTACTCTTCTTGGATGTTCATCAGTCATATTGGATTAGGACCCACCCGAGTGACCTCATTTTGATTTAATTATCTCCTTAAAGACCCTTTCTCCAAATAGAGTCACATTCTGAGGTCCCAGGGGTTAGAATGTCAACATGTGAACTTTGGGATGACGGAATTCAACTTGTAACAGGTGGAGAGAGCAGGTTTGTGTCCAGGTGAGACCTCTAAGTGGGAGGGTTCTGAAGAAAATGTGGATCACTGGAGAGAGACCCACAAATAAGGAATTCTGGAGCCACTGTAGTGAATGAGAGTAGAAGGCCAAAAGAAGTTGATAAGCAATCTTGAATAAATAAAGTCTCTGTGTGAGAAAAAATATGGAGTAAGAAATAATAAACAAAGATAGAAAAAATAAACAAAGATAGAAATCTGGGAGGTGGAAGACAGAATAGCCAATGAGGGAAATCAGGATAGCATGATGTCAAAAAGGCAAAAAAGGAAAGACTTTCAACGATCAGGTGATTCACCTTTGGACGTTAGTGGCAATGAGGAGATGGGGGGGGGGGCCACTGAATTTTTAATAGAAAGCCACTGATACACTTTAAGAAAAGAGATGTGGAGCATTGAGAGCAGATCATTGATTCAGAGGGTTTCAGGAGCGAATGAAGTCGATAAATACATATTGATGTATTAGGGAAAAATGATGTTGATACAAAGGAAATAAATAGTCTTTGTAGAGATAGCACTTTTTCCCAGGATAAGATTTGTGCCCATTTGACATTTGATAGCAGAAAAGAGAGAATCAATGAAGAAAATAAAACAAATGTTTCCCAAAATGGAATAAATTAATAGGACCATATCCTGCAATGTCTTGAGTTTAAATTGCATTTCACAGAGCCTCCAACCCCCCTGTCCACCTCCGCTCCCCATACAATCCCCCTGGAGCAGCTCTGCATTTATGGCTTCAATTAGCCACTTTCCATGAACTACCTCATTTGACCAAAGCCTTATGTCACAAAACACACTTGAGATCCATTTTTCTAGAAGAGGGGGAAGGGAAGGAATGGGAGATTGTAGAATGACCCATCGTTTCTTAAAAAAAAAGATGAATGGTGGTTTTTCTTTTCTGAATATTCTCTGAATAGTTGTTAAATACATATTATGTATATTATCCATATATACATGGAGGGATGAAGGGAGAGAGAGAGAAAGAGAGAGACAGAGGATGTCTTATTTAGAGGCAGAAAGGGAAGGAAGAGGGTGAAATTCACAAGTGATGGTTTGTCTTTGGCATTAGAATATTCAATGAAATCATATGCCAAGAATTAGATGAGGAATTGGGAGTTTGAGGAAAGAATTTTGAAACCATTTTGGGGAGATCGTTGGGGAACCAGTAAGACTTGAATACAGAAGAAACATCACCTAGCTGTTCCCTCACTGCCTTGTCTAATTCTTTCTTTGTCTAAACACACCTGACCAGTAGGATTAGCATCACCTAGAAATGTTAGGCATGCAAATTCTTTGGCCTTATCCCATATCGATTGAGTTAGTAACCTTCAGGATATGGACCAGCAATCTGTGTTTTAACAAGCCCTCCATATGGCTCTGATGCATGCTAAAATTTGAGAATCACTGGTCTAAAATGTTGACTCTGCTTTCTGCCTGGATATTTTTCCATACTACAACCTTAGTTGTAAGCATATGGAATATGGACTATTTCTTTCTTCCTTTGTCTTCCTCTGCATCCCCAGTACAGGGATCTACACAGTGCTGGCATTCGGTAGGCATGTTTACTTCCTGGCCAATAATAGTAGGCACCTCCTACAAGGCTTGAGTGAACTGGGAGTTGGAAGTCCTTGTTTTCAACTAGAAAATGGAGAGCCCCAATCAAAGTGCCGCTCAGGAGTTCATCTTCTCTGCTTTCCCTTATTCCTGGGGAAGTTCTGTCACCTGTTTTATTCCATTGCTCTTCATTTACACCTTCATTGTCATTGGAAACCTTGTCATCATCACAGTGGTCCAGCTGAATGCTCCCCTCCACACACCCATGTACTTCTTCATCGGCACCCTTTCCTTTCTGGAGATCTGGTACACCACAGCGACCATTCCAAAGATGCTTGCCAGCCTGCTCGGTGAGAAGACCATTTCCTTAAATGGTTGCCTCCTGCAGATGTATTTCTTCCATTCCACTGGCATCAGCGAGGTTTGTCTCTTGACAGCCATGGCCTTTGACCGCTACCTGGCCATCTGCAGCCCTCTTCATTATCCCACTATCATGACCCCCAGGCTGTGTGCCCAACTGACTTTAGGTTGCTGTGTTTGTGGCTTTATCACACCCCTCCCTGAGATTGCCTGGATCTCGACACTGCCATTTTGTGGCTCTAATCGCCTGGAGCATATCTTCTGTGACTTCCTCCCCGTGCTACGCCTGGCCTGCACAGACACACAAGCCATCGTCATGATTCGGGTGGTGGATACTGTCCACGCAGTGGAGATTATCACAGCCGTAATGCTCATTTTCATGTCCTATGTTGGCATTGTGGCTGTAATTCTATGTATTCGGTCAGCTGAAGGCCGCCGCAAGGCCTTTTCCACGTGCGTCTCCCACATCACTGTCTTTTTGCTTTTCTTTGGCAGTGTGGCCCTCATGTACCTACGCTTCTCGGCCACCTACTCCTTATTCTGGGACACAGCCATTGCTCTGGCCTTTGCAGTCTTGTCCCCCTTCTTCAACCCCATAATCTACAGTCTGAGGAACAAAGAGATGAAGGAAGCTATAAAAAAACACTTGGGTCAAGCTAAAATCTTTTTTCACAAGACCGAGGACCTCAAGTAAGATCTAATTATTGGACGTCTATATGGCCACTGGTGCCTTTTCACTCTCAGCTCTGTGATCTGTCCTTTCCCATCAGCTGTTTACCGAGACTGGTCTTACAGAGGTCACCAAGAAACAGAATTCCCTAATAACTGAATTCAATAGTTTCTTTTGCTCTGTACCCAACTTGGCACATTTTTTAAGAGTACATAATTTATTTATTTAAATTAAAGTTAGGTAGCACACAGTGTAGTATTGGTCTCAGGGATAGAACCCAGCGATTCATCTCTTACATACAACACCAATCTCATCTCGACAAGTGCCCTCCTTAGTCAGATAAAAACAAATATGTCAAGTGCATTAAGGAGGGCGCCTGACATATCTTTGGATCTGACTATGGTAATTAAGCTTTCTGCCACTCACTTTAGTCAAGATAAGTTGATTTTCTGGAAATGATCTGGGTAAACATTTAATTTTAGCATTGTCAAAGTATTTGTTTGTAAGATATGGTAATGGAAAAATTATCTTCATAAGACTAAGTTCTCTCCATGGTACTACCTATGGATATAGTTGAAAAATAACCCTAATTCCTAACTTGAATATTTATTATTGATAAATAGCCATATAGACATACTTCAGCAGGTCCTATTATGACTCCCCTGCTCCTTTTGTACCTTAACAATGTTGTGCAAGGTGAGTTCCATTCTGGGTCAATAATGAGTCAAGGCCATCTTCGTGTGCTTGCGGCCAACTGTAATGTGTGAAGCTAGTGGAGGCCATTGTAGTCAACAGTAAATCAACTTCAGGTACATTGGTGACCATGAGAAACTAGGAGAATGGGTAGGCCTCTGTAGAATTGACAGGGGATGAGACCCAAAAAAGTAGTTGGCTGCAGTTGTGTGGTGGTTCAAGACGATGACAAAGAATCTTAGAGCAAGAAGATCACTAAATAATACTTTAAAAGCAAAAACAAAACAAAACAACACAAACAAACAAAACTTGGCCTTCAAAAAAGTGAACAAATATAACTAATCTATTCATTAATGAATCAGTATTTTTTTCATAGTAAATTGAAAAACTTAATCTTTGTTTTCAATGTCATAAAGGGTATTGTATTAATTAAGCAACAACATCGATAAATACTTATTGAATGGATAAACCAGTATGGCCATGCTGAATGATCCAGCCCACCGATCACTGGTATTGAGAAACTCTTCCCTTTTCAATCTCTTTTCCCCTGGCTTTGAGGATGGTGGGCTCTTCTTGTCCTCCTTTGTTTGAGGGCTCTGTCTTTCTGACTTTTCTTACACGTTTCATAAAGGGTGATTTTCTCCAAGGCTCACCCCTCAGTTAGAATGTGATGAAGTGCTGCTTGGGTGGCCCAGTTGGTTAAGCGTCTAACTCTTGGTTTCAGCTCAAGTCATGACCTCGCGGTTCATGAGTTCGAGCCTTGTGTCAGGCTCTATGGACAGGAGAAAGGGGAAAGGGCTTCTGAGAAAACGCTAATACTATCTCATAAAGAGCTCAGAAGGAGAAGAAAAGGTAAATGAGAGAAAAGCAAAAGCCATAGGTTGTGGGTGGAGATGTCTTGACAAGGGAAGTCTTCAGGGAATATTTGGCATAAAAAAAATGAGGGAAAAGAGAAAAAGGGAGATCATTAGCGTTGCTGGGTTCACGTAATGTATCTATGTCTCACATTCTTCCAGAGAAATCAGGAATGGAATTACTTCACTGACTGACTGACTACTTATTTTAACTGAATTTTCCCAAGTACAATATTGTTTGTTAGAGAATCGATCCACATAAATCTCCAACATGGGAAAGGTTTACACGATTTTATCTGTTTTTTCCACTTTTCAATTTTATATTATATAAACCTTTCCTAGATATTATCAATGTCCCTAAATATTAATATAGCCTAAAACTCTCTCACTTACATCTATACTTTTCCACCCACAAGCTGCTCTCCAAAGTGAGGCTAAGTTATTTCTTAAAACTTAGATCTGACCACTTCATTACTTTGTTTGAAATCCTATGATTAGACCCACCCTACTCCAGATTGTGAGTGGAATTTTAGTAAGTAATGTCTGTGTGTGTGTGTGTGTGTGTGTGTGTGTGTGTGTTGAATAAAGAAAATTCCAAGAGGAGGGAAAAATAAAAGCAAAAGAAACAGGAAAAGAAGGCTCATGGAGTGTGTTGATATTCATGTGTTACTTTGTAACACTGCTCTTAGTAAATCTTGGGGTCAAGTGGCTTCTGACTTGGTCAGCACAGGAACAGCCAGCTCATTCTTGTTAATTTTAAATATATTTCTTTTCCCAACAAGTGTGCTGCATTTATTAACCTTACTTTCACTTCTAATAATAAAATAACATTTTATATCTTCACGGCTGTAATTATATCAATAATAACAATATTATATTAATAATAACAATAATACAATTTTCTACTTATTGGGCGTGCATTATATACAAGACATTGTAATAAATGTCTCCTGTATATATGTTACTTGATAACAATCCTAAGCGATGGGTATTAATTACTATCATTCTTAGTATATAAGTGAGAAAACTGTGGCTCATAGGGTTTAAGTGATTTGTCTAAGGACACACATTTAGTAAGAGGCCGGACTGTGATTTGCACCCCATTCTATTATTTCAAAAGCCTTGCTCTAGGGGTGCCTGGGTGGCTCAGTTGGTTAAGCCTCTGACTTCGGCTCAGGTCATGATCTCCCAGTTCATGAGTTCGAGCCCCACATCAGGCTCTGTGCTGACAGCTCGGAGCCCGGAACCTGCTTCAGATTCTGTGTCTCCCTCTCTCTCTGTCCCTCACCCGCTCACACTCTGTCTCTCTCTGTCTCTCAAACATAAATAAACATTAAAAAAAAATTTTAAAGCCTTGCTCTTAACCACCATGTTATATTCCTAATATTGCGTCGATGTTCCTGAGAAAACAGTGACATGCAGAGGACTCGCTTCTCAGAAGCTACTCAGCAGAGACCATCCCTGAGGTTCCCGTAGGTGCTATTGAAATACTTCACCTATTTCTTCAAGAAACGTCTAAAAATTATCTACCATATGCAGGGGAGAATGATGTGTGTTGGAATAATGCCGGGACGAGGCACATTCTCTGATGTCTGGAAGCTCAAGGTCCGGGATCCGAGTTGAACAAATTCAAGGAGCTGAAATATTTACTTTGCTTTTCCTCATCCAGTAAGCAACCATTAAACTTCGTCCACATTAAAAAAAAATCAGCATGCATAGGGTTAGCAAGGGTCTTCCGTAAGTGGTGGGACAGAATAAGTTACTGTTATTAATTTACTGTTATTAATTATTACTGTAATTAATAAATTACTGTTATTAAAATATGGAGCTGGCTTCACATTTGTTCTCATCGTTTGCATGGTGGAGTTCAGCTGTGGGACTACTCCTTAATCACAAAACAAGGTAAGAATAGAAACCCGTTTGTATTCAGGAGGATATTATTAAGGTGCCGGAGAATAGAACACAGGATGCTAATTCTCAGTAATTTTGGACTATTAGTCGCTACTGCAAATCTAATGACTTGCATCGTTTTGATACTTAACTTCTGCCTGCTCAGCCCATGCACCTTTGACCCGGTGCTGTGTCACTCTTGGAAAGCTGCTACAAGAAATCAGAGATGTTGTCCACACTGAAGCACAACAGAAACTGCTACAACCGAGGATGAAAAAGAACCACAGAGAGTTAGGGAAGCTCATCAAGAGGACGGGACCCATGAGCCGGATCCCGGGGATGGGAGGTCCAAACCCCCTCCCCTGTCCTTGGGATGTGGGTTCCATTGGCCCTTCCCCCTCTTGGAGGCCGGCCAAGGACTCAGATGCTCACAGCTGCTGGCCAGTATATGCCGCTGAACCCTGTTAATGTCTCACTATAAACTCTTAAGACCCTGGCGAGTGGGTACAGGAACCTGTGGCCGCCCAAGACAAGCCCGGTATGTAAGTTCCCTTTGCTTATTATACCCGCCACCTACCGATCTGGAGTGGCCCACCTCTTTCTGGGTCTCTCCTTGTCCTCCACATATGGGGACTGGTCTCAGATTACACCTGCAGAACTCCCTGCGGTGGGGTGGGGGCTTGCAAACCAACACAGAGATGCTGTCGACTTTATCCTGAAAAGGTACTTGTCCTCCAACACTTGGAATCTTGGAAGAGGCTGCACTGAGCACGAAGGCCACCTGTCACCTCCCCCATCCTGGGCTGCCCCCAAAGTTTCAAACCGCGGCTGCTACTTCTGGGAATTGATCATACATAATTGCTAACCAACCTACCACCTTGTGGCCCGAGTTGAATGTTGGGATCGAATCCAAAGTATCTCCTGGGGCTTTGCTCCCATCTCGAGTCAGTGCTGGGGGCAAAGGGGAGGGTTACTTAGAGGGGACCTCCGTGCCTCCCTGCAGTGACCCTGCATCCACATTGCGAGGGTGAGCCACGAGCCCTCCTCCTGCTTCCCACCTCATCAGTGTGCTTATTAGAGTTTACTATGTTTATTATATATAATTATATACTGAAAAACCCTCATAAGTAATTCAGCATGTAATTTGAAGGTCATTATGTTCACTGTTAATGTTGTCCCGCATTTTTTTTTAATTAAAAATTTTTTTTAATGTTTATTTATTGAGACACAGACAGAGACAGAGCGTGGGCAGGGGAGGGGCAGAGAGAGAGGGAGACATAGAATCCGAAGCAGGCTCCAGGCTCTGAGCTGTCAGCACAGAGCCTGATGCGGGGCTTGAACTCACAAACCGTGAGATCATGACCTGAGCTGAAGTCGGACGCTCAACCGACTGAGCCACCCAGGAGCCCCCCTCATTTTTTTTTTTTAATCTCAGACATCTCATCTGCATGGATTTACTGAACAATTCATTACTGACCAGTTCTTACACATGAGGCATTGATAGTTTCTGAACAAAAGAGTTTCCACTGAAGCCCTGGAGAGAGGCCTGTAAAGGCACAATAAAAAGAAGTAACAACAAAATTCATAGAATCATAGCAGAAGTAGTAACTAGGCGGGGTGCCTGGGTGGCTCAGTCGATTGAGCATCTGACTTTGACTCAGGTCATGACCGCACAGTCCATGAGTTCGAGTCCCGCTTCGGGCTCTGTGCTGACAGCTCAGAGCCTGGAGCCTGCTTCCGATTTTGTGTCTCCCTCTTTCTCTCTCTGCACCTCCCCAGCTAGTGCTTTGTCTCCCTCTGTCTCTCAAAAATAATAAACGAAAACGTTAAAAAAAAGGAAATAGAAACTATGCTTGCAAAATCAAGAAAAACTTCAAAGAGAAATCCTATTTCTTCTGAGACGTGCAGAACCTTTACTGTTTCTTTATGTTTGTTTATTTACCTTTAGATCTCCATCCACATTTAATTTAGGAAAAGTTCTTGACGCAAACCAAGGACAGACAAGGGACTGCTTTTAGGGTATACCTTGCTCTATTTCATCCCCAATAATGGTGGCATAGAACTTTCTCTGGGAGGAATGGAAGCTGCTTTCTAGGCAGTGTCCTCTCTTATTCCAAGTAAAACCAAGAGCTGACACACCCCGAATGTATTTGGGGTAAATGTGTTTTAAACATTGGTTCCGATTGAACTTTTGACACTTAAAGTTATCTTTACTTATTCATTCATTCATTCATTCATTCTTTTAGAAAAAATTTATCAAGTGTCTATTGTCTTTTAAACAGGATTGTTTCTTGCACCTCGAAGGTAGATATTTATCGCATGTCTTACCAAGGTGTTGTCCTCTTGGTGGGAACACATGGCAGTTCAAGAAATCAGAGACCGCTTCCTTTTCTTTTGGAGTCTCTGGCTATCATCACCTTTCTCTGAATGCCCCAGGTGGCTTACTCTCGCCTCCGTTCACATGACATTGGCAATGAGGAGGCTCATCTCTGGACCAGATTTTCGAAAGACCATAAAGCGGTACTAAGTTTTCTCCAAAGTCACCTCAAAAGTAGCTCTGACATTCTTTTCACTGAAATTCCTCTGAACCCTTTGACACCAACTGATCAGAGTCCCGCATTATCTTTTAATTTGTTTCAGAAACGGGGAAGAGAGGCCATAATGGAAAACTTTGACGTAGACATGAAAACTTCCCTTTCAGTGACCGATTTACAAACGTCCCCGTTCAAGTGGCTTATATTTGCAATTACGAACTATGCTTACGTCTTTTTGTAGAAAATCCAGTGTTACTGACATCACTTTGCTGTAGCACATGTATTTTGCACGCAGACAGCTCTCAGTGCAGGACCATTAGCATAACCTTACACATGCAGTGTGAAAGTGCAGCCTCTGGTTTGTAAACTCCTCGAGAGCAGGCATCTTGCTTCGGTCACCTCTATGTTCCCTCTGCCTGTTAGAACTCGGTGTCCATGAAAAGGCTCAATAATAGTTTGCTGAAAGTGTAAAGGTTTTTTTTTTATTTCTTTAAATGTTTATTCATTTTTGAGGGGAGGGGGCAGAGAGACAGAGGGAGACACCGAATCTGAAGCAGATTCCAAGCTCTGAGCTGTCAGCACAGAGCCCGACGCGGGGCTCGAACCCATGAACTGTGAGATCGTGACCTGAGCCGGTCAGATGCTTAACCGACTGGGCCACCCAGGCACCCCTGAAAGTGTAAAGTTTTAGAAGAGAGATAGTCTATGCTTCTTGACAAATTAGACGTTATAAAAAAGTTAAGGTATAGAAAAAACTCAGACGGTTCCCACACTCCAGGGTACGGCAGGGGAGGGCAAGTAATGGGTGAAGGCAAGGTATGTGATATATACACATACAGCACTTTTTAAAGAATGAAATGAAGCCATGTCACAGACAGTCCACTAAAATTTCTATGACTGGCATATATTTAGATGCTAAATAGAACTTTCGCTGATATCATGGGGGCTCTAGTCCGTTAAATATAAGAACTAAACTTCATAGTTTAATCAGGGCTGTGAAGGAAATAATATGTTCAGTCTTGGCACTTGGCTCCTACTTCCCTTTATTTTAATGAGAAATAATATTTTTTAGTTGAGCTCTTCTTTGCCCCGAGTGGGGCCATGGCACTGATCCTGCTATCTTTACAAGGTTTATGAGGACTTAGGTTTATACAGTTTCCTTTAGTGCTGCTGTACTCAAAGAAAATTATTAGTGGCTGGGAACATCAACCAGTTTTATGTAAGACTTTTAAATGATGCATCGCAAATCATCCTTGAAAAGATAAGCCCTTAGCTTTATGGGGGATTATCCCACAGCCCATCCCTGCCCTTTATATTCTGATTTTCAGAATTAATGATTCAGAATAAAATGTATGACCTGTAACTGAAACATAAAGTGAGTCATATAACAACACCCTGAAATAGGTAGATTAGTCATGACTGTCCCCATTATATACTTAACAAAATTTAAGCGAATTTCCTATGCTCATCAGGTTATTAAGTGGAAGGATCAAGCTTTCAAGTTAGATGTTTCGGTTTGAGATCCAGGGGTCTTGCCATTATCCCCGAAGTTTCCTTCCTGCCTCAATCACATGGTTCATTGCAGAAAGCGCATGTCATGGGTTTTGTTTTTCCTTATTCCATGCAGGGATACCAGGTAAAACATAATAATAATAAAATACATAAGGGAGAGTGAGAGAAGACTGTAGTAGGGGGGAAAGAATTATTTTTCTTTTATTGTAGGATTGCAAACTTGAATAATATATATCCCAAATAACTTTAGAGGATAGGCAGTGATAACAATTAGCGTGGGGACAGTTAACTGCAAAGAGATCGTTTTATGTTTTTGAATTATACTATCTCATATTCTAACCCCTAGAAGAGACAAAAAAAAAAAAAAAGTAGAGACATTTTAAAATGAGAACTAATTCTGGAGAAACAAAAAAATAATAATAAAAATGTTTAAAAAAAAAAACTAATAATGACCTTTATCCCATGGAAGAAAAGATTAGTCTGACACTAAAAGTAACATAGTTTTCCTTGTTGGCAGATGAGCTGAGAAAGTGGGACTCCAGAAAATCCACAGTCAACACGATAGGGGTGTTCGTGCTGCGGCTTGGGGCTGCTTCAGACTTTGGGGTGTGGAGCACCTCTGGGAGTTCAGGGCCCAGGAAAAGATCTGATAGCCAAAGGGGGCCCCGGGAAGCTGGGCAGGGCTGATTAACCGCCGTGTGGAGTACAGATCTGCCCAGAGCCGATACCCACGACCCATGCAAGGGCCCTGCCAATCACCCTGCCCTTGTACCACTGAACTTGAGACTGGTCTCTGATGAAGCTGTCGGGGACACCCTCCACCTTCGTCTGCAGCCGCTCAGCCCTCGCTCACATACAGAGCAACACGCAATTTTAAAGACAGTACACGATTCTAAACCTCCACCCTATTCGCGTTCTTTACCTGAGTGTCTGGAATCAGAGTCTGTCTATCATCAGAGCCGATGAGCATTCTTGGAAAACTATGAAAGTGGCAAGAGGGCTCAGGGCTCCAAGGGTGAAGCCACCAGGATCTGAGATTTTCTTGTCATGACTCTCCATCCATCCCAAGGGCACCCAACGAGGGTGGCGCTCTGGGACAACAGTGGCTCCGTCAACCTGGAGGGCCTGAGAAGATGGGCTGGGGAGGGACGTAGCTGGTAGCTGCCACACGGGCAGCCAGACTGCTGACAGAGAAGCTTGCACCAGGAGCCCTCCTGGCTGCCATGGTGGAAAAGTCACGCAACGCTGGGTGTTGATGCATGAAACCTCTTTCCTGACTCTTGTGCGTTTGCACATCTCTACCTGCTCTCAAGGCTATTGTTCTCACCCACTTTTATTTCATTATTTCATGGTGACCAGTCGTGCTGATGGGGCCCTGTTGTTTCCTTGGTCCCAAGGTTATCACATGGTTGTCGCCGGGAAGATTCTGGAATGGGACAACCAGCAATGTTGATGGATTAAGAGGTGCTTGGCTACAACAGATGGAGGGCAGGGTGGCATAACGGTGTTCCTCATGGGGACTTGACTCTTTGTTTACATGCACCCAAACTGAAAGCCACGGGATGGGATCCCTCTCAGACACCACCTCTGTTCTCATATAAAAATGGGGATGATAATCTCTGCTTCCCAGAATCCTCTAAAGATTGGAAATCAATGTGAATTGATCATGCCAACATATAAATTATATGTACCTGAAGATAGGATAATTGATGGTGGTCCTTACATCTTAGATAAAAGTTTTTAAATGTCCTGTCCACCTCAACTCCAGTCACAGGTTCCTTGGTGCATGTGATATAACACATCCACTAAGATTTGTGTTGCTGCGTTGAGTACCCTGTTTGATTTGAATAGAATGAAACTGTATGGAAAAGTAAAGTAAGACTAGACGTTCAAGAAGAGAATTTGAAGCTCTCTCAGTTGTTTTGGGTGAAGAAGAGGGAAGAGGGAAATCAGAGGTACAGAACCTTGTTCTACCTTAATAGACTATGAACGCTTGGTTATTCAAGGTGGATCCAACCTGAAATGAAGTGTGGGTCACATACTCGGCTTGGGCAGTCCCCTGCTTTGTAGGAGGATCTGAAACCATCCCAGTATTTTCTCTTTGTTTGTTTCATTTTTGTAACGTGGCCAAAAAGAAATATGCCTTTGGAGAACTGTTTCTGCTTCCTTTACACTCCATTAAAAACAATTCATAGGGGCGCCTGGGTGGCGCAGTCGGTTAAGCGTCCGACTTCAGCCAGGTCACGATCTCGCGGTCCGTGAGTTCGAGCCCCGCGTCAGGCTCTGGGCTGACGGCTCGGAGCCTGGAGCCTGTTTCCGATTCTGTGTCTCCCTCTCTCTCTGCCCCTCCCCCGTTAATGCTCTGTCTCTCTCTGTCCCAAAAATAAATAAAAACGTTGAAAAAAAAATTAAAAAAAAAAAAAAAAAACAATTCATAAAACACGATGACTTTTATCCCACATTTTAGAACTCTGTCCCATTCTCAGATATTTTATTCGTTTGTCAAATGAGGTATGCTCATTTTTGCTTCATGAAATACGAATAAACACACACATGTCTTCCTTCCTCCATCCCTTCCCTTTAAATGGTTAAGGGAACGGCTGAATGAGATTTTTAAAAACCCAGCCTGGAAGACCAGGAATACAATTTTCTTCCTATTTTCACAAAGGCTCTACGGCAAGAATTAGCATATCTTACTGATTTCAGGGCTGTTAAAAATCTGCTTCTGTGTTTTCATGAAGTGGTTGAGTTGTATTTCCTAGAGATGGGTTGGAACAAGAACCTATATGTGCCTTGTAATTCTTCAGAGTCTTGTAATTCTGCAGTTCTTGTAATTCTGCAGAGTCCAGAGAGCGGATGACCCAGAATTCCTTCATGATTTGCCATTCGCAGACATAGCATCTAAGACGAGTCAAAGATGAGTCAAAGAAACAACACAGAATTATAACACGGCTTCTTTATCTTACGTCTATCTATAATGGTTTTTGCTTTCTAATTTTTCATTTAAAGAAAAAACCCTCCTTTTATTTCCTATGAAGTCCTCCTGGGAAACTTTTAGAGCTACAGTCTCTGAACCGCTGAGTCACCCAGCAACTGCACAAGTTAACAGCTGCCTCTGCTGAACGTGTCTCCTGCCTTCTGAAGATAACAGAGACTCTAGCTGGCGGGAGTCTGGGCCCAGGGCTTTTCTTTTCTTTCTTTTTTTTTTTTCTTTTTGACTCTTCCACATGTGTACCATTTCTTTCATCTTTATGGGAGGAAGCCTAAACAATTCCGTGTGAATTCTCTCTCTCTTTCTCTCTATTCCTCTCTCTTCTGGAAACATTTTGTCTTGCCAGGTTCTTGACCTTTATGAAAAGTGAAACGCTTTCCGAAGGAAACCGTGAGTATGGAATTCTTTATGGTACAGTTTGTCATTGATATAATGAGGAAAGCAGTCTCGTTTGACCTTTCTGTACCATCTTGGACAGAATCCGTAAGCATTGTTTCTTGGCTTTTGAGAAGTAGAGAAGATTGATTTTGACTCTCTTCTTGTGAGTATCCCCTTTTAAACCACGACCTTAAGCTTGGGGCTTTATAGCATGAAAATCTAGCGATGACCCATTTACACGGGTCCGTATATGGAACAAGTAGAGAACTTGGAGCAAATAGTACACAAGAAAGATCTGGGTCTGTAGACAATGAGTTGATTCTGTAGCCCAAGTAGTAAAAGCGATATACAGAGTAGCAATTATATTTCAGAGGAAGATTAAAATGCGAACTTGATAGTCAGTGTCCTGGCGGAGGTAAGCTAGGGGAAACTGTGCCCACATCCAGATGAATGAAGGTAATCCTATGGAGATTTTTCAAGTTATTGCCCTAAACAGGTTGGTCCCACTTATGGTGTTTAACAGTATAATGTTTTATGTTGCGGAAGCCAATTACTGAGATGCTAATAAGTTGAAATGTATGATAATTGGATACAAGATGTGCTGAACTTTTTGTTTGTAGTGTTTGTAAATATAAAGCAAATAAAAAAGTAGAGAAGATTAATTTTGACTTAATTTATCTACAGAATGTATATATTACATATCTTAATTAATTTATATATATATTTGTGTTTATATGTATCTTAACTAACTTATAGAATGTAATAGATGTTGGCCCACATTTATGTGAAAAGTTGGAAGAATGTTCTGAGTGCTAAAGAATTATTAGCCAAAAGGGTAGCTAGATAAGGTTGAAATTATGTAGATACACTGGACCCCTAATAACAACAGGCTTCAAGACATCTGAATCTAAGTCCCACATGAGTAAAGGCCTTAGGACATACAAAAGGGACATCATAGAGATTTGAGCACCAGTAAGAGAAGATTTTTAACTTTCAGGCTATGGAGACTAGTGGCCCAAAGGTGCTGGAAACTGCGGAGGCGATCCAGGAGAGACGTCAGGAGGTGCTGACTCGGTACCAGAGGTTCAAGGAGCTGGTTGCGGAGAGGGGTCAGAAGCTCGAAGAGTCCTATCATTACCAGGTTTTCAGACGGGATGCAGATGACCTAGAGAAGTGGGTCTTGGAGAAACTCAAGATTGCAGATGATAAGAGCTACGAAGATCTAACTAACATACAGGTACTCAGTCGTTTGACTTCCCCAGAGCAGACGCTGAGATCTCCAGGGAGGGTAACATTCTTGTAATGTAAGTGCCTAGTTAGTTAACTGTCAGGCGATAATGTCACAGAAAGATCAGACTACCCATTAGGGACCATAATTCTGTTTCTAAATGGCCCGTGTCTTTAACTTCTCAAGCCTCAGTGCCTTATTTACAAGGGAAACTCGCTCTATGAATGTATTCTTTTTTTTTAAGTTCGTTTATTTATTTTTGAGAGAGAGACAGAGAGAGAGAGAGAATGGGAGGGTCAGAGACAGAGGGAGAGAGAGAGAATCCCAAGCAGGCTCTGCCCTGTCAGCTCAGAGCCCAATGTAGGGCTCGAACTCACAAACCACGAGATCATGACCTGAGCTGAAACCAGGAGTTGGGCACCTAACTGATGAGCCACCCAGGCGCTCCTCTATGAATGTATTCTGAATCTGAAATTAAGCCATGAGCGAAACAGTGACTGAGAGTTCAAAGAATTTATGACACACTCTGTGATTTTAATATTTTGAGGTGAAGAAACGTCAGTGCCTCAGAATCAGTTGCCCTCCACCCTGCTCAGAAGGATAGGAATAAAGTGGAATTTTTCCTGGGTTTCTCCCAAGGGGCTATCCATGCCCTTCATAAGTCCACTTGACAGGTGTCAGGAGGAGAGCTTTGGTGGAAGCTCCTCTCCTCCTTGTCCTACAGCATGTGACAGAGTCACGACCAGGAGAAAAGGTAACCTGCCTAAAAAGGGTACTTGATGTTGGAGAGGAAGCACTGGGTCAAGAACAAAGTGATATGGATTAAGTGCATCCATTTATATAGGCCAATAACAGCATAATCTGAGAAGCGAAAACATCTCAATCACAAAAAAGCCATTATTGTAATAATCACTTTCCTCATTGCGTTCAACTTTCCATAGCACTTACTTCCTCTTTTCTGAAGAGGAACAAATGTGGGGCATCCTCTCATTCCCACCGATGGCGATGGAGGGTATTTACTGGAAACTCCCCAAAGGCGATGGGAACAGGACAAAACATTTCTCTGTGGCCCTTGACTTTGAGCCTGGGGGGGGCCAGGAGTGACCATTTCTTGTAGGATGTGACTCCTCCAGCCCCGAGCACGGGTTACCACTTAATCTAGATTGTGAAGCAAGTAGTTCCGCCCGAAAGTAAAAAAAGGAACAGAAGAACATTTTTAGGACCCAGGGACGCTAGGCTTCATTAGCCATGTCCTCTGATTTCTTTTTTTTTTTTAAGTATATCCATACTTTATTTGTGTTATTTTTACTTTTAGAGTTTTAATTCACTTTTTATTTTTTACACGTTTTTATTTTATTTATTTTTTTAAATATGAAATTTACCATCCAGTTGGTTTCCAGACAACACCCAGTGCTCATCCCCACAGGTGCCCTCCTCCATGCCCCTCACCCACTTTCCCCTCCCCCCACCCCCCATCAACCTCCAGTTTATTCTCAGGTTTCAAGAGTCTCTTACGGTTTGCCTCCTTCTGTCTCTGTAACTTTGTCCTCTGATTTCTAAACTTCAGGGCAAGTATCGGAAGCATGAATCCTTGGAAGCAGAAGTGCAAGCAAAGTCCAGGGTCATTCCTGAACTGGAAGAGATCAGGGAAACCCGGTTTGCCGAGGGGCATTTTGCCCATGAGGACACCAAGGTAACTATACGACATGACTCTGGAAGAGATGAGTCCAACTTTTTATTACGTTATCAGAGTTTTCATTGATTATGCCAGGTATGCAGCTAGATGCAGCTGGCTTGGAACCGGGGTTCCTGCCTCTGATCTTCTACTGGGCTGGGGCAGGAAAAATGATGGGACGTCCTCCTGTTCTTGGGGTGGGAAAAGAGGTATGACACAAAAGCTATCCTGGGGTAGCATCACACTCCTCCTTGACCACCGCAGGATAACTTCGCTGAAGATCAAGTCCTTTTCAATCTAGTTCCACGTGTCCCAGATGAATTGGCTTTCCCAAATGTCATTTCATTTTTTAAAAAAAAAATTTTTTTTAATTTTTCTTTTTTTACAGAGACAGGGTGTGAGTGGGGGAGGGACAAAGGGAGAGAGAATCCCAAGCAGGCTCCATGCTCATTGTGGAGCCCAACGCGGGGCTTGATCCCATGACCCTGGGGTCATGACCTGAGCCAAAATCAAGAGTCAGACGTTCAACCAACTGAGCCACCCGGGGGCCCCTCCCAAATGTCATTTCTGATTATTTCTTCTGACCTCAGGGTCCATGTTCCTTAGACTCTTCAAACAAGGGATGCTCTGCCATTTGAATCTTCTCTGAAATACCTGTCTTTCTGTGATGCCTCCCTCTCTTCACAGCCCATATGCTGTGACTACTATCATAGTTCTGTACATCTGCTCCCCAAATCCCGTCTTCAGAAAGTCCCCCCTGAACACTGAAGACTGAAGACCATCACCCCTTTGGAATCCATTACTAACGGATCAACTCTTTTCTGACTTCATTCACACACACTTCCAACATGCTTGTGTTGATAAAGTCACGTCAGGATCTCTTCTGCATGAGTGAAATCTTTCTTTCTTTCTTTCTTTCTTTCTTTCTTTCTTTCTTTTTTCTTTTTTTCACTGAGTTCTTTTGTTTTGTTTTGGAAGCGTCAGCCCAGATTTACGTTACATATTTAAAAATTGGGTCTAGTCTTTCCACATTTGGCATACAAATTCTGGTCCATTTTACTGTCAACAAAATATGGTCAGAGAACACAGACTTTAACCAGAAGAGAACCTTATTGGAAAGAAGAGTCTGTAACAAGAAAAATCTCAGAACGTACCTATTGGTGCACAATTGAAATCGTTTTTGTGTTATTCCCAGCTTTGTGTGCCACTGATCCCCTACATCAATTACGATATTTGAGCCACGTTCGAAACCTTTTCACAACTATCAGACTGCACCGCTATAGGATTCGGAGAGAAGTGTGGTCTGTGTGCTACCTTATGCAGTGGACCAGTTGGAAAATAGAAGATTCTTGTGGACATAACACAGACGATGCCTTCAGTTTTTCAAGTTATGTAATACATGATCTTCTAAGCTAACCTGGCGTCAAAGCCTTCGACTGCATAGTCCAAAAATTCTCTTATGGTTTTGGTGCCACTAGTTTCCACTACAAGTTAGCAAAACTGTAACTCTCACTCCTTCTGGCAAACAGTTCGTGCTAAGTTTCTTCTACGCCTTGGCCAGTACTTAGAACGCCCCCCGCCTATCATGGACCTTTCCAAATCCTATCTGTTCCTCAAGGTTCAGTTCACATGAGCACTCTTCCAGGAATCTCTGTGGCCTCCTGTCTTGTGGTCGGCAATCGTTTCACCCTGTAAAACCTCAAAGCACGTTTACATTTTTTTCTCTCGTGGCAGATCGCATCCGGCCTGGTTTAGCAGCTACTCCCGTGCATGTCGATTTCCTCCTGTAAATGCTGGTGGAGCCGTCAGTGCACGAGCGGATGACATTTTTATCCAGCCCCCCTGCCCCCCGGGGGAGTGTGCACCTGCCCCAGCTGCCCTAGGCAGGTGCGGTGTCTGAGCGGTTTCGCCTCTCTTCCCAAAGGCCCATCTGGAGCAGCTGCGCACGCTGTGGGACCTCCTTCTGGAGCTGACCCGGGAGAGGGGCGCCCTGTTGCTGCGGGCCCTGCGTCTACAGCAGTACCTGCAGGAGTGCGCCGACACCTTGGAGTGGGTCGGAGACAAGGTGGGGACCGCGCAGGACACAGAGGACTTCCCGTTCGCGTCCCAGGCACCCCGCGGCAGCTGAACGCAGGCTATTCGTAGACCAGTCTGGGTGCCTGTTCCTGGACTCTGTTCCCGGAAAGTAGGAATTTTGGCAGAGATGTGGGGGTATCCTGGAGACCACTGACGTTGCAATGTGGGGGGAAAGAGCTCCCGGCCTGTCCCCGGCTACTTTCCGTGCCCCTCAGCTCCTTCTCCTGAATTTTTGCTCTGACTCTGGGTCCAGGCTGGCGGTGTTGCCTGTTCCTTCCCTAAGGGCTGCCTCTCAGTACCTGTAACTATTTTTCTAGACACTGAAAGAACGGTCCCGTAGTTAGGGCTGAAGATAACAAGTAAGGAAGTAAGTGCGTAGCACAGCCTTTTTGCGGATACTCAGTGTGTTGACCTGAGTAGAACCAGGATGAATTTATTTCTCATGTTCCAAAGTACAAAGGGTGCTTCCGGGAGCCTTGGCCAACCATGTCCCTGGTATTTCTGGAAGATTACCTCAAAGAGTGCCATGCCCTGGGCCAGAGTGCTCCCTCCGGACACCCGCTCCTGCTTCTGGCTCTTTCCTCAAGGTCTCTCCCAGGCCCCACCAGCCCCTCCTTCTGAGATTTCCGGGGAGTGTGGGCAATGGTTTGGGGCATTTGAACTGCAGGAATTCTGAAGCGTTTGCCAGTGGCTCAACAGACTTTCCTGGTCCACAGGAGGCTATAGTGACGTCAGCAGAGCTGGGTGAGGACTGGGAACGCACAGAGGTCCTGCATAAGAAGTTTGAGGAGTTCCAGGCGGACCTGGAAACTCAGAAAAGAAAACTGGATGGAATGAACCAGTATGCCAACCAGTGTGCCGAGGTGAGGTGGGGAGCAGAGGGTCAATGCAGGGAAGGGCTCCCGATAGCCAAAGCCTTCCGCCATCAGCAGGTGGGACGTGAGGGACACGAGCATCGGGAGAAAACAAGGCTGCGTGTCCTTGTCGTGACAGGTCCGGGGCAACCTGCTCTCCTGTCCGGGTCCATCCCTTGCCAGTCTGTGCAAATAGAGGCGTGACTGGGAGGGAGAGCGTATGTGTTCACACCTGTGGGTGTGCCTGTGCACATGTGCGGAGGAATGAGACCCGCAACCGGGTAACTCCTGTGCGGAACACCAATCGGTCAACCACTCAGTTTTATGCAGCACCCTTTTCGTGAAGAAGCACCCGAATAAAGCAGCAAAGAGTGTAAAATAATGGTGGGCTATTGTAATATGGACGATGTCATTATACATGATGTTTGTGGCTGGGGGAAGGAGAAGGGAGGCAGATTTACCTTCCTTTACTTAAGAAAATGTTTAAATAAGCTTTCAATATCTGAGCAGACAAACAATTCAGTGTGGGGCTACATAACTGTAGGATGTGGCAAGAAAACCGGGAAGCCGGCCCGGTTTTATTTGTATATAAAGGAAATTTTATGTGGATATAAAGGAAATTTTATGTGGCTATAAAGGAATTCGAAACTCCAAGCGTTGGCTATTGTGCTTTTCCATATGGTCTCATCCTCACTGCATCTCCAGAACGGCAACGATCTTTCTGTACTAACAGAACCGAGATTTCAGGACGAATGGGTACCTGAGGGGGGAAAGTAACTGACTCTCAGTTTTTTTTCCAGGCCACGTTTCCAACAGTCTCTAAATTTTTTCTCTCCGCCACCTTTGTCTTGTTGTGGAAGTTGTTTAGTTATTCGGTGCTATCTCACAAACCGTCACAAAACTGAAAACAACAAACGTTTTACTTCTTCCGGATTCAGTGGTTCAGCTGTTCCGCTAGACGATGCTCCTGGTCCCACCTGGGTTTCTTAAGTGGCTGCAGTTATTTGGTGGCTCAGTTGGGGCGGAGGGTCTAAAACGGCCTTGCCCCCACGTCTGCGGCCTTGGCGAGGATAATGAGGGGTTTCTCCACACGGTCTTTCATGTTTGCTTATGTGTCAGCGTTCCAAAGGTTAGAACAGAAGCTGAAAGTACAGGAGCTCGTATCATTTCTGGCACATTCTATGGTAAGCGAGCCATAGGCCAACCCAGATCCAAAGCGTGAGGAAACGGACTTCACGTCTCGAAAGGAAGGCTTCCTGGTAAAATAGCAGGGCCATTTATCTAACCTACCACGGGAAGGATCAACACAGCTTAGAGCGCGTCCTCTGCTCTTTGGGACCAGGACCCACACAGTGCCAAACAGAAAGGACCATCTATCCAGGAAGGAGAGTCTCAAAAATCCCGTCTGGAGCAGCTTCAGAATTGGGAATGGAAATGTGAAGAGACAGGGACGGGAGGAGCAGAAAGACAGACACGTGGGAACTACTCAAAAGTGCCAAGTGTCAACATAGGCTTATGCTGTTAAATTAACCTAGTATTCATTAATCTCAGTGCTTCAGATGCTTTGCAACAATCCATGAAGTTTTTCTCCAAAGTTAAATGTGGATACATGTGTGTATAATTCTGTATAATCTCTCAGTAGATTCTCGAAGGCGTCAGGACCCCAGAGGCGTTAAGAACCACAGTGGCAGAGTTTTGGAAAATAAAGTCATATTTCACAGACGGGGCTTTTTCTTCCTTGGTTTTCAGGATTTTCAGGGGATTAGCAGGCACCAACAAGGTGGAATTCTGAAAATAACACCATGGCTGAGCAATGTGTGTTAATAGGGTGCCCCAGGGCTGCGAGTGAAAGAGACCGTATCTGGGTGCTTGGCCTCTAGATTTTGGCAATGTGGATCGGGTTAAAGCTAGGGCGCAGGGCTAAGGCGAAGACTGGGATCTGGCCAAAAGGTCGTTCTCCATGCCTGGCAAAGTACAAACTAGCGTGAAATGAGAAATGTCAAATGATTTTTGGAATAATCTCACCTTTGCCTCACTCCCGCACTGGTCCCCTCCCACAGGAGAAACATCCTGACCTGCCCTTGATTAAGCTAAAGCAGGATGAGGTGAACACCGCCTGGAAGCGTCTCCTCAGCCTGGCTGGGCGGCGACAGGAAACACTGGCCAATGCTGCAGACCTCCAGCGATTCAAAAGGTACGAATCTGGCCCACACGTTATGGGAAAGTCTACGACAGCGCCCCATCTAATTGTGCCAGCCTCTGTCTGCTGCTGGCAATTACTGGCCAATCCCTCAAACCAAAGGAAATCATGTGCTTGCATTTAAGGCAGCAAGGGAGAGCGTAGTTAAGACAACTGTGACCCACCCCGTGGCCAAGTGTGTGATGACTGGAGCCTAAAGCTGTAAAAGTAGCACAGGTGAATTCGCGATAGAAAGGCTGCAGAGGCAAGGAAAGCATATTACGAACTGGATGGGAGTGGAAGGTTGAGTTGGGAAGAAGAAAGACTCATTAAGAGCTGACCCAGATATGGGAAGTATATGCAGAGGCCCAATGACCAGGGAGATGCCCAGGCCCCTACATGTCAATGGAAGCCATTAAAAGCAAGAACTCTTTGCATTACTCTTCGATAGTGAGTGGGAATTCCAGGTAATTGCTAGCCGAGTGGACCAGGGCGGTCTTTGCCGTGTGTATTGTTTGCCCTGTAATTCCTGACATCTTCTTTGTTGGAACTCATGTGGCTGTCTGGCAGGGATGTGACGGAGGCCGTCCAGTGGATCAAAGAGAAGGAGCCTCAACTCACCTCTGAGGACTATGGCAAAGATCTCATTAGCTCTGAGGCGCTGTTCCATAGTCACAAAGGTCTTGAGAGGAACCTCGCAGTCATGCAGGACAAGGTAAGCCACTGCTGGAAGAATGGCCAGCGTCCTGGGCTAGAAGAGGTATTTGCTGGCCATCTTGCCTCCAGAGGACGCAGTGAGTTCATTATTCCAATGAGGGAGAAATTCCTCGGCCCTGAATATTCTTCTTGTTCTAGTTCGTAACTTACACATGGCCATTGGATATCCTTTAGTTTTCTTTAAAGATACACAGATTTTTATATAGTCCTGTGTTTTTTTGCAATGAATTTCGTGATTTAAAAACAGAAAAAAAGCTACCTCCCAGAATGGCCTCCTAATCTCACTCTGTACCTGCAGCCAGGGAATCTTTTCTTTGGTCAAAACGCACTCGTCATTTCCAGCTCAATCTTGCTTGGTTTTTTTCCTGCACTCGGTAGATAAAGGAAGACATTTCTTCTTGCTCTTCTATAAGAAACTCAGAGACACCTAGGGCACGTTACTAGGTCCACCTTTGGGTTTTCTTCTCTTTTTTTAAAAATTTTATTTATTTAAATTTAAGTTAGTTAACATACAGTATAGTCTTGGTTTTAGGGGTAGAATCCGCTGATTCATCACTTACATAGAACACCCAGTGCTCTTCCCAACAGGTGCCTTCCTCAATGCCCATCCCCCATTTAGCCCATCCCCCCACCCACCTCCCCTCCAGCAACCCTCAGGTTGTTCTCTGTATCGAAGGGTCTCTTATGGTTTGCCTCCCTCCCTGTTTTTCTTATTTTTCCTTCTTTTCCTCCACGTTCATCTGTTTTGTTTCTTAAATTCCATATATGAGTGAAATCATATGATATTTGTCTTTCTCTGGCGGACTTGTTTTGTTTAACATAGTATACTAGTCCCATCCACATTGCAAATGGCAAGCTTTCCTTCTTTTTGATTGCCGAGTAATACTCCATTGTTTATATATACCACATCTTCTTTATCCACTCGTCAGTCGATGTTTGGGAGCTTTCCATACTTCGGCTGTTGTCAATAGCACGGCTGTAAACCTTGGGATGCATGTACCCCTTCAAATCAGCACCCCTGTATCCTTTGGATAAGTACCTAGTAGTGCAATTGCTGGGTTGCAAGGTAGTTCTACTCTTAACTTTTTGAGGAACCTCCATACCGTTTTCCAGAGTGGCTTCACCAGGTCGCATTCTCACCAACAGTGCAAAAGTGTCCCTCTTTCTCCACATCCTCTCCAACATCTATTGTTTCCCACATTGTTAATGTTAGTCATTCTGACAGGTGGGAGGTGGTATCTCATTGGGGTTTCGATTTGTGTCTCCCTGATGATGAGTGATGTGGAGCATTTTTTCGTGTGGCGGTTGGCCATCTGGATGTCTTCTTTGGAGAAGTGTCCATTCGTGTCTTCCGCCCCTTTCTTCGCTGGATTCTTTGTTTTTTGATAAGTTCTTTATAGATTTTGGGTACTAACCCTTTACCTGAAAGCTGGAAGACACGGGTCCCTATCCCTAGAGGAGTAGACACAGGCATGCCGGAACTTAGTAGAAGCCCCGACTCCAGACTGACTTCCCTCTTTGCTTCCTCCCCCTCACAACATCACCCGTAAGTTCAACCAACTCCATGGAGTATGCACAGCAGTCAGCCCACTGAAGGGCCCCGTGTGCTGTGCCCTGACCGTAGGTCTGTCCCTGGAGCAGTTTTGCATTTTGTCTTACTGTTTTCTCCGGATAACAAAACCTCAAATCCTAGACGACACCTGATGATAGTTGAATATAATGATTCCCACAACAATATTTATGGAGACAGTGTAGAGGGTGGTAAGCGACAGCCTGAGGTCTAAACCTTGCTCCTGGTACTTAGTCGCTAAATGCCCTTGCACTAATAAATACCATCCCAGCTTTCGCATAAAAGGGGAATAAGAATAGTTTCTACCTCTGAGTACTATTTTCAAAAGACTGGAAAACAAGCAAACACGTGTGAAGTGCTAAGCACCGTAAGAAACAAACACGGTCAGTAAATTATTAATGCTGAGATAGCACATCCGCATATTAACATAAAAGCCTCAGTGTACGTGTATTAAGTTATTAGTATTCATACGGCTGCTTTCTCGGATCTCTCCCGCCAAACTTTGTCAGGGAGAATCAGAGTGCTTGGAATTCCCACCGCGTTTCTTTCTCATCCCCTTTCTCTCCTTCTCTTTACCCAAAGGTAAAGGAGTTGAGTGCCAAAGCAGACAGGCTGATGCTTTCCCACCCTTCAGATGCATCTCAGATCCAGCAAATGAAGGAGGAGCTGGTCTCCAGCTGGGAGCACATCCGCGCCTTGGCGGCCAGCAGATATGAGAAGCTGCAGGCTTCTTATTGGTGGGAACCCCCTCCTCCCTCTTGCTCTCTCTCTATAGGGTTCGGGTAAAACGTCAAAAGCAGAAATTAAGAGTGAAAGCGAAGACATGAGGAGGGACCCAGCCCTCCCGCCTCCTCAATGGTCGAGGCAAAAAGAAGCTTCATTTGTTAAGAGGAGCCCTCTGCAGGTTGATGTGACGGTCAGAATGGCACCTCCACTCACTGCACCCCGTCCGTCTTCTTCCACTTGCACAGTTGTAGGATGCTAGGAAGCTGCCCGGGGACCCAGAAAAGCAGCTAAAGAAACGCCAAAATCCTGGCCCCAGTTTAGGCACCGAAATAAACTTCCAGGCTGAAGGGCGTAAAAATAAATCTGGAATTATTTCCCGAATGCCGTGTGGGCTGGCTTGCCAAAAAGCCGGGTACCATTTCAGTAGTTAATGTTTATGGTTAATCGTTAAAACCCCAGAAGACAGTGTTTATCCTACTTTTACGATCCCAAAGTAACTGGTGAGCATTTAAATGTTTGACTAAGTAACCGTTTTCGTGGTTTTGTTTTTATGAATAGGGTCAAGGGTGAGCTAAGGTGCATGAGGGCTCCTAACCCCAGCTCTGGTCCCCTTTCCTACCAGCTGCTTCCCGTTATTTACGTGTCAGGGCTTATACTTTGGCCTCGTTGGCCAAAGTGTTTTACTCCAGTTCAAGTGCTTCCGGGGTAGGTGCGACGTTGTGATGTTGGAGAAGCAGGGGCCCTGCGCCTCGTCACACAACAATGCACCCGTCCGGGGAGTCTGCAGCCCGGAGTGAGGGACAGCCCACACCATTAAAGGAACAGGCAGTGCATCAGGGCAGTGGGAGGGGGGCGGGGATAAGGGTGAGGAGCACGTTGGACGTCTCAGCTCAACCCAACCCTAACTCCAGGCTCCCAAGTCCGCTCACACCTACCTGGTTTCTCCTTCCGGCCCTTTACCTTAACTTCCCTGCAGGTATCAGCGCTTCTTATCTGACTACGAGGAGCTCTCAGGGTGGATGAAAGAGAAGTCTGCTCTGATCAATGCTGATGAGCTGCCCACAGATGTGGCTGGTGGGGAGGCCCTGCTGGACAGGCATGGGCAGCACAAGGTAGAGAAGAAGAGCCTCCCCAGGAGGAGGAAGAGGGAGGCGCCAAGCCCCCCAGAAGGTTTCTTGCTGAATTTTAAGACATTCCGTCTTGTGACCCTAGCACGAGATTGACTCTTATGATGACCGATTCCAATCTGCTGAGGAGACTGGTCGGGATCTGCTGGGCGTCGGTCACGAAGCCTCTGATGAAGTTCTGGAAAAGGTAATCCAGTTTAACAGTGTGCGAAATTATGATACACATTTAGCCCCACTGAATCTCATGATAACATGATCATCTCCGAACAGGATGAGGGTAGAAGTCGTATCGACCTCTCAATATGGAGATGCTCCCTTCACATATTGCTTCAGCTGAACTGAGTCATCTGAAATTCTCAGGACGTGAGGCGTGCTTCCTCACCTCCGAGCCTTTATTTCCCGAACCCACCAAGTTTCATCGACCCGCCTTCTACCTAATTGAAAACCTCCATACCATTTGCCTTGTCATACCTGTGCTGTTTTATCGCTTTTCCATACTTGCCTTAAACTGTAAGTTCTTTGAGGACACTACCTACGCATCTTTGGATTCCCTAAGGTGCCTGGCCCACGGCTGGCTTTCTTCTCCCCTCTCGACAACCTCAAATCGCACTGATTTTTCTATACCTGTGTTTCTCAAATCTACATTAAATAACAGGAAAGCTTTACACAGTCTGAATCCCACCCGCTGAATAATCAGGTTGGCCATGATCGTCTCCTCCTGAATCGCAAGGACTCACCTCGTCCCCCTGACCCCTGAGAGATTTCGCTTCAGACGCAGAGTCACCGAAACTCCTTGGGATGATAAATAAAATAAGATTTGCAGCCTCTTTGCCTTTCATCCGATTCCAATCACAGTCTCCAGTGCTGGGGGTGGGTGAGGTTGAGATGGCCATAGTTTGAATTCACCCCGAACTCTCTGGGAAAAATAAAAAATAGGGATTTTCGTTTTTTTAACAATTTTCTGCCAAAGGAAACCGAGATCCTTGCAAATGCACCTATTATCCTGGGAGCCTGAGAAATCTGTGCTGCCTTTTTGCTGGACTTAGCACGGCAGCATTGCCGATAGACTGGGATTCCTTGGGCAGATGTGTGAGCAGGAGAAAAAGGCTCATATGGGTTTGAGAATGTCACCTTTCTCTTTCCTTGGGGGTTCTTATTGGCTGTCAGAAGGGAATGCAAACCTCTCAGAACGATCATTTACGTGCTGTATAAACGTCACCTTCCTCCAGCGTCCACCTTTTTTAGACACTGCACTTTGCTCTGGGACACTTGTATTATCTAACAATCACTTGGAGTGATGATGCTGTCATGGTGTGCCCTCCTACGATCCCGGTCCCCATCCCCGTGCCCTCCTATGATCCCGGTCCCCATCCCCACCCTTTAAATCCCTGTTCGGTGCAACACCTGCCACACTCTCCTCCCCGCTTCTTCCCATCGGAATTCATCTCTTCTCCGTCATTTCTACGTATTAAGCGTATCGTTGTGCCTCTGTTGTGGCGTTTACCCTCATTTCCCTGCCACGTTGTTCACCTAGACATTGACGTCTGCGGAGAAAAGCCCGCTTCTTGTTCATTTGCGTGTCCTTCCGAAGGCCTGGCATTGACTGGACGCTCACGTTGTCTCCTCCTTTCCAAAGATGACCACACTCGCCAGCGACTGGGCTGCCCTGCGAGGGCTGTGGGACCAGCGGAATCATCAGTACGAACAGTGCTTGTATTTACACCTCTTCTATCGTGACAGTGAGCAGGTGGACAGCTGGATGAGCCGACAGGAGGTAACGGGAGGGGACCCTTTACCATGGGACTGCCATCGGTACCCTCACAGCTGCTGCTGAGGGCTGGGGCTTGTCCCAGGTCCTGGAGGGTGATCCGTGGGGAGAAGAAGAGAGCAGCCCTTTCCATGAGGCTCTTAGAATTCCCTCATGAACAGAAGCCTAGAAAAATACCCAAATACACAGCAGAGAGGCTTTAACCACAAGCCAACAGGAGGCCAAATGTGTATCAAAGTGCTAAGGGATCAGGGATAGAAAGTGGTGATGAGTCAGGGTTAAGCAGAGATGTCCTGAAGGAGGTGAGGGGTCCTCTTGAGGCAGCGCTGGGGGCTCAGAATGGTGCCTGGATTGGCCGGGCGGATTCTATGTGGACAGACCCAGAGACAGAGGTGGTAAAGTGTGCGGGAGGATTAGGAAGGCATCTGAAGTTCCTGCTGTTTGAGGTTGGTCCCCACACACCACCCCGCCATGTGCTAATCCCACCTTGCTCTCCCACCACCTCCCTTCCATCCTTAGTCCCTGCGTCAGAGGTGTTCCAAAAGCAATGATTCTCACCAGTGAGGAGAACGGAGATGTGTCTCTCTGTCTCCTACAGGCCTTCCTGGAAGATGAGGACCTGGGGAACTCCCTGGGCAGCGTGGAAGCCCTTCTGCAGAAGCATGATGACTTTGAGGAGGCCTTCAATGCCCAGGAGGAGAAGATCACAGTAAGAAGCGCCCCCGGTGTGGGCGCCGCCTCCCTGTTTGTTTGCGTCATGAGACAACTCCCGTCCTCAGAGAGGACCACGTGTCACTGCCAGACGTAACATGAGGATTATTTTTAAAAGAGGAAACATCCAGAAAAGTATTCATACCCATCTTGCCGTCACATTTCTTGTTCCACAAAGCGTTATTTCGAAAGTTTTTAAAGATTTTGGCCATTCCCATTTTCCGATGAATTGCAGGACTGCCTTATTTTTTCTACAATGTGGATGGTTGTTATTGGATCCACATCTGATAGAGAACCATTACTTAGAAGTTTGAAAGGTATTTTACTTATAACGTATTACTTATTTAGCTTTATCTTCTCCAGGAATGTCTCCATTTAGTTTTCTCTGGTATAATCTAGATGCCTAAGTAACATCTGTGCATTCCTGTATATCCTCAGCTTTGTGTCTCCCATCTAATGCAACCACGGTCTTCCTGTGAAGCCTACGTTACCATGTCCCAGAAACTGGTCAACGTATAAGCAGGGCTCAGACAAGTGCAGGAAGATTTTATTGGTCCAGTAGACTCTATGTCTTTGGCTGTCTCTTAGGCTGGTGCTGGCTTTTAACTCACACACGTCTGCATATAGGACCACAACCAGCAGCAACAACCCTAACAATAAAATTCTAAGCCCTGTCTGTCAATCTTCAGTCAACATGGAGATTACTATGGTCTCTTATCAGTCCATGTGATCACTCTGTTGATTGTCACGGGTGAAAGCTAAAATAATTTATTCTTTTAAAAATGATATCATTTATAAACGTTTATTGATTTATTTTTGGGTGAGAGAGAGAGAATCCCAAGCAGGCTCTGAGCTGCCAGTGCAGAGCCTGACACAGGGCTTGAACCCACACACCGTGAGATCACGATCGGAGCTGAAGTTGGACGCTTAACCGAGGGAGCCACTCAGCTGCCCCCATGCTTCATTTATTTTAAGATTACTTTCCTATTCCTGATCCCTGAACCCATTCTGAGCTCTAAAAATCTGAGGAGTTGATGAATGAATATGAGTAAACGTTTTGGATACTTGTTCCCATGCAGCTAGAGATACAGATGTATAACAGACAGGGGGAGAGAGGAGAGAGAGAGAGAGAGAGAGAGAGAGAGAAGGTGCTGGCTACTGGACATGACTATATCCACAGTGCATCCTCCTGAAAACTTCAGAATAGATCAACTATTCACCTTCAAGTGACACCAAAATTCATATACTATAAACTAGATTTTAAAAATATTATGGAATAAATGGGTAATTAATTTGTCAGGTATACATTTTTGAAACAGAAGTTGTGACAGAGGTCGGAACTAGTACCCAGATCTCCGATCCCAAAACTTGTACCCTTCTCACACTTCCAGGCTTCCTGTCTACAGTTGGCCAAATGCTGGCCACTGACTCAGGGGCCCCAGTAGAAAAACCACTCCAGTTTTTATCGCTTCTGTTTTTCAGACCTTAGACAACAATGCCACCAAGCTGATCGATAACGACCATTATGACTCCGAGAAGATCGCTGCTCTCCGGGATAGCGTACGTCCGAGGCCACAGACGCACGTCTGCCTGCTTGTGCCGAGGGGCCAGGGGAGGCGCTGGGGGCATGGGCACTGAGGTGGGCAGTGAATCTCAGGTGTCCATATTTGGCTGTGCTGACCATGAGTGTGGTCACGGCTTTTGCAGCTCTTGTCCCGGCGGGATGCCCTACGTGCCCGGGCTGCCATGCGGCGCAGACTGCTGAAGGATTCGTGGCTTCTGCAGAAACTGTATGAGGACTCAGATGACCTAAAGAACTGGGTCAACAAGAA
This sequence comes from Panthera uncia, assembly GCF_023721935.1. NCBI lineage: Eukaryota > Metazoa > Chordata > Mammalia > Carnivora > Felidae > Panthera > Panthera uncia. Next base: position 64,054,582 of record NC_064813.1, read on the forward strand.
GAAAAAGTTGGCCGAGGATGAAGACTACAAGGTAAGCGGGGTTTTCAGCTCCTGGGCACACTCAGCAGGACTGAGTTTCGGGGGACGAAAGTCTTAGCGTGGAAAGGACGGTAGTGTTCAGCAGGCGAGCCTCCTTTACAGAGGAGCGTCATGAATCCCTCAAGACGCAATATCAAGCTGAAAGCCAAGAGTCTGGCTTCTGGATTTCCCGTGCCCTGCTGCCTCTCACCTCTTCCCTGGCACAACTTCTAATGTCCTGTAATGTAACGGGGAAAGGGAGGGACTGTTTTTTATTAGGCTGCTTCTTGTCCCTTGGCCCCCTCTGCTGCTCTCCTGGGCACCTTTAGAATAGGAACACTCTGTGTCCGATCCTGGTGGATGTTCACGTTTACCGAAAGCTACTAGGAACCTAAATGTAACCTCAAGGTTTGACGTAATACAGAGTTACACAGTTTCCTATCTAGAAGGGAATGGCTCCTTATTTTTACTGATGAGAAACCAATAAAATTTGAATTGGAAAGGGAATTTGGATTTGAATTGGAAAGGGAATTTGGATTTGAATTGGAAAGGGAATTTGGATTTGAATTGGAAAGCGAATTGCCCAAAGTTACACAGTTATTTAAAAGGCAGTTTAACAGAAGCGTTTGAAGCATGAATTCTGGAGAAGGTGAACCTGGGCTTGAATTCTCTCCCTGTTCTGTCTCAGGTTATGCGACTTAGGCAAATTCTTGAGTTACCTCTGACCCATAGATTTCTCTACCTTGGGGTTGTGTAACATGCGTATTTTTCACTCATTGGTGTTATGTAATATAAACTATTACATACACGTATACATACTCATAAACTTCCACATTTACAGTCAAGGCTGGAATTAGTCTCTTAATTTCTAGGCCAATATCTATTCACAATATTTACTTTTCTTGACTTCATTCGGTCTTCAGTGTATACCTTGATCCTGAGCATCTTATCTGTACCTTTCATTTTGTAAAACTCCATAACCTGTGTTTGCATTCTTCAGAGGAGCTGTGCCTCCAGGGAATGGAGGGTAAACAGATCTTCTCCAGATGGGGCAAAGGGGTGAATGGTTCAAGTATCAGGACAGGAATGAGGAAAACTTGTCACCTTTCATGACGGTTCTCTGATTGTTTATACTTGCATGGCGTGCCTTATTCAAAATTAATCTTCAGGAGTTATCTAGGCTCTGTAGAAATACGTGTAAGAATCGATTAGCCACATGTGCTGTGTGGATAGATGGAGGGGATGGCCACGTGAGTTTGCTAACCTTCTCTGGCTCAGTACTTGGACCACGACTGTTGCCTTGTTTCCTTTCCTTAATGCCGTTGTGTTTACAGGGACAAGTGACCCCTATCCTCAAAATTCCTGCTCCCCATTCTTTAGATTAATAGTTTCCTTGTCTTCGGTCTTGTCTCAGGATACTCAGAACTTGAAGAGCCGGGTTAAAAAGCAAGAAGACTTCAAAAAGGAGTTGCAAGATAATCAACGCCTGCTCAACACGCTGGAGAAAACTGGCCAGGAAATGATTGAGGCTAATCACTACGCCTCGGACAAGGTGATGGCTCGTGTGGCTGAGGTTGTCAGTCTCTGGAAGGAGCTGCTGGCAGCCATGGAGCAGAAAGGTGAGGAGCGAGGGTTTTGGTCAAAGGCTACTTCCTAAATTCTGGAACCTACCCTTTTCACCTTTGCTACCTTGAATGACCACCGTGAGAAGGAACGCCGTTCGTCTCTTCCTGTATTGATCAAGGGGTTTTTACAATCCAACCCGAATTTATCACAGCATTAGATATGGACAGTTTTATGTTCTCTTCACGTATGTAGGTTTAAGCGAAATTACTTTTGTTTTCTTCACTTTGCTCCCACTTTTTTTTTCTTTCTCCCGAATAAACATTCTGGAGCCACGAATCCAACATTGGCTACGCACCTAGAACTAGACTCCTTAACTCAAGTTTCACATATTTGGGTTCTATAGATGAGATATTATGACCCGGGTTATTAACTTAGACATTAAGGCTGTCAGCACCACATGTGATGCTCCTGCTAAATTTATTCTTATAAATAGGGCTTGACGACTTGCTTTTTTTGCCTCCTTGAGAGTGTTCAGGCTCTGCCGTAAGCTCTTAAAAACAAATCGCCGTATGTCTACTTGAATAATCTCTAGGCACCTTTAACTTCCTTTCTCTAGAAAATCAGTTGTGAGCACTGGGTGTTGTATGGAAACCAATTTGACAATAAGCTTCATATATTGGAAAAAAAAAAAAAGAAAATCAGTTGTAGTAAATTGACACAAACAAGGAGGTTTTCCCATCAATAATCTCCTTGTTAGATGCAGACTCCATCTATAGACATGACTCTGCCCTAGTTATAGGAGAGATGTACCAGGCTCATTCTGTTGGATAGCATTCTAATTTTGGGTTTAGGGGAAAATCTAACCTGACAGTAACAGTAAGACGTCACTGCTACTCCCCCCCATCAGGGGACACATAAATTGCCTCACAGATATAATGCAAATAATTGCTGTAAGGTCAAAGAATGAAGAGTTTAGTTGAGAACAGTGTGGATAATCAAGGCATTTTCTGGAAGAGATAATCATGAGGCGTGGCTCATGATGGGGACTAAGAAGGACTGGCAATGTTCTGAGAAAGACATTTATAAAAAAGACACCTCGAAATTTCAAATGGAGCCAATCCCGATTTTATCCTTCCCTGGAGAAATGCAGTACTTGGGTTTGGATTCCTTTGAAAAGGAGGCCTCATTAGAGAGTAATAAACGTCGTAGGAAAATACCCAGGATGGTTAAAATCTAATACAGGGGGACTGTAAGTCACCAGGGAATAAACTGATTGTGTACCTTTGTTTTGAGAATGAACGCTACCCTATTTAAAAACAAATGCCATCCGAGTTCTACAAATTCAAGGTGATTTTTTTTTTTTTTTTTGTATAACCACGTCCGGGATGGGTATCTATACTTTTTCTCATCAGAACATCAACATACTGTATTCCTCCTTACGTGGATGGAAGGTGTGCCATTGTGTAACGAGAAAGCGATGGCCCCTGTCTCAATCCGAACGCCTTCTTCCAGGGACGCAGTTGCATGACGCTAACCAGGAACTACAGTTCAAGAACAATGCGGAGGACCTAGAACACTGGCTGGAAAAGGCAGAAGAGCAGGCTGCCTCCGAGGACTATGGGAAAGGCCTGGCAGACATCCAAAGCCTGCTCCGGAAACACAGCCTCCTGGAGTCCGCTGTGGCCACCCGCCAGGTGGGTCGCCAGCCCTTTGGCAAGCGGTAGGCCGGGGCACCCCTACGTGCTCCGAGCCCCCTCGTGATAAGTAACTCTCGAAAGAAAAAGAGAGCAAGGCACCAAAGGTAAAACCGCCCGAGTTTTAGCTGGTCAGCTGCCCCTTCCTCAGATCTTCTCTAACGTGGCCATGGCGCTGGGTGCCCGTGGCCTCTGTCAGAACCCCGTGGCTCGTGGGGCTTTGTGGGCTCTCCTACCTTTGGCATCACACCCTCCCTGCCAGAAACTTGGGCTTCGTATTTCGGCTCGTCACTCACTAGTTAGGTCACCTCCGGTGTGTGTTTTCACCCGATTCTCACCTGTACGAGAAGGTTTGGACAACATTGCCTCCTCCTGTTCCGGCACCCCGGGATGCAAAGCTTGGAAATATCTCGAATCCCACTTCTTTTATGTTTTAGTTAAGAACACTGAAGCCCACAGCGGTGACGCGACTTCCACGAGGTCACGGAGAACGTTGCCAGCAGGGCGAGGACTATGATGCAGATACGTTAGGCTCTTAGTTTCGGGGTTATCCCCCTGACATCCCACCAGACTGTGACTTAAGCTCATCCACGGAGTGGTTAGAGTGTAGACACTGTGTGTGATGTTCCGGAGAGCCCGCTTCTAGCTGACTCACTTTCTCATCCCCCGGGGTCCTAGCTTGTATTTAAAAATGACTGTTGTGGGCGCCTGGGTGGCGCAGTCGGTTAAGCGTCCGACTTCAGCCAGGTCACGATCTCGAGGTCCGTGAGTTCGAGCCCCGCGTCAGGCTCTGGGCTGATGGCTTGGAGCCTGGAGCCTGTTTCCGATTCTGTGTCTCCCTCTCTCTCTGCCCCTCCCCCGTTCATGCTCTGTCTCTCTCTGTCCCAAAAATAAATAAAAAATGTTGAAAAAAAAAATAAAAAAAAATAAAAATAAAAATAAAAATGACTGTTGTTCCCTAGAAAGTCCTACTGATCTGTCTTATTAAAATACACTTTTATGATGTCCGCTCTTTGGGTTAACTGGGACAGACAGAGTAATCTACAGGAAAAGAAAACTTGAAACAAACCCAGACTCTTCGGTTGCCCCCCATGGTGGCAGGTGTGGGGGGCGGGGGGCGGTTGATGGAGGTTGAAATGAGGTACCAAAAACAGCGACATTCCTTTTGGAAGCCTCACATTTCATCCCCTGGGCATTGTTCCTGCTACACAACCAAGTTCAGCCTGGGAAGTTCCCGTGTTAGTTACAGCTGCAGCTTAGGTTAAGGGGAGAAAAGGAGCAGAAGGGGAGCCGAGAGAGAAAGGCTCCCTCCATTTTGCTCAGGGCCACGATTTATTAACACTCCCCGACAGTTAAGGCTCTGATTATTGTGGTTTCCCTGATTCCCTTGGCACGCTCTATACATATTCAGTCTTTCTGCAAAGTGGCTTAAGAATTACTTTCCTATAAATAGCTCTTAGGTGAAGAAGGGGTCCTCAATCTAGCAACCCCTGCCACACTGTCTCACGGATGTGATTAGAAGTCGTCACACGGTACCAATGGGAGTTAATTCTCCCCACGACCTCCCCATGCCATCCCCCCACACCCCTTTCTACTAAATGATGGGATTTCCTGGGGCGCCTGGGTGGCTCAGTCAGTTGAGCGTCTGACTTTGGCTCAAGTCATGATCTCACAGTTCGTGGGTTCAAGCCCTGCGTCGGGCTCTGTGCTGGCAGCTCAGAGCCTGGAGCCTGCTTTGGATTCTGTTGTCTCCCTCTCTCTGCCCCTCCCCTGCTTGCGCTCTGTCTCTCTCTGTCTCTCAGAAATAAATAAATCTAAAACAAAAAAACATTTAAATGATGGGATTTCCTGACACCTATTCCGTCTCTCCCTCAGGATCAGGTGGACAGCCTCACAGACCTGGCAGCATATTTTGAAGGAATAGGCCATCCCAATGCTGGTGACATACAAGCAAGGCGGGAGTCCCTGGTGTCCCGGTTTGAAGCCCTGAAGGAGCCACTGGCCACCCGGAAAAAGAAGCTCATTGACTTTCTGCACCTGCTGCAGCTGTTCAGGGACACAGAGGATGAGGAAGCCTGGATAGAAGAGACAGAGCCTTCCGTGGCTTCCACCTACCTTGGTGAGTCCTTGACCATGAGTGGGCAGAGCCACGGGGGAGGTCCAGGTGTGCAGACCTTTTGAGAGAGCTGGGACGCAATGGTGGGGGTGCTTTCAGGGTTTACTCTCAGCTTTCTCCCCGCACACTCGGGAAAATATTTTCCAGTCTTCCATAGGAGGTTTTTTAAAAAATTCATACTGAAAAGTTTACCTCCTAGAATAAGTCACAAACAGTGTTGTGAATGGAAGACCTCTGGGAAGAGATGGAGTGCTCAGCTTTTCGCTACTTACTCTAACGTATTGCCAAGGTCATTGGCTGAGCAGCCATGGTTAGTGTTTAAGGTACCAAGTGATTTTGTCCGTAGCGTCAGTGCCTCCCTTTCGTAATGATCTGCGCTTCTGAAAGGGTAAAAGGGGGCAGAACAGCAGAGAAAGTACAGACTTCCTGTCTTTAAGGAGCTGTCAGGTCATCAGTGGGAGGCCACAGGTGGAAGGAGAACTCAGTGGCCACGTCTATGAGAAGCCGATGATGACGACAGTCTGGGAAAACTTCTAGAAGAGAAAAGACCTCTTTGAAGAGTCCATAGGCACATTTTCTGGAAAGTCATTTAGTGGGAAGTATAAGGAAGGGAATGTTGAAGGAAGAGGGAGGAACCCGTGGACAGGAGACAGGGGAGGGTAAAGTCAACACCTGGAACTCGGGAGCCAAGAAGGTGGAGGAAAATTAAGCATGCATACCACTTAGGAGGTGCTTGTGAATGTTAACAGCAAGGGAGGCATTTATATGTCATTTCTAATCTTAACAAAGAAAACTTCAAGACAGATAACACACCATTTTCTTGGTGAAACAACCTAAGTTGGAAGATTTAATAACTTTCTGACACCCATGGGTATTAGTCAGTGCAAGAGCCTACCTTTTAGAAAGTAATCTGATGAAAGACAATTGGTTGCAAGATATTGGAAGTTTTAGCTGAGGAGTTACTCGCCTCTCTACCTATCTTCGGAAGAGAACAGTGATTTATTTATCGTCTTTTGTAAAATGAGGAATTGAAACTTCTCAGCACAAAGAGGCAAGGGGAAGAACAACGCTGAGCAGAGTTAATTCAGACAAATAATATAAATTTCGGGAAGTGCACTCAGAGATCACAACCTCAAAAGAAGAACTTGTAGGTCGAAGAGTTACAAAGAAATAGACTTAGCCTCTTCTTATTCTCTACACTAGAACCACACCAGGCCCTGAAATTATTTTTCTTTGTAGGCAAGGACCTGATTGCCTCCAAGAAACTTCTGAACAGACACCAGGTCATCCAGGATGACATCGCCAATCATGAGCCACACGTCCGAACGATAACGGAGAGGGGAAACAAAATGGTAGAGGAAGGTACGATCGGTTCTGGTTGAACTGGCCAATCATCACTATGTTAAACTTAAGGGAAGAAGTTTGTTCCATTTTAGGGCTTCATGGGAATTGAAAGATACAAATGATCCACCTTCCGCCTCAATGCAGAAATTCCCCTTGGGCATTTCTGACAGGTGCAATGATGACACAATGTTGCTTATATATTCCAATAATAGGAACCCTCCTACCTCACAAACCAGTCATTTCTATTTTCCAATTAAGCCAATAAAGAAAAGATTTTATGCCAATAACCGATATATTCTCTAGGAGTTGCAGAATTTAGAATTGAAGTTCTAAAGCCCCATAAAACAGATCACACCCTTTCCCCACTTGGGAGCTTCCAGATCTGTGAAGACTTGCCTTAGGTTCCCGATGTCTTATAGTCTTGATGGTAAATAGCACCATTTATTTAAATCCCTTACTTTATATAGTCTTGATATGTCTCTTCCCTCCTGGCCTCCCGTCTTCAGAAACCCCTACTGCTTAAATATGATACTCAAAACCAAGCATCAAATTCCAAGCAACAGTAGATTACACTGGGATTGTTTCTCTCTTGATTCAAAAATAAATTGGGGCCAGAAAAAGAATAAATCGTTGCCAGCCAGGATCCAGTTATCGAAAGTATAGTTTAAAATTCACATGGCTCTGCAAAAATTCAGATCTCAACAGTGATTCATTTGTGGTTGCTATGTTATTATAGTGATTCACCTTATTTTTTTTTCCTTGAAATCTCCAATTGTAATTGTGGATTTTGTCTATTTCTTTCAGTTCTATCAGTTTCCGTTTCATGTATTTTGAAGCTATGTTAATTGTGTGCGGATATATTTAGGCTTGTTGTGCCTTCTGGATGAATTTAAATCCTTAACATTATGGTATAGCTCTCCGTATCCCTGGTCATACCCTGAAGCCTACTTAGCACGACTCTAATACAGTCACACCAGCTGTCTTTGATTCATCTTTGCACAATATATATTTCTCTATCTCTGCTCGTACTCTGTTTCTTTACGTTTAAAGCAGATTTCTTGTAGACAGCATGCAGTTAAGCTTTGAATTTATGTTACACAATCTGATAATCTCTCCCTTTTATTGGGATTGTTTAGACCATTTGCAGTTAATGCAATTATCAATATGGTTACAATTAAATCTAGCATCTTGTTATTTACTTCTCCTTACCAGTTTCCACAGTCTTTGGGTTATCATGTATTTTTTTGTGATTCCATTTTTCTCTCCATATATGTTTAGTAGCGATAGTTCTGTGGGGTATGTGTCTAGGGGAGTTGTGTGTATGTGTGTTTAGTTTAGAGTAGTGATTCTCCACTTGTGGTTTTGTGGGTTTCATAATAATGCTAACACATTACTTGCCTTTTTCATAGGCTTTCTTTCATAAATGCACAGTGAGGTTCCCTGCATGATGTGTGATAATGCCCTTTTGTTCTAACGGTGAATAGAATATACACTTGTCTATTCTTTTGTTTTAAAATTTTCCGTTTCAGTATCTGAAAGGGTGACCGTTAAATAATGTTTTAAGTTTATTTATTTATTTTGAGACAGAGAGAGAGAGAGAGAGAGAGAGAGAGAGAGAGCAGGAGAGGGGCAGAGAGAGAGAGAATCCCATGCAGGCTCTGCACGGTCAGAGCAAAGCCCACGTGGGGCTCAAACTCACGAAACTTGAGATCGTGACCTGAGCCAAAACCAAGAGTCAGACGCTTAACCAGACTGAGCCGCCCAGGCGCCCCTTGCCTTCTTTTTGAAACCCATTTTCAGGAGACATAAAATTCTTGAGAGACAGCGTCTGTCTTTCCGTACGTTAAAGACACTGCTGAATTGTCTTCTGACTTTGCGGGGTTTCTGATGTAAAGTCCGCTCTCGCCACAATCTCTGCTCCCCCGTGTGGAATGTGTCTCTTTTCTCTCTTACCCTTTTATGCTTTTCATCGCTGATTTTCAGAAATTTGATTACAGTATAACCTGGTGTGCTGTTCTTCGTTTGTTGGGTATGGCAATCACTGAGCCTCTCGGAACCCCCAAGGAAGACTGCATCCTGGAGCTGGTTTAGAGACGGGGCCACTACTGGGGTGCAATTCTGCCAGAACTCAGCTCATGTGTTGTAATCCCAGTGCACTTTGCTGGGCGCTGACTTTATCTGCAGCCCTGTGTGGGCCCCAGGGAAGTGGGGCCTCCTGCTTTGCAGCCACCTTGTCCTCACCTGGACGGGTCTTCTTACACACGTGCGCAAGGGGGCACCAGTCTCACCTGCGAGGGGACCTCGGCACACACCTCCGAAGCCCCATCTCTGTGCGGCACCCTTCTTCGGCCCTCTGCTCCGTGGGCTCCGGCTGTCCCACCTGCCCCAGCTCTGGTCTGCCTGCTGAGCTTAGTGTGATAGCCGGCTTCACCCTCCGGCACAGCCTAGAGACTGCCCCGTGCATGGGGGGCACATGTCATTTCTGCCCCTTCTCTCATGAGTCACGATCCTCTGCCTGTTGCCTGAACATCATCGGATCTTGAGATCTGCCCAGTTTTCTAGTTGTTCCTATGTACTAAGCACCTTCCGGCCAGCAGCAACGATCAGTTGGATTTTCTGTTTACTCTAGACGGTATATGTTTTTGGAACTCTGAGCAGGACCCACACCTGGGTATTCTGTTTCAGGTCCATGTGTTACAGACCACACCACCCCACTCACCGCCACGCACGTCTACCCATCTTCTATCATCACCACACGGACTGCCCATGGTAGCGTCCTCCTACCTCCCTCTCTGTCTCTCCCAGGTCACCAAAAGGAGTGAGGTATGGTGATGTTAAGGAAGGGAGTACTCACCCTTCTTTTAACTAACTACTCCACAGGGCACTTTGCTGCAGAAGATGTGGCCTCCAGGGTCAAGGCTTTGAATGACAACATGGAGTCTCTCCAGGCTCGAGCAGCTAGACGGCAGAACGACCTTGAGGCCAATGTCCAGTTCCAGCAGTACCTGGCTGACCTGCATGAAGCCGAAGCGTGGATCCAAGAGAAGGCGCCTATTGTAGACAACACTAACTATGGGGCCGATGAAGAAGCAGCTGGGGTAAGGGGGGCATGGGGGTGGACATCGTCTAGTACGTACCAAATGGCACGAGACTGCGGGACAGCCGCACGCTCTGTTAGATTCTTTGGGGTTTCCAGAGTAAACACATTTGGCCTTCACCAGCTGGGATAACCTTGCAGTGGACACAGGTCCTAAGAGGTACACTACATTTTCCCGATCCCACAGAGATCTGTAGATTCCTTAAAGATTATCTAAACCCGAAAAGGCATGACCAGAGAGCCATCCCTGTCTTGGTCCCATCCTAACCTTCTAAGGCTAGCCTTGGAATTTTGCAAACCAACCATGGTTCTAACATATATGCGCTGTAATTACTTTATTGAAATAAAACCGGGCAGACATGTACCCTAAGGGTCATAATTATCTTCTAGGTCTTGCTCATTGCCTTATGGTAAGCCAGTATCGTATTTAGCAAAACTTCAGTGCTGGGGATAATTGCAGTGGGCATCTAAAGTATGCTAATGTTGAATCCTACACAGTAACGTCACTAGCTGTGATGTGTGTTGATAAAACACTCGTGCTATTTTGAGTTCGTTTTGATTAAGCAAATATATCGAAATTGTTGACCTTCGAACTCCTGTTTTCCTACTCCTTGTCAATTTATAGTTAACAAAAGACCTCTTTATTATAGATGGAAAGTGTCTCTTACCGAGAATGAGGACAACCGATATAACCCGAGACTATAGCCCCACCACCCCCAGGAATGCATAGCGTTCTTCCTGTATTCGATTCTAACGATCCCTCCTCAACAAATCCAGGCTCTTCTGAAGAAGCACGAGGCCTTCCTGGTGGACCTGAGTGCCTTTGGGAACAGTATGCAAGCCCTGAGGGACCAGGCGGAGGCCTGCCAGGTGAGAATTCTGGCTTTGAGATGCCAGAAGCCACAATCCCCACCAGAGGACACAGGACTCTCTTTATGACTGGCTTTTACTTCCAATAACTGGGAAACAATTGCAAAGAAAATGCTAAATTCTAGGGTCCTTATCAGCAGAAATTGTAGCCTCTTCATAGCGTTTGCAGAGATTTAATCCGGAAGGGGTTCTCCTCGTAAGAGCGATCACGTTCTCATTGATGTACTCTTGTTTTCTGTTTTCCTTCCTTTTATATTCCCACTCCTATCCTTTATTTATATCTCATTCTTACAGTCCTTCCTGATTCCTTGTCTTCCTTCTTAGTTGTTTTTATACATTTATTAGATGTCTACCCGATGCGAACCGGAATAAAAAATAATCCCAACAGCAGGACAGTTCCAGTCTATTAGGAGATCAGAGATTTCAGCAAATAAGCGCATATGATAGATACATGAACAGGAGAAAGGGTCTCAAAGAAAAGAGTGTTCCCCTCTCCTGAAATAAGAGTGTTGGAGGCTAGGAAGATCCTCACAGCTGAGGCGAACCGCTTTATCTGAGTTATTTTTTTAAGGTGGTTCACTGTGCAGATGAGGACAGGAAGGGCTTCTCTAGGCAAGAAGCACCAGGGCACAGAATGGCCAGGTGCATTTGGGATATGGCGCATGTGAATGGTGGAGAATGTGAGGCTGGCCCGGAGCCAGAGCCAGCAGTGGAGGCTTCTTCCGAGGAGGATGGGAGCGCCTCTTTGGGGTAGTGGAAGGAACAACAGAAACACCAGGAACAGCCTTTCTAAGGAGAGGCCGTGGACTCACATGCCAGGAGTAGACAACAGACAGGCGGTGTATGCCCAGTAACCATGTGTGCACAGAGCCTGCGTGCCCGCCGTCCTCGGCTGGCGCGGTGGAGCCTAAACGAGCAGACGGGTGTGCGTCTGTGTGTGTGGAGGACACGCAGTACTCGAGGGATAGAAAACCAGAGGGGCCTGTGAGGGGAGGTATACACCCTCCGCTCTGATCTGAAGAAGGGGTGAGCCATTGCTTACAAAGGGGGGATCGTAATTTGTTCCTTCTCTCAGAGATGTGATGTTGGCAGAAAGTATATCGGTAGGAAATCAAATACCTTGGAGAGCAGGTTGCTTGCTAAAGAGAGATACAAGGTCTTTGATCTCAGTTTATGGTCTCAATTTATGAAATTCTGTGGCCTCTCCTGTGCTGTAGGTCACCCATCTCTAAAAACAAAGGCCAGGAGACACCTGGGTGGCTCAGTCGGTTGAGTGTCCGACTTCGGCTCAGGTCATGATCTTGCAGTCTGTGGGTTCGAGCCCCGCATCAGGCTCTGTGCTGACAGCTCGGAGCCTGGAGCCTATTTCGGATTCTGTGTCTCCCTCTCTCTCTTTGCCCCTCCCCTGCTCATGCTCTGTCTCTCTTGCTCTCAAAAATAAATAAAACATAAAAACAAAGGCCCACATTTTCTTGACATGATAATTTAAGGGTTAAGAGGTTGGAAGGATTGGGGCACCTGGATGGCTCAGTCGGTTAAGCATCCGACTTTGGCTCAAGTCATGATCTCACGGTCCGTGAGTTTGAGCCCCACATCAGGCTCTGTGCTGACAGCTCAGAGCCTGCAACCTGCTTCGGATTCTGTGTCTCCCTCTCTCTCTGCCACTCCCCCACTCATGCTCTGTCTCTCTCTCTCTCGCTCTCAAAAATAAATAAATGTTAAAAAAAATTTTTTTTTAAAGAGGTTGGAAGGATTGTCAGTGGAGGCCCAGGAAATGGAGAAGGTGATGAGAGATAGTGGGTCTTTCATTTTCTCAAACAATCTTCTGAAATGTTGGTGCATTTAATCCCTTATTACCTGCTTTACGAACTGGTGGCTTAGAACATTTGCCATGTTTCTGACAAACTACAAACTCACTTGCTCACTCTGTGTTCATATTCCCCAGCCGGCCTGTCCCCTCTTGCATCAGGGTGGAGAATATCTCTGGGAGCGACATGTTGCAATCTGTCTCTTATGGCAGCCATGCGGGAGGTTCCAGCCCGAGGCTCTCCCTTCCGTTCAGCCCAGGGCAACCCACCACCCTTGGGTCCAACACGTGCCTGACATGATCTGCTTCCTGCTTTTGTCCAGCAACAACAGGCTGCACCAGTGGAGGGAGCTGCCCGAGAACAGAGGGTGGTGGCTTTGTATGACTTCGAGGCCCGTAGCAATCGAGAAGTCACCATGAAGAAAGATGACGTCTTAACTCTGCTCAGTTCCATCAACAAGGTGAGTCTCTCTTCTGACCTTCTTCCCGTCGGCAAGACGGCCCTTCCACGGTCAACTCGCCCAACCTTGCCAGATACCCATGTTTTGGCCTCCAACACCTTTCTACTGCGGTCTCTCTTAAATCGCCATAATCTATTAAGTCGTAACTTTCTTCCAGATATCTTGTAAGATCCTGTAGTTATATTTTGGGGTTACAACACCAATTACAGTGAACCAAATGAAGACCCAAAAAGCTTCAGTAATTAGCCCAAAGACATATAAGCTATGAATGGCAGGTCTGCGATACTAAACTGTCCCTTTCTTCTCGTCTCCTTGCTTGTCTCCCTTCTGTGCCAATGGCCCTAGTGATGGGACGCCAATGGTCGGGGCTAGGGGGACCCTGAAAAAAGAGAAGTCTTTTGTCCACTCGGTTTTCTTCAATGTGGCAGAGACGGGTCTGTGAGAAAAGTAACCAAATATTGGCTCTTTTCAAAAGAGCTCAAACAACTTTTTTGAAAAAGAAGGTTTTTGAAAACCCCCACCATAGTTAAAGGTCTAATGTCACACGTCAAGATCCTTGATTTCAGAGGCTGACTTGTACAATCCCTGCAAGTCCTTATTTACCTCCTCCAACATCTGTGAAAATCACACGCCAGTCGTAAGCAGTGGTTTGCTTCTCTTGCCCTCAGCCTGTGCCTGTGCCTACAGGCTTCGTTATGAGAGTTGAAGCCTCTCCTACCTGTGTTTTTCCGAGACCTAAGGAAGGAGTGGGGATCTCTCTCTCCTCAGGACTGGTGGAAGGTGGAAGCTGGTGACCACCAAGGCTTTGTGCCCGCTGTCTACGTCAGGAAACTGGCTCACGATGAGTTTCCCACGCTCCCACAGCGGCGACGAGAAGAACCAGGCAGCATCACTGAGCGCCAGGAACAGATTGAGAAGCAGTAAGTTCTGGAGGCTGCCAACCCAGACAGTACTTGGCTAATCATTTCTTATTGGCAAAGACGCGTCTCATGTTTCGTGTTTCACGACGCCTTCCCCTTCTCCCTGGTTCCGCGCAGGTACCGCTCCCTCCTCGATAAGGCCGAGGAACGCAGATGTCGCCTGCTGCAACGCTACAATGAGTTCTTGCTGGCCTATGAGGCGGGCGACATGCTGGAGTGGATCCAAGAGAAAAAGGCAGAGAACACCGGGGTGGAACTGGATGATGTCTGGGAGCTGCAGAAGAAGTTTGACGAGTTCCAAACGGTGAGAACGAGCGACTTTCTCCTCTAGACGGCTTTCTGGAAGTGACTACTGTTTCCATTTATTCCACGCCTGCCCCTAAGCGGTTGTTCAACTTCACATTTGCTAAATATCCGTCCCAGAGCTGCTGAGGGTCCCACATTTCAAATCCCTGCCTGGGTATTGGAGCTAGAAGGAAAACACAGAGGAGATTAGTCCCTGACTCAGCAGCCTGTGGTCCTTGCTGCTCCTAGACCCTTCTGGGACTGCTGGTCTCCCTGAGTTCTTCAGCACTTGCCCCACACTGCGCTGTGTTCTGGGAGCTCAGGTTGAGGGGGGAAGCTGGGGTGGGAAGGTGGGAAAACAACCTGGCTTTACACTTAAGCAGTTTCTTTTTTTTTTTTTTTTAAGTTTTTATTTATTTATTTTGAGAGAGAGAGAGAGAGATGGAGAGACAATCCCAAACAGTCTCCAGAGCTCTCATCCCAGAGCCTGACATGGGGCTCAATCCCACAAACCATGAGATCATGACCTGAGCCAAAATCAAGAGTTGGACATTTAACTGACTGAGCCACCCAGGTGCCCCTACAGCTAGACAGTTTCTAAGTTTCTGCCTGCCTAAAACCCTCTGTCCTCTGTTCTCACAGATTTATTCCATACATTATCTAGTGGCAAATATAAACCTCTCCTTTCCTTTCTTTTTCTTATGATGCCTTCTACATAGAATTCAAGGTGACATATAGATAGATGATAGATAGATAGAGGACAGATAGATGACAGATAGGTAGAAATCTGGGTAGATAGATGGATAGATACACAGGCATATGGATGGATAGATAGATAGATAGATGATAGATATAGATATCGATAGATAGATAGATAGATAAATAGATGATAGATAGGTAGACATGGGTAGATAGATGATAGATAAATAGAGAGATGATGGATAGATAGATAGATAATAAGGATTATATGGATTATATATACACATACATGGAATACATAAGGAAAGAGAAAAGAGGATAGTGAAAGGAAGGGAGGCAAGGACAAAATTATAAAAGAACACCAAGAATGACACTCCCACGAGGAAGCTCATGGCCTCCCACGAGGAGGCCTTTGTACAATGTAATGGACAATATCGTCCCCATAGGTGTGGTGCTGAGCTCCTCAGAGAAGTTTCTTACAACATGACCTAAAGCAAGCAGGTCGCAGCTTAGTCTGTGAAATTCTATAGAAGGCAAAGGAATTTGTATTGGTTGGAAGCCACAGTATGCGGCTCAGGGAGAGACTCCTTTGATGGCGTCACTTAATCCAGGAGAGAATTTTAAGGAATCTAGGAAACTGGATGTGCTCCACACTCCAGAAAAATAGAAGCTCTCTTGCCAAGTTCTTGATAGCCACAGAGGGTCAGGGAGTTTAAAGGTAACTCTTCTTAGCAGCAGATCGGAGGGCATCTTCTTGTGCTTCGCAGGCGAGGTTAGCAGTATATTTAATATCTAGTCAAGTTGGGGCAGAGGTGAGCCGGAAGGTATGAAGATTCCTGAGAAGGGGATTTATACCGCTTTGGACAAATGTTCCCACCCAGGATCTGAAGGCCAATGAGCCTCGGCTGAGGGATATCAACCAGGTGGCAGATGATCTTCTGTTTGAAGAGCTTCTAACGCCAGAAGGAGCTCAGCTACGTCAGGTAAGTGAAGCTTCTTCCATTTCTCCTCACCGCCAGGCTGAGGTCTGGGGGTCTACGTCTCACTTAAATACATTCAGCGTCATATTCCACAGATCAGCTAGAACGGGCAGAAGGTCTAAAGCTGGCTTCAGATAAGGTCAAAGACAATAGTTCAAACGGTCTAACCATGTATATATTTAAACTGATCTGAAATCTATAGATCGCAGCACATACCTCCATCTTTTCTTACAAACATGGAAAATTCATGCCCAAACCCATGAATACAAACAAAATGCAGTTAAGAAGCTCTGACAGTGGAAAAGGGTTAGTCAGGAAAGCTTAGTGGAAGGGACAAGCGCTGATGAGATTGGATGAAGGAAGGAGAAAACTATAGGTCAGTAGAGATGGGAGGTGGGGGCATTCTAGACCTGATTTAGATCGGGACCTAAAATCATAAAGATTTTATAAAAGATCTGATGAACGTGAGTGGGAGGTCCGCTCCAGCTCTCTGGGTTGTCATAAACCAGGGAAGATGTGTCCTCTGTCTCTTTTATGGCAGTCGACATGGGGTGAGAGGGAGAAGGCGTGTGCATAGGAATAACTTGTTTCCTCTTTATAAAGAAGTACAGCTCTAAGTGGTTGTTTAGCTTGGTCAATCTAGGATGCAGAAATATGGTAAAAACTTCTAACTACCAAGGCAACGTATTCCATTCACCTTTTGGAGACTGTAATTAGTCTCTGCAGCAGCAAACATCGGTTGCTGATCTAAGGTTGATGGTTCCACCCTGGAACGTCATTTGGGGAAGGAAAATGATCCCTTGCTTAACAGCATGAATGAGGGCCAAGCTCAAACTATCCAGGAAAGAAAGAAACCTGTGCAGTTTCAGAAGAGATCACGTGGAAACATGATGCAAGCCTCGTCTGGTCTTTGGACAGCGCTGAGCGACCTGCGTTAGCTTTCCAGCGGACTCCTGTGTGTCTGCTTCTTTCAGGAGTTGAATAATCGCTGGGACTCCTTGCAGAGGCTTGCAGAAGAGCAGCGACAGCTGCTGGGCAGCGCCCATGCCGTCCAGATGTTTCACAGGTGAGGAGGTACCCCAGAAAGGCCCCCAAGGCTGACGACTGCAGGGGACGCACAGCGGTCAGCACAGCACCCCTGAGACAGAGATAAGAAGGGGTTGGGCGTCTCAGTAGTGGATTCCTTTCTTGGCACACGGGGTCCTCCCAGACAAGGAACTCTAATTTTCTAGTTCGTGGATCCTGGTGCATAATTCGCAGGTTGCATGATAGTTAATGCAACGGGGAGTAGACACAAGAGGTTTAAGTCATTATATTTCTGAACTAGCCGTAGGCAACAGGTTATCACATTGGCTCTGACTATCGATTTGACCATTTTTTACATCTGATTCCAAATCTTTGTCCACACATCCATAGACGAGTAAGCAAACAAACAAACAAAAAAATGGTGACCGAATGCCTTGACCGTGTATACGTGTATTTTTGAGCATGCAGAGGAGAGAAAGGAAAATGCAGACGGGTCTGGCTGCTTAGAAGGACTGAAGGTGGAAAGCCAGGAAGCAGTCAAGGGTGCACTCTGCAGCCAGGCCAGCTGGTGCAGACAGGCTCCACCAGGTGGCGGTGGAATAACCTTGAGAAAATGGCCCCCGTGGGGTTCAGTTTTGCCTATAGAGAATGGGAATGGTAATTGTACCTATGCCTCAGGTATTGGTGGGACAATTCAATGAGCCTACATTCTAGCACATCGGAAAGGGTGACGGGGATGATGGTAGAAATGACTTCCTTGGAGCCAGCTGGTCTGCCGGTGGAATCCACTGTCACTCTAGTCTTTTCCTCTCGTGAACCAGAGAAGCAGATGACACGAAGGAGCAGATTGAGAAGAAGCTCCAGGCCCTCAGGGCTGCTGATCCCGGCTCAGACCTGTTCAGCGTTCAGGCCCTTCAGCGGCAGCATGAGGTCTTTGAGAGAGACCTTATGCCTCTGGAAGAGAAGGTGAGGTGTGCGCTCCCAAGGTGTCCCAACGTCCCCCCCTCTCATTTACACCTGTCCATGCCCTCATTATTGCTTTCATTCCCCAGTCCCACACTCTTATACTTCTCCTTATCTTACTCCATACTTGCTTTTAGATCTGTCCCTACAGCAGGTGCACCAAAAGGACATGCCCAGGACCATGAACACAGAGGGAAAAGCATATTGCAATGACCTGTACTGTCCAAGTACCTCTGTAGTGGGTTCCAGGTGCCTAGACCATACAGAAGGCCCACAGCCTCAGACAGAGGGGGAACTGGCCACACCCAGGATAGCCTGGGCCAATCATATTCCCGTTCCCTTTGTGAGGAACTGACAGCACGTAATCCCCCTCCACTATAAAAAAAGCCCTGAAACTTGCCAGATGTGCACTGGAATAACACAGGGCATCATGTGGCTTGGTACTATCGTGCAGAACAAAAAGAGCACAGAAAATGTCCATGTTAAAAAGACCTTCACATTAAAAGTCAGGACCCTTGGGGGCTCCTAACTGATGTTGCCACTGACCAGCAGAGTCACTTAACTGACACCTTCTTATCTTAAAAAGAAGGGTGATAATGTCGAGTTTGACTGCTTCTGGGAGTTATTGTGTGTACCCAAAGGGTTGGCATTATTTTATGAAGTAGTAAGATGTTCTTGTACCTCACTGACGTCTATTTGAGGAGTGGACATGGCCAGGGCTCAGAAGTGTTATTTTGCTGAGATTCAGTCCTTGCACCTCCTCAGGTGACCATGTTGAGGGAGACGGCAGAGCGGCTCAGTGAGTCCCACCCAGATGCCGCTGGTGATCTGCAGAACCAGGGAATGGAGCTGAAGGAGACGTGGGATGACCTTCTAGGGTGCACGGAGGACCGTAAGCACGACTTAAATGAGGCCCGGCAATTCTACACATTCCTCAACAAAGCCAGGTAAAGCTCCAGAGGCAGACTATGCCAAGTGGGGTGGGCGGTTTCCATGTTTGGTCTCTACATAGACCTTCTAGGAGCAGTCTGAGTATAGGTGTTCTTCATGGCTGGTTTGGAGGGTATGTCCACATCCAGATCACACCTCTGGCAAGACAAAAAGCTCCAGCTTGGTAGTTCAAGCCATAGGATACCAAAGTTGGAAGGAATGTGACACCATCTAGGTAAATCAAGTAAGCCTAGAGCATGGACAGTATACAGGGAGCTATGTCAGCAGCTGTAGAATATGGATGTTTTATTTCTACTAGAAAGGACAGAGGAGCACAGATAACCATGGTAGAACACAACACAGCCCAAACACGCATCCTAACAAATGCGTGGAACTAGCAAACAAAGGCACAAGGATAGGAAAGGTGTACCATGTTCATGAAGCGGGGGCAGCTGGCGCAGCGGTTCGCATGTCAGAGGGGTCAAGACAAGTATCAAGACATAAGCTTAGACATGTTGAGATAGAATCTTAGAGAATTTCCATCGCCTTGCTAGAGAGTCTAGACGTTATCATAATTGAGCAAATATACACTCTATCTGTGAAACAGTTTCCACATTCTGCCCCATCTCATCAGTCTCCTGGGAGGAGTGTTGGGAATTGAGGATCCAGAAAGTCGTAGACACAATGTAATACTTTTGGGAAAAAAAAAAAAGGAGGCAAGTTTTGGTAAATAGTTGCAATTGCACTTGGCAATCCCCTCTCCAATTCAGGTTCTCTGGAAAGCTATCATTTTTCATACAATATAAATAAATAGCATCCATAGATGCCCCCCACAATCACATATGTACTCATAGCTCTGTGTATATACAGATTCTGCTCTGACTTCAGATTCCAAGTCAAATGCTGCCTCCTTTTCTTTACGAAATCTTACTCTTCAATATGCAGAAATAATATCCCCCCTGTCCAAACAACTCTGACCTGATTCTACTTCTTTATGACCCTTTTGCTTTTCAGGCTGTTTTTGAAAAAATAGGTATTAGCCTCTGTGTTTTGTTTGTTTGTTTGTTTGTTTGTTTTCTTTCAGTCTACAGTGTGAGCTCCTTGGAGACACAAATATGTCTCTTCTGCAATGTTTGGTACTTAATGAGCACCCAGTGAACCCTAGTTGTTTGACTAAGTGAATACACGAGTTTACAAGAGAAAAGACCCTTCTGCCTCAGAGTGGATGTTTGCTGTTTCTCCCACAAGAGGAAGGATGCCCTCTATGTGATGCTTAATTTGGGCATCACGCAGGGTTGCTAGTCAGGACGTTATTACTTGACATTACTCTCTGGGGTGATGGACTTTAGCTCTCCTTGTCATACCTCTTGACTGCTATTGGAGTAAGAAATGGACCCTGGTCTCATCGACAGCATGGAGTGTGTGTGTGTTTGTGTGTGTGTGTGTGTGTGTGTGTGCATGCTGGCAGAGCACGTACTAGATTCTTTTAGGAATAAAGTAAAAGCGAAGACATGCCTTCCTTGAGATTCCATAAAAGATTGATCTTTAAACTGAAGAATCCACTTTTTAGGGACAAGAATCATTACGGGTAATGGAATATGTGTCGGTCCAGGATTCGAGTGTCTGGGTTCCAGTCCAGATGTCTGTTTCGCTCATACTGCATGAGAACATCACTTACATTCTCTAGGCTGGCCTCCTCATCTCCAAACTGACAACAAAACAGTTCCCAGAATCCTGTACAGGATTATTGCAAGACCTGAAAGAGATAATACATGCAGAGACGTTTTCAAACATGGGGGATTGCCATTATTAAGTCAAACAGTGAAAGGGCTGTTTGCAGAGGGCCTACGAAGCAGAGAAAGACAGATGGAAAGTGTTCCTCTAGAAATGTTTTCTAGAGAGGAAAAACCCAAGGACAGGTAGCCCTGTAACAAGCTGCGGGGTCGTCCTGTCAATCCCAATATGTCTGTTTCTCTAGGGACCTAGAGAACTGGATGAGTGGCATTGGTGGCATGGTATCATCAGAGGAGCTGGCTGAGGATTTAACTGGCACAGAGATCCTGCTGGAGCGACACTCGGTAGGGGCTACAAAAGCCATAGCCGCCGATCACGTGACCTCCCGACCTTCCCTCATCTTACGACTCTGATGAGATGTCACTGGCGTCACCAGTCTCTTCCGTTTTCCAACACAGGGGCATTATGCTGACATGGAGGCTGAGGCTCCCACCTTCCAGGCCTTAGAGGAATTTGGCGGAGAACTTGTAAGAAGTGGGCACCATGACAGCCCTGAAATTCAAGAAAAGCTTGAAGCAGTCAGGCAAGAGAAAGGTGACTTGGAGAAAGCTTGGGATCAACGCAAGAAGATGCTGCATCAATGTCTGGAGTTGCAGGTAAAGCAAACTTCACACCGTTTAGCAGGAGAGCCTCAGACCATTCCTTCTATGCTAGTGTGCATGGTTACTCCAGATGCTCATTTCACCGGACTTACCATCCCATAAGCACAAGGACGTTCCTTGACTATCTGCCCCTGTATTCTCATCATTGTGGTGTTCTCTGCTCTGATCCCTGTTAGAAGAGCCAAACAAAATGGGGGTCAGCTCTTGGCATGGGATGGGGTGATTATTATTATAACGTATTCATTGATTGAGAGTTTGGTTGATGATTCTTATTCTTACGCTACTGTGTGCGAAACCCCGGAAACAGAAAGATTAGTAAGATAACGTCCCTTTTCTTAAATAGTGAAATTAGACATGTAGACAGCCGATTCTAGCACAGTAAGATGATTCTTAATAAAACAAAATGTATGAATATTTTGAGGCTGAAGAAGAGGGAGTGATTATAGCCAGTGAGGGAAGGTACGAGCAGGTCATTGACGACCGTGAGGGTAGTGTTTATGACAGTCTGAAAGAAATAACCAGCCAGCATCCACCAGGCACACCATATGGGAAACCTCACCCTGAGAATGGAGCCTATATAAATATACACTATAGCTTATTTGAAAACATAAGATGTGGTTTCAGGGAAGAGTGAAAAGTCCAGTATAGGTAAGATTCATGGTATGAATGTTTCTTGGGAGAATATAAGCACCCCTTACGGCATCTCTTATATCAGTGTCGTAGGAGAGGGATAGATTCTGTCCTTGGCGCCCTGGATTGAATATAACCTCTACTTTAATTACCCATAGTTGTTCCATGGGAGCTGTGATCAGGCCGAGAGCTGGATGATGGCACGAGAGAATTTCCTGAGGTCAGAGGGAGCGGGCCCCTTAGACAGTCTGGAGGCCTTGATGAAGAAACGGGATGATTTGGAGAAAGCAATCAATGCCCAGGTAATAACAACCAATCTAAGAGTTCCAATAATAAATGTTAGTAATAATAACAGAAATACCAATACATACATGTCGTTTCATGCTTTGGAAATATTTTTTTATGAAATTTATTGTCCAATTGGTTTCCATACAACAGCCAGTGCTCCTCCCAGCAGATGCCTTCTTCAATGCCCATCCCCCACCCTCCCCTCCCTCCCACCCCTCCCCCATCAACCCTCAGTTTATTCAGTTTTTAAGAGTCTCTTATGATTTGAATCCCTCCCTCTCTAACTTTTTTTTTTCCTTCCCCTCCCCCATGGTCTTCTGTTAAGTTTCTCGGGATCCACATAAGAGTGAAACATATGGTATCTGTCTTTCTCTGTATGACTTATTTCTTTAGAAATATTTTAATTCCTGTTTGCTTCTTACAGAAACCTATGAGGTAGATAGGGCAACTTGATACCGTGGCTTAGTCTTACCCAGGTCACACACGACATCGGAACGTCTTACTGCCAGCCCGGCCTTTTAAAACCTAACTTTTAGCATTGGAAGTGACTTTAAGTACTGTTTACCCCAACATCTCAGCCAATGCAGGACTCACCCTCTACGATGGCCATGGGAGGAGTCTGTTCTTTAAGGGAGCTCAGTACTAAAGAGCCCATCTTAGTGTCATTCGTAATGTTTGTCTTCCTGTTGAGTTTAAATCCACCTTCGTGGCAGTCATGTACCCTCTGGCTCTGGTTCCCCCCCACCGTGTGAAGCCACAGAGGGTGTCTCTGTTCTTTTCTAGGAAGGAGTCTGGGATTGCCCCAGAGGTCTAATCTCTAGGCATCTGGGCTTTTTTCTTCTCCTCTGTCCAGGACAAGAAGACCACGGAGCTAGGTAATGTTGCGGAGCGGCTCATTGCTGATGACCACTATGCCAAGGAAGAGATTGCTGCTCGGTTACAACGGGTGCTGGACAGGTCAGGCCTGAGCAAGTGTTTTGTGAGCTAAGGAAAATGGAACGAAGGGACCTCTTGGCTAGCATGGAGGATGGGGGTCACACTCTGAGTCCTTCTCATTTCTAAATGCCTGAAACTGTCTTGACACTTGGAAGCCTTTCTGATCGAGAGTCACAGAATTAAAGTCATGGAAGGTAACTTAAAATTACCTGATTTAACCACTGTATCTCATATTTGAAAATAATGAGATTCTGTGACAACTAAGCCTATCAATATAATAAAACGGGTAATATATAATAATATATGACCTTTGAAAATGAGGTCAATGGCCGAGCCGAGCAGGTGGAGGGAGTCCTCAACTTGGGGAACTCTTCTGATGGAGTGGCAGGCATGTGATGGCAGTGAAGAAACCATGAAGGTAAGGGTTCTGCTCAGGATGGTGGGGGCCAAAAGGCACCTGAGGAGAAGTCTCTTCCTCCTTCAGTCTATAAATAATGAAAGGAGAAGGCACAGTTTGGCAAATGGCAAGATCAGTGGGTATGGCATCAAAGCTTGATATCACTTGGGCATTTGCCCTCGAGGGTCGAGGGCAGAGAGCGACCTAGCCTCCTCCTCCAGATGGAAGGCTCTCAAAGAACTACTGGCTGCTGAGCAGACAAAACTTGGTGACTATGCTGACCTCAAACAATTCTACCGTGACCTCGAGGATCTGGAGGAATGGATCGGTGAGATGCTGCCCACGGCCTGTGATGAATCCTACAAAGATCCCACCAACATTCAGGCAAGTTCGAAATGGGAATCTTGGAAAACTCTGGCATCCCCAGATTTCTGGATGCAGGGTATCTCCCTAACACTCAACTCTTCCTAATGGTTGAGATCCCTGCCCTGCCCTCAGGGGCATCTGAGTCTAACGTGAAGGGGTGAGTCCTTCAGAAGTCACCACCTTAGTTATGACGGCGCATTCACTCTTTTCTTTTACCCAGAATGTATCTATCTCACTTCCCTAGATTCCAGGGTGATTTAGTTTCTGATTTCCTTTCAGAGGAAATACCTGAAGCACAAGGCCTTTGAAAATGAGGTCAACGGCCGAACTGAGCAGGTGAAGGGAGTCCTCACCTTGGGGAACTCTCTGATTGAGCGGCAGGCATGTGATGGCAATGAAGAAACCGTGAGGGTAAGGGTTCTGCTCAGGATGGTTTGGGCTAAAAGGCACATGAGGAGAAGCCTCTTCCCGCTTCAGAGTTTCTGTGGGTAGGAATGTGGAGCGTGTTCTGTGGTTACCGGTCTTCCCTCCGCTGCCACACAAAAGAAGTGAGAAAACCGTGAGGCTCAGACCTTACCACTTTCATCAAACCCAGGACCTAGGGCTCCGAGAAAGCCTCAGACTTAATGCCCAAGTGATATCGTGCTGGCTTAGCGTCTTCTATCCTTCCTGCCGAGGGTTTTGCCACTTAGGCATCAGTCTGTGGGAGCAACCCAGGGCCCTTTCTTCAGACTTCCTCCCAGCACCTGCTGTTCTTTACCCAGATTGAGCGCGACTGGCTTAAAATGGCCCTCCAGTGCCGGCCGACTTTGGCTAAGCCCTAACTCCTAGCCCCCTACCGAAGCCTTCCACATTGTCACAGGACTCAGGATCCTAAAGACCATAGTAACCCCCAGATTTCTTTGGTTCAGAAACAACTTCAGGAAGTGCAGAGACAGTGGGACTACCTGCTTGAGAAAACAGCTGACAAAGGACAGAAGCTCGATGAGGCGAGTCGCCAACAGAGGTTCAACACAAGCATCCAGGACTTTAAGTTCTGGCTCTCAGAGGTAATTGCACCTGGAAGGGCGGGGGCACGGGAGCTTAGTAAATGTTGCCAGTTAAATGGATTTAACTTGACTCTCTTGGGGAAAGTTGGGGGACATGGTTGCTAATGTTGTTCTCCCTAAGGACAGGCTTCATCTGGAAGCTTCGCTGCATATCCCTTTATTTCCAGGCAGAGACGCTGCTGGCCATGAAAGATCAGGCCAGGGATTTGGCTTCGGCCGGAAACTTGCTCAAGAAACATCAGCTGTTGGAAACGGAGATGTCGGCCCGAGAGGTAGGTGGTGTTGGAATCTCAGTCCTGTTGGCTGAATGCAAATGCTTCTGGCTTTCTTCCCTCGTCTCAGGAGGCTGTTGGGGAACGCTTTCTTGGCAAACCTGACCAAAACTGACTAGTGTCCTCAGCCAGCAGTTGTTACCATCAGGTCAAATTCATGAGATGCAGAGCTGTGGCAATGATCACTGCTAACCAATTATCATGAAACTGTAGATTCTAAGGCTCCAGAAAGAGGGGCCTAAAGTTATCGTGTCTACCTTTGAACGATGCACGCATATAAACTCACTATCTTCCAAAGCTCATATTCGATCTGTCTTGGAAAGAAACTGCAAGTTTATTTTACATAATTACAGAGGGCAAAAAGATGAGAAGGGGACATCAGGTGCAATGAAGTTGAATTAAATATGCACTCTGGAATTTCCATGGAGAATTCCAGTGCATTCCAGTATCAAGCAGATATGTGTCTTGGGAGCAACAATAAACAGGTTGGCAGGTATTAATTTCATACTGAAGAATTTAAAAAAAATTTTGTTAATGTTTATTTATTTTTGAAGGAGAGAGAGACAGGGCGTGGAGGGGGAGGGGCAGAGAGAGAGAGAGAGAGAGAGAGAGAGACTGAATCCAAAAAGGGCTTCAGGCTCTGAGTTGTCAGCACAGACCCCAACGTGGGGCTCAAACCCACGGACTGTGAGATCAGGACCTGAGCCGATGTCGGAAGCTTGGCCGACTGAGCCACCAGGACACTGCTCATACTGAAGAATTTTATATTATCGATTTTATTTCACGGCAGAGATATGCACAGGAAGGGCAAGAAGTCAAATGCTTTCTAAGTTCAGATCTTTAGGACTCGATGATATTCCCCCACGACATCGACATCGCTAGAAGGGCAGAAAAACAGGCAGAACAGGCTGGGTGTGTTCCCAATGTGGCCAGCCTAGGGACTTTATGGTCGCGTAGCTGTTCTTGAATACTCCTATGGATCCATCTGCCAAATCCAGGACTACCGTGAAGAGGACAGTCCTCTTTGGAGACACACTTACTCACACTCATTTTCCAGTTGGGGAGAGGAGGAAAATGCAAAGCAGAACACCAGCAGGCAAAACGTACGGTTTAAGGAACATAGTCTTGTTACTGTCTTTACCCTTATCCCATCTGAGTTAAAAGGGCGTATCATCAAATTATCTTCGAAAGCAATCTGTTCCACCCAGTCCTCGAACACGAACCAGTGGTAGTTGAAATCCAGAATGTACTCAAAGCCTGTGGGGTTCCGTTCACTGAGCACCCCTGCACTTTCTAGGATGCTCTCAAGGACCTGAATGAATCAGCAACTCGTCTGCTCTCCAGTGGGACTTTCAATGTTGACCAGATTGTGGAGCAAAGGGATAATGTCAATGAACGCTTCCTGAATGTCCGGAACTTAGCGGCTGCACACCACGAGACGCTGAAAGAGGCCTATGCCTTGTTCCAGTTCTTCCAGGATCTAGACGATGAGGAATCGTGGATAGAGTATGTACTACCAACTCACACTGTGTGAATGATCCAGGAGAATAGATGATCTGTTAAACAGGTTCCCATTTGCTGCTGAAATGAAACGCGTCATTGTTTCTCAAAGTTGATAGTACTTCTTAATCATGTCTGCCTTAGCCTAAATTTAACACTGGTTTTCTTTTTCTCAAATTCCCTCACTGGATGCAGGCAGAAGGAGGCAGGCTTGGAGAAGTAGGGAGCAATTCACGTACACTCTGGGAACAAAATTAAGAAACCTTGTGTGTTTGTTCTAGAGGGTTCACAGTGTGTGCGATGTCAGAATGAGACAGCTGGGCCTTTACAGCTTACTCAGCTGGCGACATCCTTGTCCTTATTCCCCGTTTATCCTGTGACTCGAAGGTGCCACTGAACTGGACACAGGACCTGCCATGGGTTCGTTACTAATTCTGCTTTCGTTGTAAAAAGTACACTTGGGGAAATCTTAGTAAATCAAATTATTTTCCCGACTTCCCATTTAACCTGCCTCCTCGTGCTCCTCTCGTACAAACCTGTTGATTCTCGCTGGTAATCAATGACTTAGAGGGAAGTGTTGTATATAGGGCAGCATGGAGGACATCTTAGAAAGCTTTAGAAGCAATGAGATAATATGATCTTGTCTACGTAGCCCTGTCTTGTGCTTTGTGGCAATGTTCAAACATTGTACACTTGGAAGCAACCTGACTGCCATGACTCCTATGGTATCAACTTTTTACACCCATTCTACCTAAGTTCACTATTGATATTAGTAGACAAAAATAATAAAGCCATGAAAGTCATGTATGTGCATGGCTTCGTTGATATGTGTGTATTAATGTTTTTGAAAACCAATCATTAGCGTATGTTCTTGAGCAAAGAAGAAAAGGTGTGCCAGTAGGCAGGCAAGGGAATGAAAGGGAAGGCTCTTACAGCTGTGGGTACGGTGGGGATCAGTATGTTATTTTTTTAATGTTTATTTACTTGTTTTGAGAGACAGCACACAAGCGGGGAGAGGGGAGAGAGAGAGAGAGAGAGCGGATCCCAAGCAGACTCTGCCCTGTCAGCACAGAGTCAGATGCTTGATCTCACGAACCATGAGATCATGACCTGAGCCGAAATCAAGAGAGTCAGACACTTAACCAACCGAGCCCCCCAGGTGCCCCCAGTATGTTACTTTCCTTGGTGTTTGGATTAAGTCGGGAGCTTGGCAGAAAGCCTCTGGCACCAAATACCTTTGTGGTTACCGGAATTTACCACCTCCTCACCCCCCAGCCACACACCCACTCTTAGAAAACCCTCGCTCTCGGATGGCCTCACACGTCTAAACTGCATTTGGGGTTTCCTTCCTTGGTCCCAGGGAGAAGCTGTTACGAGTGAGCTCCCAGGACTACGGCAGGGACCTGCAGGGCGTTCAGAACCTGCTGAGGAAGCACAAGCGCCTGGCAGGGGAGCTGCAGGCACACGAACCCACCATCCAGGTAGGAAGAGTGGAGGCGATCTCAAGCCCTCCCTCGTGCCGCAGACAAGCGGGGTGAGGCTGCCTCACGTGGAGGTGGCCTGTGGGCACAGAGAGAGCTGGGCATGGAGTTCACAGGTGTTCTTCCCTCCTCTGCCTGTTGGCCCCTAGGGACAGAAGGGGTCTGTGCGGAGACCCATGTTTTCCCCTGGAAGGGGCACTTTCAACACCCCAGGCACTGTTGCTGGTGTTAGGATGCAGGCTGGGACCTCTGGGAAAACTGTACTTGAGCCGAGCCATAAGGGAAGGAGACAAGTCTGTGTCTGGCTCGGCAGCAGGGTCACCCTGTGACCGTGAATAATCCAGAAAGCGGGTCATGGAGTGTAGCCTGGTGCGAGCACTGGAGATTGTAAATGATGTGGAGGGTCGGAAGGGCTGGGTACCTTGTTGGGGGGAACGATGACTAAACGGAGACAGAGGGAGAGAGAGACCGTGGAGTAGTGTGACATGGGGGTGTGTCCTTCAGAATATTCTGGATGCGGCAGAGAGGCTGGGAGACAAGGCTGCTGTGGGGCGAGAGGAGATCCAGGAGCGCCTGACTCATCTTTTTCAACAATGGGAGAAGCTCAAAGAGTTGGCCAGCACTCGGTGAGTTGGGGATCGGACGGAGGCCGTTGTCTTCCTGGATTGTTGGTATTGGGCTTAGCATTGGCTGCTCTCCCCAGCCCCCCGTCTCTATTGATCTTCAAAGTCCCTGTCCAGATGTAAGTGTTCCACTCAGCTTGCCCCCTTTTGCCCCGGGGAAGAGGCCAGGCGGCTGCCACCGCCATGGCCTCGCCACCCGCCGGCTCCTGTGCTCACGGCTATCGTGGTTGTCCCCACATGCCAGCCATCCTTCTCACCGGGCCGTGGCCCCCGGGTCTGTTTTACTTTGTATGACCCACCCCGCTCCCAGGCTTGGCGCTTTGTGCAGCCCCTAGGAAGCAAAGAACGAGGGGTAGATTTCCTCCCTTGTAGCCAGATGGCCAAAGCAAATAATTTCTGCCTATAATTCCATACCTGTTGGCGGTAAGAAGATGTGTCTTGCTGGGGAGTAGAAAGAAACATCTAGCTTTTTGAGGTGTCTTCACTATATAAGAGGCAGCACACAGAATAGAAAGAGACCTTAGCTCACTGGCGCTGTTCTCCAGCTGGGCACTCGTGTTTGGACGAAGCTCCCTCCCAGCAGCAAAGACTCCCAGGGAGCAGGAGATGCCACAGAACAGGACCTCTGGGGTCAGGGCCTCCCCCTGTTCACAGGAGCTCAGATCAGATTGTCCTGTGCATCTGCCTCGTGCAGCTGTGCTGCTCAGTATAGTCCCCCGCGTGCTGACTTCTCCCCATCCTCACTGGGGTTCACTGCCCTGTTGCAGAGGGCTCCGACTGGAAGAATCCCTAGAATACCTGAAGTTCATGGAGAATGCTGAGGAGGAAGAAGCTTGGATCAGTGAAAAGGAAGCTATGGTTGCCCGAGGGGGTTCTGGGGACACACTGGCCACTACTCAGGTGAGTAGTGGAAACATTCTCATGCCTGGCCACTGGTTGCAGTTTCCAGAAAATCAAATTTTAGAAGGGCGACCTGGCAGGTAGACTAGTTCTATAATTTAGAGACACCCTTGTGAATACAGTATTGAGTTTTCCAATCAAGAAATGACCAAGTGGTCCATGTGATCTTGAGTTAAGATGGAGTTTTAGAGCTTTTGAGAAGGTGATCATAAGATAATGATATTCTTGGGACCTTGAGGTCTCCGCCTAGTAGCCTTAAAACTTAGGGATTTACCGAGAAGTCTCTGTGGAGATTCATTCACTCTTACGTGATGACATAAGGGAAGGCTCACACTGGCGATGGAAAACTTAAAACCTGCACGTGGCATGAAATCCCCACCACTAACTCCTCTCGTTTGAAACGTCTTCTGGGACATGTGCACACACTGCACATGTATGAGTGGTTTAAGCTTTCGTATCAAACATTCCCAAGGCTTTGCTTTTTAAAATCAAACCTTACGTTTGGAGAACTGTAGGTACCCGTGCAGTTGTAAGAAGTAATACAGAGAGGTCCTATGGGCACTTTACTCAGTTTCCTCCCGTGGTAACACCTGCCGGCACTTCGACACTGACAGAGTCAAGAGGCAGCACGTCACCATCACCATCTTGCAGAACACCCTCCTCCCTCTGCCCCCCCTTAACCCCAGGCAACCCCTAATCTACTCTACGCCTCTGTAATTTTGGACGTATGAAGAATGTTGCATAGATGAACTCATACAGTCCGTAACTTTGGTCAGTTGGCCTCTCGCACAGCGTCGTTCCCTGGTGACTCGCTCAGGTTGTGTGTGACAACAGTTCATTCAGTGCTATTGCCGGGTGGTATGTCATGGCATGGATGTCACCTGTTGAAGGGTGTCTGGGTCGTTTCCACTTTGGAGCTGTTACGAGTAAAGCTGCTATCGATATCCATGCAGAGGCTTCCATGTAAACGTGAGTCTTCCTTCCTTGGGCATAAATGTCCAGGAATTGAATTGCTGTAGGATCACTGCATATTTGGTTCTGTAAAAAAAAGTATATATGCATAAAACTATAAAAGTGTTCAACTGTTTCCAGAGCGGCCGTACCGTCTTACCCACTCGCTGGCAGCGCGTGAGTGATGGCGCCTTCTAGCACATTCTTGCCAAGATTTGGTACCGTCACCATTTTTATTTTACACAATCTGATAGGAGTGTGGTGTATCTCCTTGTGGTTTCAATATTCATTTCCCTGATGGCTAGTTTTTTGTGTGCTTATTTGCTGCCTTATTTTCTTCAGCGTAATGTTTGTTTGCTTTAACTGCTGACCTTCTGTGCTTCTGTGTCAAAAATGCAAACGTTTGGCCTCGCCCAAGATCATGAAAAGCCACTATGTCTTTTTCTAGAACTTTAGAGATTTACGTGTTCATTTTAGGTCCATTAGCTGTTTTGAGTTCACTGTCGTCTGAGATGAGGCATCGGGCACGGTTCATCTTTGTGCCTGTGACTGTCCAGTGGCTCTTTGTTCCACAGGTGTCCCTCCCGGCCAGCCTGTCACTTTCACGCCCATCATGCTGTTCTATTTGAAGTGTGGCTTTTGTAGACCACATATAGCTGGGTCACATTTTTAAAGCCATTCAGCCAATCTTGATCTTTCGATAGGTACACTTAGACCATCACATTCAAAGACTCGTTTTAATGAAAAGTCTTTGCAGTAACATACAAATTCCAGGAATAGATTTTTATGAGGATTTATTGCTAATAATCTTCACCATTACCTTAAGATGCCTATCCACCTAGCCTTTCTGTGTCATCTTTTATCAAGAAAACAATTGGTCCTCTGAGTTTGGGGGTTCTTGGACCCGTATAGATTGGCAAATATAAGAAAAGAGAGTTGCCTACCTGTCATTGGATTTAGATTTCCTGCCCCCAATCTCATATTCTCTCTTTGTTTAACATGTGAGGAGAAGAGAAGATATTTCTGATCAACTTCTTACAACTACAAGAACCATAAAAGATATATTTAAAGTTAAGTTTTAAGCTTTGGCCTTATCAACTTTTAACACAACATTGAGGAGGCTACTTAGGACTTAGGAATATATTTGAAGGAGGGACACCTAGACTTTATTTAAAGGAAGCATGAATTAGATGTGAGGCACCTGAGCTGTCCAGAGTGTCCAAGGGGAAACACAGAAAAGAGATTGGAAACAGAAGGAGATGGGGTTAAAGAGACTTTATTTCATATATTGTGTGTACATAAAACATGGCTAAATCAGTCTATCTTATATTGTGGATCCGTATCCAATCTCCATGTACAGTTTCTGCATAAAGATGAAATATACAGTCATCCAATATCATGCAGTGCATCTTGTATTTAAAGAAATAACCGTGCCTAAGAACACCTTATATCCTGAAATTCTTTTGTTTGCAAAATGTGGCAGTTAAAAAGCGTGTTAGTCACACAAAATCTATTTCTTCCTGTTGGCCCAGCCTAGTATGTGGTATAGAAGGAAAAGTGGGCAGGTGCTTTGGGGACAGGACCAGGAGGAGGCAGCCGAGCCAGCCCAGGCCCTCGTGGATGGAGGGTGGTGGTGGGCAGGGCTGCCTTGTCTGGAAAACACTCGGGAGAATACAAAGAAGGAGGAGACTCACTGCTTCTGGGCTTTGTCCACACTCCTTTCCCCATCCTACCAGCAGCAGTTAGACCCAGAGAAGTTCAAGACTGAGATTCAAAACAGCTCAGGGCCTTCTTTACCTGCCTTTATGTCCACTCTTAGTATAGGATGATACTTATTCTTTTTCTGTGAGATACAACATTTCATGGAATTATGTACATTTCAAAATGGAGGAATCCGTGTGTATTACCTTGACCAACACTCTCATTCCAAAGTCCAGAAAAGCTTACGTTCACCCTAGTAACTTAGAAACAGTGTCACTGTATTCTTTCACTTCTTTCTTTTCTGGTAGGATTGCCCTTTTTGGCAAGTGGAGAGCTTTAGGGGAGGCATTTAGTGGCACTGTGTAGGAAAAAGTGGATGCCCCCCTAGCGTAGCCAAATCGTTCCTGTGAGTTGCATCAACGGGAGTCAGAATATGGGTGGGTTAGATTGTCCAGGCTTGGATTTGTCGATTCTCACGGACTCATTTCCACAGAGCTTGCTAAAGAAGCACGAAGCATTGGAAAATGACTTTGCTGTCCATGAGACCCGACTGCAAGATGTGTGTGCTCAAGGAGAAGATATTTTAAATAAGGTGAGTACTTCAGGGATTCCAGGCCAAGATCATTTTCCAAAAGGGATTGGTCCAAATACAGAAACACGAGCAGTGCTAAAACCATACACTGAATTTTATTTTATTTTTTAAATATTTTTACGTTTATTTATTTTTGATAGAGAGAGACAGAGCACAAGTGGGGGAGGGACAGAGAGAGAGGGAGACACAGAATCCAAAGCAGGCTCCAGGCTCCGAGCTGTCAGCACAGAGCCCGATGTGGGGCTCAAACTCCCAAACGATGAGATCATGACCTGAGCCCAAGTCGGACGCCCAACCGACTGAGCCACCCAGGCACCCCCACACATTGAATTTTAATAATCTCTTCCTAGCTATCTTATTTTTGTTCTGAGCACATAATTATCTGTTCAGTCGCTGTTTTTTGGAAATTCTTTTTTTCTAGTTCTTACAGGCATATCTCTCAGATTTCCTTAAATCCTCTGTTGACCCTCTTACTCGCTGTAAGACATTTATAAACATCTTATCGCGTGCTTTGGTTATAGAGTATTGTAAAAACATAAAGAAGTTCTTTGTGCGCCTTTAGGGAAGAGGACCACACTGAAAGCCCTTTGTAATTTGAGAATCATTCTTTGGTACAAATGCTTGTTTTTATAAACTCTCACTGATCTAAGTACTATACAAAGATCCTTAAACAGAGGGGACTCCGGCTAAGAAAGTCACACTCATGTGGCCCCACACGAGAAGATCTCCTAAATGCTAGAGTGGAAGTAACCATCCCGGCACGGATGAAAAATACAATAACACGATAACTGCAGTCGACCCAGAGGAGAATAGTTACGTATTTGTAATGAGAGAGATGCCACCTTTTTATCAGACTGAAGAATTCAACTTCTAGCCATGGACACCCACCAACGTGTATCTGTTCCTTCTCTTCTCCATCTTGGTGTCTCAGGAGAAAAGTCAGCGCACGGAGAAGGTAGCCACCAAGATACAGACTCTGACCGAAAAGATCCCTTCTCTGGCTAAGGCGATGGCTGCTTGGAAGTTGCAATTGGAAGCTGATTATGACTTTCAGCAGTTCAGCTGGAAGGCTGATGTGGTGGAGGCCTGGATAGGTATGGCATGTGAAGGCCAAGGTCCTTGGGTGTGAGAAATGCTGGTAAATTCCATCGGTAGAAAGATTCTGCGGTTTTCTCGTTTCCGGTGAGAAAAGAGATGCTCCCTCATCACTCACTCCTACCCTTTCTGGACATAGTTACACTCACATGTGCATACACACACACACACACACACACACACACACACATTCATCCCCCCACCACACACACACACACAAACATGCTGAGGGGTGACTGAGGACCAGAATTCCATAAAACACATTTTTGGGGAATTGGTGATTTCGCATGTGCTATTCAGAAGGGCAGAGCTATAGCAGAACATTCTAAAAAAAAAAATAGCGTGTTTGATTGTTTTTAACTCATGCCTGATCTGCAATTTTCCTTTGTTTTCCAAACCACCCAGAAGTGTTGGTCCCAGCTCAGCTTCAGTCAGGGCTGCACTGCGTAAGTCCAGAGAGACCAGCCATCAGCCCCCCACTGCTCCCATATTCCAATAAATGACTCACTCCGGGAGTCAGGAGGTTCTCTAATGGCTTGTAGGGAATATTCCTTTTCTCCTTACCAAAGCTGATTCAGGAGCAACCGTGTTTCCCCTCTAATTAATCGTCTTTGCTCTCTAGCTGACAAGGAAGCAAGTCTGAAGACCAATGGCAATGATACAGACCTCACTGCATCACTTGCTCTCCTGGCAAAGCAGGTAAGGACAAGGCTGCTCATGGGCAGGTGCCCATGGTGACCACAGCCCACGTGCACGGAAGCTGAACACTAGGATTATTCCATTCCCAAATTCTGTGGTTTTACTGTCTGTAGGACCTGCAATATTGTTCCTCTTTTTCTTCCCCATATGCATAACTTGCTAGTTTTTTTCTCTCTCTCCCTCGCCTCAGTCTTGCTGCTGCTGGGTGTGCATCATTTTTATCAGAGAACCAGCTTTAGGGTTTTTTTTTATTGTTCTCTGTTATATCTTTGGATATTATCCCACTCATACCTTTTTATATCTTTCTCATTTTCTTTTTCTTTCCTTGGGATTAACTTCTTTCTTAAAAAATTCTCAAGGTGGATATTTATTTAGATTATCAAATATTTAGCCACTCCTTTTCTAATATTTTGATATAAGGATATGAATTTCCCTGTAAGTAAAGTTTTAGCAGCACCTCACAATTTCATATGTTACTTTTGTTATTTTCACTCAGTTAAAATGCTTCTGTCTAATTTCTTATTTGACCCATTGGTTATCCCCTATTGTATTTAGCTGAATTTCCCAACACTTGGAAATGTTCTTACTATCTTTTTTGACATTTATATCTTGTCTAATTCTACTTTGTTTTAAAAACACACCCTCTATTATTTTAGAAGCTTGGTTTACATCCGGAAAATAGTCTGTTTTGGTGAATAGTCTATGTCCAGTTGAAAAGCATGTGTACTTTCCAGTGTTTTTTGTTACCTGTCAGGTTTTGGTTGTTAATCATGTTGCTTAAATGCTCCATTATTTCTATACATTCTGAAGCTAAGTTAAAGGTTGTGTTGACATTTAGAATTATGAGTCATCTTGATGAACTGAATCCTTTTTATTATGAAATGTTCTTTCTAATAACATTTCTTGATTTAAAGTCTACTTTTTCACAATCTAGAGTACCAGTGTTTTTGTTTGTTTGTTTGTTTGTTTGTTTGTTTGTTTAGTGTTTGCCGTCCATATTTCTATCCTTTGGTTGTTTTCTTTTTTACATTTATGTCTTTATATTTATAATTTTTGTTGTTTATTTGATACATGTATAGAATGCAAAATGATTACCCTTGTAGCTGACACCTGCCTCCCATCACATAATTGCCTCTTCTGAGAACATTTCAGATCTACTCTCTTAACAAGTTTTAGGTGTATAACACAGGAGTATTAGCTGTAATCATCGTGTTCTACGTGAGATGCCCAGAACTAGTCAATCATTTAGTTGGAAGTTTGTATCCTATGACCAGTATCTCCCATCTTCCCCACCCTCCAGCCCATGGCAACTACCAGTCTGCTCTGTTTCTCTAAGTCCAGCTCTTCTGTATCCCACTTGTGAGTGATATCAAGTGGCGTTTGCCTTTCTCTGTCTAGCTTATTTCACTTAACGTACGCTCTCAAGTTTCATCCAAATTGTCACAAGTGGCGGGATTCCCTTCCATCTGGCGGCTGAATAATATTCCATTTTATACACACATCACATCACATCACATCACATCACATCACATCTTCTTTGTCTGTTTATTTGTTGATGGACATTCAGGTTGTTTCTATATCTTGGCGAATGCAAACAATTTTGCAATAAACATGGAAGTACAGAGTATCTTTGTATTTTAGATGTGTCTGCTATAAATTTCACAGTGAGGATTGCTTTATTTATCTAATTTGATCATTTTATTGGAAGGGGTGAGTCTATTTACACTTGAAATTTTTGTCATGTTTATTTATTTTTGAGAAAGAGACAGAGACCGAGCGTGAGCGAGGGAGGGGAAGAGAGAGAGGGAGACACAGGATCCGAAGCAGGCTCAGGGCACCGAGCTGTCAGCACAGGGCCTGATGCGGGGCTCGAGTCCACGAGCCATGAGATCATGACCTGAGCCGAAATCAGACGCCCAACCGACTGAGCCACCCAGGCACCCCGAGTCTATATACATTTAAAGTAATGTAACTGATGAATATTTACTTATGTTTATGATTTAACACTTCCATCCCCCATCCAACCCCTACTTTTTGGTCAGGGACTGAAATGATATGAGACATAATTTCATTTTTGGGGGTGGGGACTTGCCTTTTTTTCATTGGCTCTTACTCAGGCCTTTCAAGGGTTTAAGTAAACGCCTTTCAGGGGGGCTTCCCCTCTTTGTGTTTTCAACTCAGCGCTGTGAGATTAGCAAGGAGCCTACTTAGCATCTTTGACTTTTTGCTACTGTTTCTGCTGGGCTTCTAGGACTCCTGGCCTGTGCAGTTTAGGAATCTGTAGACGCCTAGAGGAGAAAACAGACAGAATATCGAACCTATTTTTCTGCAGTTCATTTTCCACCCTGGCTGCCCAATTCCCCAGAAACTGTCTCTTTAGCCTCCTGAGATTATCAAGAGCTCGGAGCAGCTGCGTTGCCCTCAACCTCTTGGCATGTGAGGGCTGCACGTCATAGGGAAAGGTGACAGAGAATATTACTCTGACCTTAATACTGTTTCCTCTTCTCTAGAATTTTGATCCTTTGAGGTGTCGTTACCTGCGTTGCATTCTGCTCTCTTTCAAACAGCTGATGTTTTGTGCTTTTATCCAGCAGTTATAGTTATTCTCAAAGGGAGAATTAATCATATGCAAGCCACCCTATTAAATCTGGAAGTTCAGTATCCAGAACTTTGTGATGTTGATTTCAACACCGCACGCACACACACACACACCATGAATCGTGATCTAACTGAGCCCCGCAAGAGGTCTGTTGTCGGTGTGTATACCTCCAAGATCTCTGATAGTGAGCTGTCTGCTACCAATCAGAGCACAAAACCTAACAGAGGATGCAAAAGAGTCTTAGAAAGGATGCGAGCTGGAGGAAGCATTTAGTTTTGACTCAAAAAATGCGGAAGATCGTCCCATGCTCCCGTATTCCCTTAATATTAATATTACACCTACCCTAAGGTCTGGTTATAAAACACACATCCACTCAAACTCAGCCATACTTCCAACCACAGACATTCACTTAAGTCTCGAAGTTACGTCTCCTTCTGCTTGGTCATCACTCTAATCCTTTCCTAGACCTTGTCTTGTCCATGATAAAAGATGTGGTAGAACCCAGGTGTGACTGGCCCCGGGAATCTGGGTTGTATCTCCGCTCACAGCTTCTGTCTGGGTCTTTCCCAGGACACGCTGGATGCCAGCCTACAGAGCTTCCAGCAAGACAGGCTGTCGGAGATAACTGACCTCAAGGACCAGCTGGTGGCCGCTCAGCACAGCCAGACCAAAGCCATTGAGGAGCGCCATGCTGCCCTGCTGAGGCGCTGGGGGGAGCTGCTGGAAGCCTCTGCAGCCCACAGACAGAACTTGCTGGAAAAGCAGCTTCCCCTAAAGAAGGTAAAAAAAGAGAGAGAGAGAGAGAGAGAGAGAGAGAGAGAGATGAGCCATAATCAGTCGTCCACTATCTGTATATTCTATTAGCCATGGAATCCAGAAATAGATACTGGAAACCCTGTTTGGGTAATCTAGAGACATTGGAGTGAGTGCGTGGAAAGGATCAGGAAGGCATTCTTATTTTTTAATTTTTTGTTAGTTTTTTTAATGTTTATTTAAGAGACGGAGAGACAGAGTATGAGCAGGGAAGGGACAGAGAGAGAGAGAGAGAGAGAGAGAGAGGGAGATACAGAATCCAAAGCAGGCTCCAGGCTCCGAGCCATCAGCACAGAGCCCGATGCAGGGCTCGAACCCACCAGCCATGAGATCATGACCTGAGCTGAAGTCGGACACTTAACCGACTGAGCCACCTGGGCGCCCTGGCATTCTTACTGAATAAGAAGTTACTGGGGTTTTTTTTAGATTGATAGGTTGTGTTTTTTGTTTGTTTGTTTCTTTTAAGACTGACTTGTCAGTTGTCCAGCTGACTTGAGAGAGAAGCCAGGCACAGTAGTAGAAGAAGTAGGTGGGTCAAAGGGTGAAAGGTCCTAGTGTTTGAAAGAACTAAACTGACAGGCGGGAGGTAAGGCTGTCCTTGGGCTTTTCTCTAGCCCAGACACAAGGATCACTCAACCAGTAAAACCTGAGTTCCCACCTTGTGTTGATCTTTCTTGGCTGGGAGACCTTGTATATGTCCCTTAACATCTCTGAGCCTTGATTCCGCCATTTATGAAATTGGATCATATTACGACTGTTTCCTGCTGGTCTGTTATGACTATTAAGAGATAATGGATCTGAAAATGCAGCGCAAACCACTAAGTTCTATGTAGGTATAAGTGATGAAAATGTTCTTTCTAGTGGTGGCCGCTAGGGTATTGGATGTTGATCATAAAAAATACCAATAATAAAAGGAAGTCAGGATGGTCAGTGACATTACTGAGCACTCCTAGGCCATAAGTATTATACCGGGCAGCAAGTTAAGGCAGGCAGGGGAATTAGGAAACAGACGCACGGACAAAAATCAGTCAGTCTGGATGCTTAGCTAACTACTCTGTTGGTATGGAACCTACAGAAATAAATCTTAAGTGAAAAATTAAATCAATTTGGGGGCAACTTTACACACATATATGCATTCTAGATAGAAAGATGCTTTACCTTCTGATTCTATTTAGCTTAATTTTTGAACTGCAAAGAGATTTGCTATTTTATTTTCTGATTATAAAATCTTTGTAAAATACTCAGGTGATCCAGAATATTACAAAAATAATACGAAATACTTTATAGTTTTTTTTTTTTTGTTTTTTTTTTGTTTTTTTATTTCTTGTATAGGAGCCAAGTCAATTTCTCTGTACTGGTCTATTTTTAGCATATACATTGCCCAAATGAGTACAGGGTAAGATGTAATGGTGTAATGGTTCGTAATCTCCCTTCCATTTAGGCCAATGTTTTCCTCTTTAACCTCCATATTTGGGGATGAAAACTCATTTTCATATTTGCTTAAAATAAATCTCTTGGGAAGTATAAACTTCTGAGTATGTATGTATGTATGTGGGTATTTTAGAGGGAAGGAGAGAGAGAGAGCATGCGGGAGGGGCAGAGGGAGTGAGAGAAAATCCCAAGCAGGCTCCACTCTGTCAGCACAGAGCTGGACATGGGGCTTGATCCCATAATGCGAGATCATGATCTGAGCCTAAATCAAGGGTCGGATGGCCAACTGAATGAGCCACCCAGGTGCCCCAAATCTGTGATACATTTTAAATTCAAAACTAGTTTTGATCACCCAGTGTTTGGAACAATCCATACTATTTCTGTTGTTCAGAAATTCAGAGAATCCAGAGTCATCGAGAGCATATGGAGAACGCCAGACAGTAACGTAGGAGTAAGGGTACAGACCAGAGGGTGGGAGCTGGGTTTAAGCAGGGGCTTCAAGCACGAGCTGAGCCCTGAACAAGTTCTAGAAGGAAGGCAGGAAAAGAACTCAGTACAGACAAAGAGACATCAGAGAGAGGTGGATAGACTGGCCTAGCCCATAAATGATTTGCTTATTCAAACGTTCATCCATGCATTCATGTAACACTGATGTTTGCACGTTCCCTGTGTGACAGGTAGAACGGGAGCACAGACTTCAGAATAACAAATTGTGAAATCATATGGCTGAAAATGGCCCTCGCTTCTTTTGGACTCTCGGAGTTAAAACAATGCTAAGAGTCCTTCCGCCTCCTTACGTGCAGATGGTGGAGGCCTCGGCTACTCTCAACCAGGGCGCCAGGCCTCGAACTCGCCTGCCCGCCTGCTGAGCACATGGTGCTCGGTGGTTTCCGTTCTGCCCTCCCACAGTTGCTGACCCGCCTAATATTTGAAGATGGGCATTCTTCTTTTTTACATCCTCAGTCTTCTCTTTTGCTGAGGGGTTTTATCGGGCAAGATGGAGGTGACTTTTTCTTCTGCAGGCTGAGGAGCTGTTCATGGAATTTGCACACAAGGCTTCCGCTTTCAACCACTGGTGTGAGAACGCCAAGGAGGACCTGTCAGAGCCTGTGCACTGCGTTTCCCTGAACGAGATACGGAAACTGCAGAAGGACCAGGAGGCCTTCCTGGCCTCCTTGGTGGGGGCCCAGTCGGACTTCAACTATTTGCTGGAGCTGGACCAGCAGATTAAGGCCTTAGACGTGCCTTCCAGCCCTTACACCTGGTTGACGATGGGGGTGCTGGAGAAGGTCTGGAAGCACCTACATGACATCACCAAGGTAACGGCACACGGCAGAGACATTCTTTCGCTGTGGCGAGCGTGACCACCTAATTTAGTATACAAGTTGGGGGGCCTTTTGAGAAGGAAAGGACGCTATTAATAACCACGTTGGGACAGCAACGGAATCTATCTAAGAAAATGTTGGAAGTATGTCCACAGTAAGGTATAGCCCTACGCCCCAGAGCTCAGACACTCTCATGCCTCCAGGTGGTGAGCAGTGATTCAGGGAGGCGAACACAAGTTCCAGGAGGTGGCTGTAAAAATGGGCCATGGAGGGGCGCCTGGGTGACTCTGTCGGTTAAGCATCTGACTTCAGCTCAGGGCTCACAGTCCGTGAGTTCGAGCCCCGCATCGGGCTCTGTGCAGACAACTCAGAGCCTGGAGCCTGCTTCAGATTCTGTGTCTCCCTCTCTCTCTGCCCCTCCCCTGCTCATGTTCTGTCTCTCTCTGTCTCAAAAATAAATAAAAACGTTTAAAAAAAATGGGCTATGGAAAGTTCATGAGGTTCGTATATATGTCCACAGTCTCTAGAATTCCCCCATCCAAGGCACGCATTTTATACATACCTCCAAAGTGCCTTTTTTTATGTGTTTGTGTTTGTCGATAATGACATTTATCATAGAAACTGGAGAAAATATTAAAAAGCTTAGCAGAAAAATTTCATGAAAATATCACCAATTTTAGATGGCAACTCTCATTACTACCTTTCCCTAAAGGAAGGCTGCTTTCCCTTAAAAGCCTCCTTTTATGTTCATTTAAATGAAATTTCACCCAGAAAAAAAATCAGAAGAAAGATGATTTGCCTTTATTACTAGCTTATTTGTCACTGGGCTTGGTCTTACAGATGCGTGATGGGAGCTTCCTTCTCCTTCGGGGGCGAGGAGAGGGCGGGATGACATAGGATCATGTACTACATGCTTCCGGAAGACAGGTTAGATCAGGGGAAGATGTGCAGCTGAGAATAGCTACAAAGCAGCTATTTTACTACAAAGAAAGGTCTTCAGCGTTCACTCTTCTCTCTGTGATTCGGGGTTTAGGAACGGGAGCAGGAGCTACAAAATGAGGAGGAGAGGCAAGTCAAGAACTTTGAGATGTGCCAGGAGTTTGAGCAGAACGCCAGTGCCTTCCTTCAGTGGATCTTGGAGACCAGGTGCGTGGTGCTGTCCCCAAACCCATGATCCCTGTGTCACCACGGGGGTGAAATGCGTGTCTGAGGAGAGTGGGGGGGGGGGTCCTACAGGATTTATGGTGTTCTAAAATCACCAGATCCTGTCTGTGTTTTTCATCTGGAATTGATGGTTTTCTAAGTCAGTCCGTGCAAAAGCAAGAAACGAGAATTTCGTGCCACTGTCCGTCGTGTTGCCTTCCATATTCTCTCCTTGAGGCTCACATTTTCCCCCGTTGCCTGTGATTAAAGTCTAAAAACCATAGCAGTCCCTTATGTTGGCACTTTACAAAGTGCTTCTATACCCGTCACCTCCCTTCACTCTCAGAGAGACCTTGAAATGTGCACAGAGCCGATTCGATTACCTCTGTCCCCAAGTGTGGGAAGAAGATCAGTAGACGAGTTGACTTGCTCCAGGTCACGTGTGTATTTATGGGCACGACCAAAGGCGGAGCCTACTGTGAACACCTGCTATGAAGCTCTCAGGCTGCCCCATCGCTAAAAAGAAGCCGTGGTGAAAATCAGTGAGATAATAGGTGCGGGCTGCTTTTATTAAATGCAGAATGTCCTATACCTGACGATAACATTTGTCACATCTTCCGGGGCAAATGATCTGGAAAAGAAGAGACTCGGAAGGTGTAATACATTAGCATAAATGTCAAGGTTTGTAGGCCGTCTCCAGCAGGTGGGTCAGAAATGTGGTCAGAGTGGTGGTTTTGACAGTCCGTGATATATACCGACTGCTCCCACAAACCCAGCAAGGAAAAACCAGACAATGAGCAGAAAGCAATCCTGTGTCATGGCCGAAACTCATGTGACAGAGGGCAGAGAAAGCAAAGTGCATCATCCTCTGCCTCTGGTGTGGTCCCTCCCACCCACCCCCACCCCCACCCCCAGCAGTGTGTGCCCGACACCTCACATGGTCACCTGACACCTGAGCTCTTCTCCATCCCAGGACAGGAGGAGCCACACAGAGGCTCCTCTGAGGGGGCGAGACTCTGGGGACAGTGCAAAACAGGTTCCTCTTCTCTGGTTACAGAAGATTTAGAATATTTCTTAGATCTGAGGAAAGAAGATCATTGAAGTCATCCATGTTAACACGTGGTTTCTCTTTTCTCTCTTCTGATCGCTGCTCCCGACCTCCACGCCCAGGGCTTATTTTCTGGATGGGTCAGTAATTTGTGTTACCGTGTTTGTTTTGTCACAAATGTGTCTGTTATATTCTGGAACCAAACGGAGGACTCGGCATGGGGCATCTTTGCCATTGTCACCATCAGATTGAGATGGCACCTAAGTGGAAGCATGGGGTGGAAAGAGAAGTACAGGGTATATCATCCTTCCCTGTACCCCCCGAGGGGGAGACTTGCCCTTGTTAGGTTAAGGGTATGTCCCAGAGTAAGAATCAGGGGGACTATGGCAGCCTTCTCACAGGCACAGAAGAATGAGGACAGACCTTCTTTCCCTTCTCATCTTCCCAGCAACTTGCTAGCTGACAGAAGGGTTTGGTTTCATGGAAATCTGGTGTGAAAATTCATTCTGAAGAGGCCATTATAATAAGATACAGAAGTGGAGAAACGTAGGCTGTCAGAATCAGTCCGTCTGGGTGAAATCTTGACCTCTGATTTTATGAGTAACATTTTCGTCTGCTTCTTAACTAGGTCTTTGCTCAAAGAGACGGGAACCCTGGAATCCCAGTTGGAAGCAAATAAAGTAAGTAATGCTTGAGCATCAGCTGAGGATGTTGCCAGAATTACAAGGAGTGCCAGGAAAACCGGGAGAGCTTTTACGTGAACCCAAAGGCAACCCTAGTAGTACTTTTAGGTAAATTTCCGGGCCTGAAGGTCAAGAGCTTAAGGTTCTAGTCCCAACCCTGCCCGCCATTTGCATTCTAACCATTGACTGACACTTCATGGACAAGGACATCGGT
Source organism: Panthera uncia (assembly GCF_023721935.1). NCBI lineage: Eukaryota > Metazoa > Chordata > Mammalia > Carnivora > Felidae > Panthera > Panthera uncia. Next base: position 64,098,490 of record NC_064813.1, read on the forward strand.
TCACTTCAATGTCTGAACCTGAGTTTTTATATCTGTACAATGGAGCTCATAATGCCTACATCATTATGATTAAGATGATGATTAAGAATGAGAGCCGGGGTGCCCGGATGGCTCAGTCAGTTAAGCGTGTGACTTCAGCTCAGGTCATGATCTCAAGGTTCAGGGTTCGTGGGTCTGAGCCCTGTGTGGGGCTGTCTGCTCTCGGCATGGAGCCCGTCTCGGATCCTCTGTCCCCATCAGATCTTTCAGATCTTCTCTGCTCCTCCCCGGTGCCTGTGCACATGCATGTTCTTTGTCTTTCTTTTTCCTCTCTCTCTCTTTATTTTTGAGAGAGATATAAACTTAAAATAAACTTAAAAAAAAATGAGAACAAATACAGAAGCTCCGGGCCTACGATCTGGAGCATCCCCCAATTTCTGTTGTCATTTGACATGGGAAAATAATACGATTGAATGTAGAGGATCTCTCGAGGCGTCCTGGAGGTGCTACTCCTCTCTCCTGCAGCACGTAACTGCTAACTCTTAGACTTCTATATGGCAGATGTCCAGAATGACAGACGTCCCATCACTTAACCTTCCCACCATCGCATAAATGAGGAACACAGAAGTGGACCTCTTGAGCAGTTCATTTTTCACAGAGGACAGGAAGATGCCTGAAAATAATTCAGGAGCAGGCAGGGGAAACCCAAACCCATCAGCTTCTTAATCTTCTCCACCATCGCCTGGTTCGGAGCTACCCTGTGTGACCGCTCTTTCCTTTTGTCGGTCTTCTCTAGCGGAAACAGAAGGAGATTCAGGCCATGAAGCGCCAGCTGACCAAGACTGAGGATCTGGGAGACAACTTAGAAGAGGCTCTGGTCCTGGACATCAAGTACAGCACCATCGGGCTGGCCCAGCAGTGGGACCAGCTCCACCAGCTGGGAACACGGATGCAGCACAACCTGGAACAACAGATCCAAGCCAAGTACTGTGGACCCGTGACCAGGGCTGGGCAGGGCGTGGGCGGTACTGGGTGTCAGGAACTTAGTGAGCCCCAAGGGCTAGAGTTTGGGGTACTGTTTATAAAAGAGCTGCTTCGGAGGTAGTACGCACACCATCTCCAGACTAATCAATATTCTCTTTCTCTCCCTCTCTCTGCACTGCCCCACAGAATGACGATTTCTTTTTATATGGGAATCTATTTTGAGACAGGAGACAGCGCCCCATCCCCCTGAAGCTATTCATCATTCAGTTCTCAGAGTCCCTTGATCTTATGCGATCTCTTCAGGAAGCAGTCCCTTTTGTAAAAGCCTGTCTCAGATGTCTAGAATGCAAGAAATAGTCAAGGTGGAGAGCCAGAAGAGCAAAATTCGCTTGTTTTTCCAAATAAATTAATTACGTCAAAGCAGCTTTAGGTGTCGATAACAATGACAGCATTATTATCTAGACAAGGGATTGGCAAACTTTCCCTGTAAACAGACCAATCGTAAATGCGTCAGCCTTGGAGAGCCATGTCGTTTCTGTTTGCAACTACTCACTCTGCTGTTGTAGAGACAAAGGGCTATTAATAACCCACAAATTCATGAGCGTGTACGTGTTTCAATAAGATTCTATTTATGGACACTGAAACTTGAATTTCGTGCAACTTTAATGTTGAATGAAACACTTCTCCTTTTAATTATTTCCAACCACGTAAAGAGGTAAAAACCCTCCATAGCCCATTAAACTGTGCAAAAGCAAGTGGCAGGCTAGATTTGGCCCACGGGTCATAGTTTGCCAAGCCCTGAACTAGATGATCTGAATAGCATATTATCCACCGACATCCCTCTCTCTTCCACGTGGCAAGCCTTCTGATGTTTTTCTGTTTCATTTCATGGGCCAATTCATGCTTTTCCTTTCAGAGACACCATAGGTGTGAGTGAGGAGACATTGAAGGAGTTCAGCACAACCTATAAGTGAGTAGATCTTCATAGTTGACCCGTTCTTTGCTTTCCAACACATTCAGAATGAATCTCCAAATAACTAAATTTGTCCCCTCAGTGTGGCTTGGTAAGATCTTAAATGAAGATCTAGACGTGTTAATGAGCCTCAAGTCACGGCTTTGAATGTGTCTATGAGAATTCCTGGACTTGAGAAAATGCATTTCTCTCATGCTCCCCATTTGACTGTCTTTACTCCATCCACCGGGTTAAAAATAGTGCAGAAACACAGGCAAGCTCTCTACTCAGCCCTCTGACGACCTGTGGCATGTTAAAGCCTCAGCCAGTCCCACAAGAACTGTTCATTTCTGTTCTTATCTGGTTCTCCATGGAACTTGATAAAATGGTTTTGTTCTTCAGACATTTTGATGAGAATCTGACGGGGCGCTTGAGTCACAAAGATTTCCGGTCCTGCCTCAGAGGACTCAACTACTACCTGCCCATGGTGGAGGACGATGAACCTGAGCCCAAGTTTGAGAAGTTCCTGGATGTCGTCGATCCAGGGAGGTAGGAAGGAGACTGAGGGAATGGGGCTTGGAGACCAGCGCAGAGAGTGAAATGATCCATAAAACATGATTCTGTTAACTCATCTCGGGAATAGGAAGACACAGACTGTATAGACATGAGTTGGGCAGCCTTTTCTGCCTCGGTAGGATCGGCTCCGAAGTGCATGGCACTGATTCCAGCTCAGGCACAGCCCCTGCAATTTGCTCGATTCCTGCTTCTCACTTTTGATCTATGAATTTCAACTGGTTCTTGAGAGAAGCATCTTTCCCTGTAAGGTCCTAAGATACCCAACTGGCGGGGGTGGGGTTGTGTGCATGGGGGGTGGGGGTGGGGTGGAGACAGTCATGAAGGTGCTAGCTCTTTCCAATGCCAAGGATGCCACAAGACCAAAAATTGAGGCCTTCGATTCAATTTGTAAAGCTTGAAGTGCCTGGGGACTGGGGCTGGTGGAGACTTGCAGACTGTGAGGGGCATCCGGCCAGAGGGCTCCCCCGGGAGCAGAGGCTGGGGCCACGGACGCTGCACTGGCTTAGCTGCAAGGGTGTGGGAAGCAGGGCCAAAACAGAGATCGCAGCCCATGTTCTCAGAGAGCTGAGCCCATTTATCCCCCAGGAAGGGCTACATCACTCTGGAGGACTACACCTCATTCCTGATCGACAAGGAGTCAGAGAACATCAAGTCCAGCGATGAAATAGAGAATGGCTTCCAGGCTCTGGCAGAGGGCAAGGCCTATATTACCAAAGACGACATGAAGCAGGTCAGATTCCAGTTGTGTCCATGGTCTCCGTGCTCCCATCGTATTCCAGAGCTTGCTTACTTGGGGCCGGGGCAGCCTCCCATTCGCAGCTACCCTCCTCCCCCACCCACCTTTTGTCCTCTTGGCTCAGACACTGTATTGCACAACTTGTCATTTGCTTTACTCACCTTTCATTTTGTCCTGTCCCGGCCTAAAAATGTAGAGTCATCCTCTAATGACTGTAGCAGTCCATTCCAAACCTGAAACTCAATTTGGAAAACTGTTTCCTATCCCAAAGTTTATGGAATGGGGTAAAGTGTGTGTGGTCAAAGTGAGAGGGGAGCCTCTGGGTCGGGGCTGGTTGAAAAGATGGGCTGGTCTTACTCCTGGGACATTACAGATTTCGGAGAAGGTGTGCGGTGGGAACAGGGCCGGCTGCTGCTTCTAAGTCTCTGCGGTCCCTAAGGTCCAAGGCCTATCGCCAGCCCCAAGGAGTCAGCTGTTTTTCATCCCTGGGACTGTATCTCTGTTTTGTTTCAGGCCCTAACCCCAGAACAAGTGCAGTTCTGTGCATCGCATATGCAAGAATACGTCGACCCGCGAGGCCAAAGACACCTTGCTGGTTATGACTACGTGGGCTTCACCAGTTCCTACTTTGGCAACTGATAAACAGCTTTCCCGGGGTCGTAGAAAATCTTGGTGTGGTGGGAAGTACTGGGGGGGGGAAGGAGACAGGCAAGTATGGGGGGAGGGAGATAGTCGTGTGTGTGTGTGTGTGTGTTACACTTATTAGAGGACCTGGAAAAATCTCAAGCTGGAGGATATAAGGCATTAACAGAGTTGGAGGAGAGGAAGCATCACGGGCTTATTTCTTATGCAACCGGTGACTACTCAGGGGTCAAGTTCTTTATTTTTTCTTGTTGGAGTCTACACATTCTTTGTTACTTTGTTTTGTTCTGATTACGGAATAAAATATTTCCTTTTGTAAAAAAAAAAAAACCTCATATTTAAGTATTTCTTTTTAATAGGGCAATATGAAGTAACATGTTACACACGTGAGCTTCTGTATTTCTGAGAATCACACAGCCATCTAAACATGGGCAGGTAATTACACTGCGAACAAGGGCCAGGGTGGAACGGATAAAGTCCAAGACGAGTTACAAAGAGCTTCTCTTGAGTTTTGGAACATGTCTAAATTCTTACCTTTGAGGGGTGCCCGGGTGGCTCCGTCCATTAAGCGTCCGACTCTTGGTTTCGGCTCAGGTCACGATCTCGTGGTTTCGTGAGTTCGAGCCTGGAGTCGGGCTGTGCAGTGACAGCACGGAGCCTGCTTGGGATTCTCTCTGCCCCTCCCCCGCTCACTCTGTCTCTGTCTTTCTCAAAATAAATAAATAAATAAAACTCCTACATTTGGAAATGAAGATATTCGACATCCTGGAGAACCCCAATACTTGTGTCTATAGAAGAAGAAAAATACCAGCACCTGTTTTCCTCTTGATCTGTCCCTTTTCCATACTTCTCCATGAGAGAGGATGTCATTAGTCTCAGAATGGTGAGATTCTGGCCAAACAGGGCTTCCTTTTGTACTCTGTTTGCCCTTACATTTTAATGTGATGACGAGATTATTGGTTTTGATTTCCTTCTGCCTCCCATTAGAGAATTCTAATTCTCTAAGAAGAGAATTAGTAAGAAGTAGTAGAACTGTTTCCAAAATGAAGAATTAAGGAAGAAAAACAAGAAGAGGGGGGTACTGTCTCCAAAAGGTGTTCGGGCCAAAGCTGACGTTCTGTCCACACTTGTAAAAGCCGACGGTGTCGTTCGCTGGAGAGAATTCTTAAGTCAGTCGGCCTTGTACCTTGTGCTAGCATCCTGCACGGTGTCCGCGGCCAGCCCCCGGATATTGCTACCTGATTATCGCCTTGTCCCAACTCATCCTTCACACAAAAGTCAGTCCTTCCTCAGCCAGGGACAAATTCTGTCCCTGGAGACACTTAAGCGAATCTTTGGTTAAGACCAAAAAGCTATCTTTGCTGCTAATAATGTATAAAGCTTTTTACTAAGTTTTGCTTAAACATTTGGAGACTACTGAACATGAAAATCAAAAAGGATTTGAAGAAAAAAACCACTTGATTATGAGTTACCAAGAATGGTTGCCGTTGACAAGAAGCTAGCCCAATGGACCATCACAAATAGTATCATTAATATCACACTTACCAAGAAGTAGGGAGACTCTAACAAACACGTGCTTGTAACGAACAAAGACAAAGGTAAGTATGGTTCCATTCTCGGCCTGAGCCTCCCCCTCCCCCAAGTATCTGCAAGGCCTAAATCAGATTATTAGGCACGATGGGTCAAGAAATGCTCTTTAAGGCAAAGGACTATTAGCATTTCATGAAAGATATTGGGTCATAGTGAGGCCAGAGGAGATAATATTTATCTGATGAATCAACAAAAGACCACAAGAAGATGATGATGTCAGAGTCACGTACAGCTCCCTCTGAAGTCAGATTCTGACCACCTAGGCACACAAGTAAAAATGGAAATGCAGGGAGCAGCATACATAATTTTGTTGGGTCTGTAAGTATTCAACTTTTAACAATTAGAACTCACATCAAATGTCTCTCGTGATTTGGGTTTAAGTTTCACCTAACTGATACTCTACTTTTTTTTTCAATTTTTTTAACATTTTATTTATTTTGGGGAGGGAGAGAGAGAGACAGAGCTGTCAGCACAGAGCCTGATGCGGGCCTCGACCTCACAAACTGCAAGATCATGACCTGAGCCGAAGTCGGATGCTTAACCAACCGAGCCACCCAGGCACCCCAATAGTCATCTTTTCTTAGCTTTCTGTTCACTTACTTTAAACTGGAGCCCTTGACTTAGTCCTATTAATTCTTTTCTTTACAACATATAGAATGAAGCCTGTTTCCGAGCCCCAGCCCTACAGCTACATCCGTGGGTGTTTTCGTGATCCCTACTGCTCAGTTGTGTCTCTATAACTCTTCCACTCCTAAAAGAATGCTCCCCTTTACTTTTAATGCACCTCTCTGACACCAGGCATTTGCCTGGAAGCTGTCAGATTTCTGTTTCCTGTATCCAGGCCGGTTTCCCAATCTGCAATCCTCTCAAGGCCCAGGGTCCGGATTCCTGCTTTCTCCAGTCAGATGCTGTGCCAGGCAACAGCCCTGTACTCCTGCTTGTCCAGTTAAATCATGGAATGCAAGATACAGGGCACTGCTGGTCCCAGCTTCCACCAACATGAACAGGCGGCCTCAAGTGATGCTGTCTGGAAGCTCCAAACAATAACAGATGGCTGTAAGGAGCGCTCTGTGCGTGGCAGGCTCTGTTCTGAAAACTTTATAACAATCTTCTCCAAAAGAGCCCTAGAAATCAGATGCCACTAGGGGTGCTGGGTGGCTCCATGGGTGAAGCAGTCGATTTCGGTCCATGTCATGGTCTCATGGTTTGTGAGTTTGAGCCCCGTGTAGGGCTCTGTGCTGACAGCTCGGAGCCTGGAGCCTGTTTCAGATTCTGTGTCTCCTTCTCTCTCTGCCCCTCCCCTGTGCTCTCTCTCTCTCTGTCAAAAATAAATAAACATTTAAGAAAAAGAAAGCAGATCCTACTATCATCCCATTCTATGGCTGGGAAACGGAGACACAGAAAGGCGAAGAAGCTTGCCCGAGGTCACGTGTGCAAAATGTGGCAGATCAGGGCTTTAACCTCAGGAAGTCAGATTCCAGACCCTCGTGGCTTAATGGGCTCCTTAAGGACCATGAGTTGGGCACATGTGGTCGTGTTCACATCGGAGGGGCCTCTGTTTTGCTGTGTGTGTGTGTGTGTGTGTGTGTGGGCGTGGATGTGCCTGGAAGGATGATTTATTCTTTGTAAGAAGCACATGGTCACTTATTTAACCAAAGGAGGGAATTTGAATCACCTAGAGTGATTTCATAAACTCTTTCTGGCTGGCCCCACCCCAGGTCAGTTGTAGGCTCTGTCTGTAGGGATGGCTCCCAGGAACACCTATTCTGAACAATCGTTCCACCCCCATGTGATTTTTACGTCCTTCCAAACTTAAGACTACTACATTTGGAAGTCAGTAGGACCTTTGAGTATTACTTACTAATTCTTGGAACGTCTTTACCCACCACTGCTTGCTGTGCATTTAGGGAATGCTGTGCTAGATGGACTGAATCGATTTGGGAAATGAATTTGCTCAGGCAGCCTCAGTGCAATGGGGAGATTACTCCCAGCCCAGAGTGAAAAGGATGCGAGAGTACCCAACTTCTCTCCAATGACCCAAGCCCTTTCTGCCATCTGACTAACTCTCCTACCTCTCCCCAACCTGTTCTCTTCTCTGGGATCTGGCTCCCTTCTTCCCAAATTTAATTTCCACAAAGTTCTAACTGGCATCTGTGTTTCTTCCCTGAGAACATAGAAAAGTATGAATTCTCATTTGAAAAAAAATCCCCCCAATATGAGTTTCTCTCAACTCTTGCCCCCCACTGCTCATTCATTGCTGAATTATGTGAATTCGGCATTTTCAAAACCTCTTATGTTTCATAATTTTCTTCAGCTTCCAGCCCCACTATCCATGTTCTGGTCTCCATGCCTTTCTTTATGATGATAATGATGGATTTCTTACTGATCTCTTTGCCTCTTTTTTCTCTCTGCTGAGATCTGTCAGCCTCTCTGCTGCTGGATTAATCTTCCTGAATCAGTTTCCAGACGCCACTCAGCTCTCTGCTCAGAGGTTTTACGGTGTCCTCTCTCCCACTGCCGAAGGCATCAAGCCTGAAGCAAGGTATTGAAGCTGCTCTCCGCGAAAAAATGCCTTCACCCAAACCAACTTCTCAGCCCCACTGGTGACGCAATTTCAGCGTCTCGGGACAATTCGCCAAACTCTGACACAGGCCTAGATTGCCTTGCCATTGAGACTTTAGTTACCCTATTTTCCCTTTTAGCAGATTCTTCCTTCCCACTGACTGCATTAAAACTTACCTACCTGTGAAGAACAAGTTCAAGTATCACCTTAGACACAAAACCTCTGAAATCCACTGATGTTAACCTTGAAGTCTCTGATTCTCCACAGAAATTAACCTCTCCCCAAACTAAAAGCTGATATTACTTTGTTTAGCTCGTTATCAATAATAGCAACTGACATTTATGGGAAGATGACTATGATCCAAGTACTGTGCTAAATTCTTTACATGCATGGTTCCGTTTAGTAAGCCATGCAAAACCACCAAGTTACAACCATTTTACAGATGAGGACGTTGAGGCTGAGAAAGGTAATGTAACTTACCCAGCATCACACAGTTAGTTACAGGGCCTGCATTCAAACTCCTACCTGACAACCGTGTGAATTCATGATACCTTTACTTACCCCTAAGAATGTCTGTGCACGAGATATTACAGGTGGAAAGTGTAATACACAGGACAGTGTATCCACCACAGTTTCTACAGGACAGTGTCCGTGCCAGGGAGTGAGCCAAGCAAGGAGGTCCTTAACACCAGAGATCATGAGGCCAACACAGGGCACAAAGAAACAATGAGCCAGAGATAGATGGGACAATAATATTAAAAAAGATGAAAGGCACCCTCTGGGGGAGAGAAAAAAAAAACCTACCTTTTCATTTAACAGAGCATTCAAACGAATCTGTCAAATAGATTCTCAATGAATTTCGATCTTGGAAGAGCATTATAGGTAGGATAGTCTAATTATGCAGTGATTTTACGAATATCTACTGTATCCCTGATAGGGCCCCAGCCAGCCCTGCTTTGAACTTGAAGTGCCAAGCTGCTCTCTGTTCAGCCGAGCTGAAAAATTCTTAACGAATGGGGTTTCCGTGGTGGCATCTCTTAGGCCGAAAGTGGAAATTCAGATTCTGAGCTCAGTGGGAGTTAAGCACCATGGACAGAGCAGGAAGCCCTGCTCCGCTCCCCCAGCAGCCCTCCACCCCCCCCCACCCCGGGACTGTAGGCTGCAGGACTGGGCTCTCCCAGAGGGTTGGGGATGGGACAGCTTTGACCTGAGACGCAGAGTATGTGGCCGGTCGGCCTGGGTTCCTGTTCTCAGTCCAGCCTGTGCAAAGGAGGCTGAGCCACGGGAGAGCCTTCATCCTGCGCCCAACAACCTCCCTCGGAAGGCACTTCTCAGGGCTGTTTGCACAGCCCGATTCCTTAGACTATAAACAATAGGGTTGAGGAGAGGGGTCACCACAGTATAGGTGACCGCAATCAGCTGATCCCGCTCAAGAGAGTAACTGGCTTTGGGCCTCAAGTACATGAAGGAGGCACAGCCATAGTGGATGGTGACCACTGTGAGATGTGAGGCACAGGTGGAGAAGGCCTTCTTCCGCCCCTCAGTGGAGGGGATCCTCAGGATAGCTGCCAGAATGTAGGCGTAGGAGATGGTGATGAAGGAGAAAGAGACCAGGAGGACCAGCAGGCTAAGGATGAGGATGCCCAGCTCACTCGGGCCTGTGTCCCCACAGGCCAGGCTCAGCACTGGCGGCGTGTCACAGAAAAAGTGCTGGATCTCGTGGGAGCCGCAGAATGGGAGGTGGAAAATGACCAGTGTCATTCCCAGCCCAAAGAGGTACCCACTCAGGAAGGAGGTGCCAACCAGCCGGGCGCAGAAAGGAGGATCCATGCGGCTGGCATAGTGCAATGGGGCACAGATGGCCACATACCTGTCAAAGCCCATGGCGGCCAGGAGGAAGCAGTTGGTACAGGCCCACGAGGCAGAGAAGAACATCTGGGCAGCACAGCCCTCATAGGAGATGGCCTGGCGCCCCATGACCAGGCTGGAGAGCATCTTAGGGATGATGCCCAAGGTGTAGCAGGTCTCAGAGAAAGACAGGAAGGAAAGGAGGAGGTACATGGGGGTGTGCAGATGGCTGTCCAGCCTGATGACCACAATAATGAAGACATTGCTGGTCAGGGTGACCAGATACAGAGAGAAGAAGAGTGCAAAGAGCAGGAGCTGAAGCTCCCCGAAGCCGGAGAAGCCCAGGAAGACAAAGCCCCTCCAGGTGGTTGCATTGGTCTGCCCCATCCTCGGTGGTACCCTCATAGATGTGTGGATCCCTTCCCCCTTGTCTGTAGATGCCCCGCTTCTTTACAAGGCAGGATGAGGTGGGTTCTCATTCCTTTGTGTCTGTTGGAACTCAAAAAGATGGCCGTAATTTAGACAGCCATCAAACCTCAGAAACGTATTTATCCCATTAGAGGCACAGATATGTGGATCCATTTCACATGCATGTATATACATGCACAGGCATGCACAAAGGCACACAATGTGCACACATGTGCACACACAAAGACACACACGTGTACATGCACACCAGGTGCAAAGCCCTCACACATAATCATGCATATCTCCTCAGTACACCGCACGTTCGCCATTAATGACCATATCCACAAATCACAAATACGTCAGGCATGCTATAAATGCACACCTATTGAGATAGCACATAAATAAGCAGATGTGTGCACCACACATATATTCATACCGACATCATATATACACCCGCATAAGAATATTCACGTGGACACATACGCGTCGCCTGTTAGAACGCGATGGGGGGTGGCTTAATGGACATTGTTTTATGAGTCAGGCAGCAGAACCGAGACTCGAGGAAAAGTGCATCCTAATCTAACATTCCTTCCCCTAGTGACGACTCTTCTCAGACACCGTGGGACATGCACTCCCATGAACACGGAGCTCAGCAAGAATCCCTTGTCTGTGTCGCTCTCCCAAAGTCTTTTCCATATGAGTCCACGCCTAGCACTGGAGGAAGCATCAGAACTCAGGGAAGGGGCGGGTCCCCAGCACACCGATCAGCTGCCAGGGGCTGCCGCTGGGAGACTGGGCAGGGGGAGCTCTCTACTCACCCTCACCCGAAGAGGCTCATGGGGAGGCAAGCCCTCCTTCTCAGCGACCATGCTCTATGCGCCGCCCCGCCACCCTGCCTGCAGGAGAAGAGACCTGAGATCCATCTCAGAAACTCCTGCTGTGGGCAAAAAGCGATGTTCCCAGGTTATACCAGGACAGCTTCCACACCTGTGGACCCAGGAGGTGAGTCATCTCTGCTTCCACGGAAACAGCTTCTCTCTCTGAGGGTCCCCTGTCCCCATGGGTGTAGTGTCAGGAAGCACCTCTAATGGCGTTTGCCATTAGCTGTGAGTATTCTTTTGGGGAAACCATAAGAGGAACCGTGAACAAAGAGATGCTAGCATCATTATTCAAACAACAACTCGATATGTGCTAAATATTATATTTATTATTTTCACCTGTCAAATCTCTTTTCAAGCTTCAAATGCCCTGGTGAAAGACAGTTGACAGTCGCATTTCATGGAAGAGGAAACCAAGCCCAATAGAGTCTAAGTGACCCATCCAAGATCGCAGAACTCAGATTCAACCTCTTAGAGTCTCCCTGTAAGATGTATACTAAGAACACAGGAATTCACCTTCCCCTGCTGTTGTCTCACGAGCTGGAGATGACTGTTTCTCACCTGTGTCCAGTTTCACAGGTGCACACACACTCATGCTCACATGCTGAGAGCACCGTCATTTCCCAGGTTTACCCCCTTCACCTATCCTCATCTGTCCACTCCACTTTTTCACGCGCATCTTTTTCAAGTTTATCTATCTTTTGAGAGAGAGACAGAGAGCAGAGGATGGGCAAAGAGAGAGGGAGAGAGAGGATCCCAGGTGGGCTCCACACTCTGAGTGCAGAGCCCGACGCGGGGCTCCATCCCACGAAACGTGAGATCACGACCTAGGCTGAAATCAAGAGTCAGGTGCTTAACCAACTGAGCCACCCAGGTGCCACCAGACACATTTTTCAAAAGGAACCTTACTTTATTTCCATCTTTCTCCAATACTGCAATAACTGTACCCAGATTTTTAATCCATCCGTCAGACCATCCTGAAACCTGAAAATATCCAGAAATTCCAGGCTTCGTCATCTTATCTAACTCTTCGCTCAATGCGCGTTGTTCTCGAGTACACCAGCAGTGTGAATCCACCCCTCCAATACACATTTTTGCCCATTGGCTGGCTCAGGAGAAATGGTAATGATGATTGTTAAAATGCATTCAGTGCCAGACATTTTGCTGACTTCATTAGATGAACTGAACACTCAAAATATTTAAAGATTATTCTGATTACCCTCCCTTTTTGGATAAGAAGATTGAAGCATAGAGAACGTAAATAACTTACTGAAGAGAAGGTGACAAGGGCCAACACGACAACAAGTGGCCTCAGGAACGCTTCTCTTCACTACCGTGTCATTTATGGTAACCTGCATCAGTCAGAAGGGTCCAAGGGGCACCTGAGTGGATCAGTTGGTTAAGCATCCAACTCTTGATCTCAGGTCCTGATTTCAGGGTTCTGAAGTTCAAGCCCCGCATCGGGCTCCTCACTGGCAGCACGGAACCTGCTTGGGATTCTCTCTCTCCCTCTCTCTCTCTGCCTCTCCCTGCTCTCTCTCAAAATAAATAAACTTAAAAACAGGAGTTAAGGGTCCAAAAGATGAGCAAGACATGGACATTAGTAGAAAGTACAACTATTGGCTTTCTAGCAATTTCCCTAGCACTTGCTACTGTTTCATCTGTCGACCTAGAGACTGTAGCGTGCATTTTTAATTTAACACATTCTACGTAAACTTAATATTGGATGATTTCTAGCAAAATATGGAAAAGTTGCAATGACGTGACTCCATTTACTTAAATCCACCAACACATTCCTATAATTTTTAAACAGCCATATGCCTTTTTAAAGAAATTAAGATAGTACTTAACACGTGCGTATATAAACTTTTATGTTTAACCTCACATTCAATTTCAGGATTCTTCGTTCTCCCCTTTGTATCCAGGTTACCGTGGGCTTCATTTTCCTTCAGCCTTCTCTTAGTATATCTTACACTGCATGCTGGCTAGCAACTCTCCTCATTTTTGTTTATCTGAGGATTTTTTTCATTTTGCCTTCATTCGTGAAATATAGTTTTCCTGGATAAAAAATTCCTAGTCCATGGAGTACCTTTCTTCGTCTTCCCCTATGTCATTTTCAGTGTCTCTGTCCTCCCTAATTTCTAATGCACACACTGCCCTTAATGACATTGTCATTTTATTCTATGCAAATTCTCCTGTTGTTTCAACATTTTCTCTTTAACTTTGGCTTTCATCTATTTGTGTATGGTATGTTTACATATGCTTTTGTGTTTTTCTTACTTGTGATTTATTGAACATCATGACTTTCTACCTCATTGTGTTCTACCAAATTTGGGCAGTTTTCAGCTATTATTTCTTGAAATATTCTCATCCCCTGTATCTTTTCATTTCCTTCTGATCTTCCCATTACACAAATGTTGGACTACTCGATATCGTCTCAAAAAATCTGACAGAATGGATTCATTTTAACCCTTTTTTTCCTTCTTCAGATCAACTTATTTGTATTGTTTTATTTTTCAGTTCATCAGTCCTTTCTTCTCTCATCTCCAAAATTGAGCCTATTTAATGAAAAATAATGTATTCCATCAGTATGTAAAAAGAATAACGTTTCATGACAAAAGGGGATTTATTCCAAGGATGTAGGACCGATTTACTATTTGAAAAAATGTTGAAACCATTCACTAAATTAGTCAAATTAACGGAAAAAAGATAAGCTACTCATCTCAATATTTGTACAAAGATTATTTGGAAAAATAAATATCTATTATTATATGTAAAAAAAACAACAACTCTGTTCCTACTCCTTCCACATTGTAAAATATTGAATTCTTTTCCCTTGGATAAGCAATCTGACCACTCTACACAACATCGTGCCGGAAGACCAGACCAGTGTAATAATATCAGTAAAAGATAGAAAAGATGTAATAATTTGAAAGGGATGATAAAACCCTTCATTTGCAGATAACGTGACTGAGTACTTAAAAAATCTTATTAAATCCATAGAAGGAGTACAAATACAATAAGTACACTTAGAAAGTTCTCAAATCAATTGCTTTTCTTCATATTAGTCACCAAAAATAAGAAATTCCCTTTTTTTAAAGAGAGAGTGTGTGCAAGGAGGAGAGAGGGGCAAAGAAAGAGATAGGCAATCTTAAGCAAGCTCCAAGCTCACTGCGGACCCACAGCTAATATTATCCTCAACAAGACTGGGATGTCCATTCTCACCATGACTATTTAACATAGTACTGGAAACCTCAGCAATCAGACGACAAAAAGAAAGGGCATATAAATCAGCGAGGAAGATGTCAAATTTTCACTATTTGCCGATTACATAACACTCCTTGTGGAAAACCTGCAAGACTCCACCAAATAATTGCTAGAACTGATACATAAATTGAGCAAAGTCACAGGATATAAAATGAACATACAGAACTCTTTGCCTTTCTGTACACCAATAATGAAGCAACAGAAAGAGAATTCAAGAAATCTAGCCCATTTATGATTAATCAAAAACCGTAAGATACCTAGGAATAAACCTAACCAAAGAGATAAAAAGATCTATATGCTGAAAACTAAAGAAAGCTTATGAAAGAAATTGAAGAAGACACCAAGAGATGGAAAAACATCGATGCTCATGGATTAGAAGAACAAACATTGTGGAAATGTCTATACTACCCAAAGAAATCTAAACATTCAATAAAATCCCCATCACAATAATACCAGCATTCTTCACCAAGCTAAAACAAACAAGTCTAACATTTGTATGGAACCAGAAAAGATCCCAAGCAGCCAAAGCAAACTTGAAAAAGAAAATCAAAGCTCAATTCATCACAATATGGACTTCAAGCTATATTATGAAGCTGTCGTCATCAAGACAGAATGGTACTGGCACAAAAACAGACACATAGATCAATGGAACAGAAGAGAAAACCCAGTGATTGACGCACAAATGTATGGCCAACTAATCTTTAACAAAACAAGAAATGCCAATTTCTACAAAGCTATAGTCAGAGCGAGTAAGCATATTGTCACACAGAGACTTGTATAATTATGTTTTAGCTGCTTAATTCATACTTATTGAAAACGTAAAGCAGTGCAAATGACCATGAGCGTGTGAATGCCTAAACAAGTTCTAGAATATTCCTGCAATGAAATAATACCTGGAAATGAAAAATAAAGAAATGTGAAACAACATGGAAAAATCTCAGAAGCATTAGGTTGAGTAAAAAAAATCCACAAGCAACACCATTCACACCCTCTGTGTCCGTTTCTGAATCCAAAGAACAAGAAAGTTTTATAACAGTTGTTGACATCACCTCCCCGATGGTCCCTGTGGCTATGATTGGAAAACAGCATTAAGGAACTTGCTGAAATGATAGAAAAGTCCCAGGTCTTGAACTCAGGTTTGATTAGTTATGAAAATGCAAATTAAACAACACACTTCT
Organism: Panthera uncia; assembly: GCF_023721935.1. NCBI lineage: Eukaryota > Metazoa > Chordata > Mammalia > Carnivora > Felidae > Panthera > Panthera uncia. The sequence continues at coordinate 64,114,091 of NC_064813.1, forward strand.
GAATTACCAGTGGGTCAGAGGACATCTCAAAAGAGAAACACAAAAATATATATCTTGCCACAGACGACAATCCCAAACTTACAAGATGCATCAAAAGCATCTGTTACAGGAAAATTTGTATTGATAAATAACGCTCATTGAGAAGAAAGAAAGATCCCGAATACAGAGCCTATCTTGACACCTGACAGAACTAGAAAAAGAACGCACTAAACCCAGACAGCAGAAGGAAGGAAATAACAAAGACGGGCACGGAAATAAAGACTAGAAAGACAGTAGAGAAGATGGATGGAATTAGCAGCAGGGGTGTTTATTTGTTGGTTGGTGAGTCTTGCAGGGGGTCTGATTACTGTCTCCAGGTTGTGGACTCCAGCAGCTCTAAGACTGAGGGACTTAGGCAACAAGACCCAGGGAACTTGTCACTATATTGTGCTTTGGGCCCCAAAGCCCCGAGCTGCTCTTACCCTTTCCAGCATTCAGGTGTGTCTTCTTCGGTAATGGCCAGAGTTTTCAATTGTACTAAGTTGGAAGAACGGGGAAGGTCTTTCTACTCTGGGGTCTG
>NC_064813.1:64154649-64212373 GCF_023721935.1 Panthera uncia
CGGCAAAATCAGTTTCTGGGTATCAAAACCTGACTGTGAAAGGCAGACGATAAACCTTCTAAATGTTGCTATGAAAAAAATTGTCTTCACAACGTCCTTGGGACATGAGAGATTGTTTAAACTGGACGTTAAAATCTTAACTAAAAATGAGATGATCAATTGAATTGGAATTCAGAAATTCGTTAATGAAGAATCGGCCAGCAAATGGACAGACAAGTCACATAAAACTGAAAAGAAACTGAAGGAGAAGATTAATGTACAATTTAAGATAGTGATTACTTTTGGAGGCAGGAGGCTGGGATAAGGAGGGACACACAGAGGGACTCTTTTGCTGGCCAAGTTTTCTTCCTTCATCTGGTCAAAAAAAGTTAAAATAAAAAACTGATTAAAAAAAAAAGTTGAGTAAGCTCTCTATTTGTTTGGATGACTTTCTGGATCTATGTTTTATTTTAAAATATAAAGACTAAACAGTGAATTCCATAGAATGAGAGTAAATATAAACAGCACAAACAATTGACAAAAGGCTCTTACACAGTATATGTAAAATCCCTACCAAAAACTGAAGAAAATAGAACAATTCAATCAATAGCAAAAATGGTCAAAAGCTACTGAATGGATCCTTCAAAAAAGAAAATATCAAAATAGCCAATAAATATGTGGAAAGATGTTTATTCTCCTTGGTAAGCATGATTATGGACATTAAAATCCCAGTGAGCTGCCACAACACAGCCACTTGAGTGACTGAGCGTTGGAAGGCCAGGGTAACAAGTGTTGATGACGTCATTGGAGCCACAGGAACTCTTATACATTCCCGGTAAGGGTATCCATGGGCTCAGTCACTTCAGAGAACAGTCTGGTATTACAGACTTACTTTGCAGAAATCCATATACTTTGGAGAAATCCATCTACTGTTCTAGTCTCAGGTAGCAAAGAAAACAATAGACTAAAGGTGGGAATTATTCAAATATTCACCAATATAGACAAATTGTAGTCCGTATATCCATACAAAGTATTAGCCTGCAGTGATAAATTGCATTAAAGCAAATAACTATAGCCACATGGTTCCGTGTACATGGAATATGCATACTCCTTTTCCTTGAGACTGTATCTTTCTTTGACGATCTAAAACAGGTCACCACCCAAGGCTTTTGTCTCTGGCCTAATTTCTCATTAGCTTTTGTGAAATTTTTGTACTACGGAAGTCCCTTGATAGAAAGCATTAAGATGTTCTCTCTTGTCAATAAGAAATAAAACAATATTATAATATAATCAATCAATGAAGAACTAAAATAAGAGATTGGTGGCTTCCGTTCTCAACCTGAACGTGAAAAGTGTCCATTTGTTTCTTCTATACATTTTACGAATTTCCTCTGTTCAAGGCACTGCACTTGGCTATGCAGAAAACAAAAACACAAAGGAAATGTGCTTTTTTTTCTCCCCTCGCTAAACTCGCATTCTTCTTGTGGAAAGGCCAGGCAGCTATGATATGATGTGGATTTGAGTTTTCACGGAGATCTGTGGGAGCACCAAGTACACACATCACACAAGATGACTAGATGGTGTCAGCCATATTGTGGGCCATTGTTCCCAGACAAGACCTCTCTGCCTCAATGTCCCCGCATCACTGAAGAAGCCCCTGAGAAACATGGGAAAGAGCCAGGCAGGAGGAGTCCTGGGGGTCAGAACAAATCTCCGACACTGGCCTCTGGAGCTGTCCCTTCAAAGGAGCCCGTATTTGTTACAATTCTGTGGAGCCTTGTTTGTTTCCAGGCAGCTTGAAAACAGTAGAGCAATCGGGAGCCTGAAAGCTGGGCGAGGTCAGGAAAAGGACAAAGTAAGAAAACGGGGTGACTTGGACCCCGCAACAGAAGCCGTATTTTGAGGATGGCGGAGCCAATCCCCCCACCACGGCTCATACAACCTTGTGAAGCCGAACTGCCCAGCCAACCCTGCTGATCACAGCTGCCGGTCACTGTGCTGTTATATGAGAGAGAAATAAAATTCTATCTTATTTAAGCCACTTTAATTTGGAGCTTTCGGTAGTCGAAACTGTAGCCACATGATATCGTTAATATAATTGAGCTTTGACAAAATGCCTAACGAAGTGCCCACTATATAGTAAGTGCTCTCTACATGACAACTGGGTATTTTTTCCCTGATCCATAGGAAAAAGTGTGAGAGCATCTCATTCTGTTTCTTTTCACTACGAAAAGTACGTTCTCTGGTTTTTCCTCACCCCTCCCCTTTCTGAAACTGTCTGGCCTCTTACCCTCCAGAACTGTCTGCCTGTGATTCCTTTCTTGGCCCGGTTTTTGGCCTCTTTCCTTCTTTGGTCTGCCAGCGGCCATTCCTCAAGCATTTCTGTTCATCTTCCTTTCTTTCTCTAGATTCTGTTCCTCTGGTTAAATCTATCAAATGTATTTCTATCATATTTATGACTGCCTTTTATTAGTTCCAGGTTTATACTCTAAAGACAGATGTAAAGACAGCATTTCTGTCTAAAGACACTATTTCTAATATTGCCGCATATACCAGCCTTTTAGAAAGAGAGACCTCCTTTCATATGCTAAAGAGGACTCGTAAGATGCCAGGGGGCTTGCAATTGTCAAGCTAAGGTTGTTTTCCCTCTAGGGAGGCATTAACATTAAGACCAGAGGGGGGTCCTGGAGAAATGTTATACTCTGTATTTGCCTCAAGTATTTGTCAATGGGCTGCATGCAGGTCCTAAAGAAATTTAATTTTACCTGCCATTTCCTTCTTGCCTTTGTTCCCCACAACACTATGGAAGGGAGGGTGATGTTGGGGCTCCAGGAAACTGAGTCTGTAGGTTTCTGGAGATTCCACTGTTGATAAGATTGCCTTTTCCTTGTAACTTACAAAGACATTTGCAAGCTGATGGAGACTCCTATCCCTCATGACTGTGATCTCTATCAGTTAGCCACTTGTTTTCTTTCCTTTCCTTTGTTCTTGGACACTGGGAGTGTCTGAGAAATGTCACGTATATCCCACCTGGAGTGCTGGTGTTTGCAGATGTCAGCTCACCTTCTGCTCCCTCGTTACTTACAGCATCATCTGCTATTTAATTTTTTTTTTTTAACATTCATTCATTTTTGAGAGACAGAGACAGTGTGAGCAGGGGAGGGGCAGAGAGAGAGGGAGACACAGAATCTGAAGCAGGCTCCAGGCTCTGAGCTGTCAGCACAGAGACCCACGTGGGGCTCGAACCCACAGACTGGGAGATCATGCCCTGAGCCGAAGTGGGACACCCAACCGACTGAGCCCCCCCCCCCCAGGTGCCCCCAGCATCATCTACTCTTTTGCAAAGTACTGTTGTTTGTAACCCTATTGATTTGCAGGGAAAAGTGGGAAATATTGCAGTGTGCTCCCTTCCCAATATCGCATCCTGAACAGAAGGCCCCTTGACCTCTGCTGGAACATTTCCAGTGAGGTAACCTGTCCCTTTGTGACAGCTCCAGTAGGCAGAGAGGCTCAGGAGCTGCCTGGGCATGAAAGGCAGGCCGGAACCCAGAGTTGTGGGACAAGGAAAACCCCTCATTTTCAGAAGCAGATACGGATTTGAGCCCGGAATCCAGCATCTGAGATGACTCCCCTGCACGGCCTTAGTCCCACCGTCTGGCGGTCTCCCCTGTGCCCTCTTCTAGCCCAGTGCTATTCACAAAGGGGCATAAAAAGGGACGAGCGGGGAAAGTTTCTTCCCCCATTGGAGCCTGCGGATTTACAGACCAGAGACGAAGCGTCTCTTCCTCGCACATTAACAGACAAGTGATACTGAGGTAGAGGTTGTTAGAGTTTGACAAATTCTCCAAAAAAAAAAAAAAAAAATAGCCTCCAAAAAAGAGTCAATTCATTTGTCTGTAGCTTTCTTACTTTATTGTTCTATTTCCTCCATGGAATTTTAAACTTGAATTATCGTTGTATCCACTGTTTAGACAGACAGCCTCCTTAGCTCCCCTGAGAATAGGGGTAGTACATGGGTGAACTCAAGAACTTTATTCTGCTTGCCTCCAGGGCTCTTGTCTCCAGACGTCCCTCTTTCACTGTATCATGTATGGCCTCTGACTGACTTGGACCCAGTCTTGTTGGGGAGACTCAGGTCGCCATGACAATGTGTCCTAAGGGGCTATGTCCCCAATGATGAGGTGGATAAGGGCTGGTTACGGCTGCCCCCATCTGCTTCAGGGCTCACCTGCCAAGCCTCTGTCCTGTCACACCACAGAAGACGCAGGGACCAGCTTTACTGACTCTGGGGCTGACTGCACCTGTCCGGAAGCAACAGGTAACCAGCCCGACAAACATCCAAAGAAAGAGCAGATGAATGGATGCAGAGGTCAGGCAAGCAAGGAGCTAGGCAAACCTCCGTGAGAAATTTTTGCCTCATCCAGGTTAGAGGTGCGGGATCCTCCATTCATTTCCTATGGCTTCCAGATCCCTCACAATCCTGAAAATCTCTGCATTTTCTCCAGTTGTTCCATTGGCTTACCATCTGAAAAAAGAAGTGTAGCCACGCAAACATCTCATATTGAGTCCACTGCTGTTTGAATCATACCCAAATGTTTATGGTTATGGAGTTGATGCCCGAGAAGGTCATTTAAAATGTTCACTAGTATAAGGAATGTTACTCAGTTCCATTAAAGTGACATGCTAGGGCTCTGTGGATGTGTTGGAAAGGACAGGAAACTGTGTCTGGAAACGGGGAATCCTGAGAGCAGAGGCTGACGGGAGGACAGGTGGGGGACCTGTCTCGCATGTTTGGAGAGTAGTCCTCTCCTTACCCTACAGCAGGACCAAATCTGTAGCTACCATATTCCATCCAGAGCTTCCCAGCCCAAGTTCAAATGATGCTTAGAAACTATTGTTTGAATTTGACTGCTCGAGCACAGATGAGCCAACACAAACCTCTGTGTTTGCCCAATCGAGTCCCTCTGGCCGCACCAGTGGACAGTCACTTAGACCCAGGGGGCGTGTGCAGGACGGTGACTCAGTCTGCTGCCGTATCTCCGTGGCCAGATTTTCTGGGTATATCCTGTCCCAGCTCCACAATTTCCTAGATCTGTGATCTTGAAGGAAAAAAAAAATCTCTCATCTCTCTGTGCCATCTATCAATGGGGACAAAGATGCTTGCACTCACTGGGACTGTTGGGGGGACTCAGCCAGCACACGGAAAGTTCTCAATGCCTTGCACATCCTATCAGTTTTGTTATATCTTGTCTACGAGTCATGTGGACACAAACTGAGACAGTAATTACGATTCCAGACGGAACTCAGCTTTTGATTCACCAAATTCTTTACTAAGTGAGTTATGGTTATTCAATCTGTGATAATCCAGTGGATTTCAAGGAAAACAGAAGAAAGAATTTTCTCTAAAAATGGGAGATGGCTGTGTGCAGGGCCCTGGCCGATGGTTTGTGTGGCTCCCTAGGGGGGCCACTGGGGACCAGGCAGGTGCCAGTCTGGCTCCACGTATATAGCACCGAGGAGGTGGTGGTGGGGGGGGGGGGGGGTAGCCAGGAGTCCAGACAGTGATGCTGGTATAAATAGCCAGTGGGGTTGTCCCAGTGATGTCTGCATGGTTTTAAGCCCACAGACCTCTGGGATCACCAATGTGTTTTAAAATAATAAGTATGTTTCACACTGTGGGCAGATCCTTCTCACACAGATCATGTCTTTGATTGTCACACAGCCTAGCAGAGTCAGGATGGCCGATGTCACCAGCAGGAGATACCAGCATCCCTGTTGGATAGATCAGAAAGCAGGTTGAGCCTTCTACCTCCGAAACAGAGAAGCATCAATTTCCCAAGCTCCTAAACTATTACTTTATTTATCTACTAACTCATTCGATAGAGATTTATTTGTATCTTTTATATGCCAAGTACTGGACTTAATGAGGGTAGAGAAACCAGTGAGAGTTTCTGCTCTTGAGGAAGGAGAATCCAGGTAAACGCAAAACGAGCCCAATCTGTTAGTAGATCTGATCATAGATTTGTAGTTGATATGCCCTGATTCGAGAGACCCCCCGAAAACAAACCACCAGAGTCCAGAGTCAAAGCCAAGCGGCAAGGGTCGTTTATTGCAGGTTCGAACCCGGTCCTCCGCGCATCGTTGCCGGTGACGCTAAGAGGCCCCGAGCAAGGATCTTACAGCTTCTTTTATAGACAGGCACAAACAAGTTAGGGATGTTTTTGAGGTTACAGAGCTGTTATTGGTTGACATTTAAATTTGAACGCTCAGCAGAACTTGATTGGTTCCTGCCTTTATTTCAAACCACAACCGGGCACGCCCTGGCTGGTTTCGGGAATGGCTGGGGGGGGGGGGGGGTTCTTTTCTTTGCAGTTGTGAGTACACCTGGTAATTTTTCTCTTAGTCTCTCATAGTCTCAATAGGAGAAGTGAGGGACTCCTGGACAAAGTCTTCACAGAATAACTGATGTGAATGGTGTCTACTCATGTGCACAAGACCAGAGGTAGAGCACACAGGTGTCTTAAAAGGCTCTGGCTTACCTGGAGGGGGTGACAGGTGCTGGATGAGGGAGGGGACATAGAAGGGATCAGAGGAGCAAAGGGAAGATGAATGTACAACGTCACCCAGTTCTGAGAAGATCGATGGGTAACGAGCTAATCTTGGTTCTAAGGGGAAATGCAATGGAATCCTCCTAGAGATCTTCCTCATTAGTTATTTTCTGGAAGCTCTGCTCTCAAATGAGAAGGGCGTGTTTAAAGAACTTAATCGCTGTGAACGTTGAAATTTCGGGCTCATCTATCCCGTTCTGTCTTCATGGTAGAATGCTGCCCTGACCTCATGAAAACATGGAGATAGCAGCAGGGGAGGACAGTTGTTCCAAGACTCACCACGGGGACAAGACATAGCCCAGAAGTTAGAGGAAAAGGGGTGGACAGGTAAGGGAACAAACGACACAGGAGATCAGTGCACACAGCACACGGGTAACTCAGAGCTACCTGAGAAAGCTGAGTGTCCAGAGTCAGAAGCCGTCAATGTAGAACAGCCTCCTCGGAACGGGAAGGCAGGTTTGGAGCAGGGAACAGAAAGGTGGGGTCCTGCAGGGATGAGGGGCCAGAGTTGCTCTGGCTGCAGGAGAAAGTCCTTGGCAACAGCAGGCCGGTCTGCGGAGCAAAGAGCATTTTGTTTCCATCCTGGAAACCAGGATGATGGAAGTGATATTGAGGAGTGGGCAGGAGCTAGGGTCTGGGCACCTCTGGGGGCAAGAGGCACAACTTGCGGGCTTGCATTGGAACCAGCAGACAGCTCAGGGCTGCAGAGCAAGTCTGGCCTCAAACATACTTGAAACCAGTGTATTTTTCAGCCTGCCCCCTGCTCTGCACCCCATTTCTAACCGCTTCTTTCCCCGGACCCTCAGGTGCTGCAGCTAGAAAGAACTCTAGTTTGTATTCAGTATGTGTACGTTACAAAATACATATCCAAACGGAGTAGATGATTCAAGGTCATACAGACCAAGGCTGGAACTCAGTCCACTGATATTTTAGGGTTCTAGGCACCGCCCTGTCTACTGAGAAGAGAGGGTGAGGACAGTTTCCTTTTCAGACACTCTGTCATTGCTCAGTCGAGGGCAGCATCTAATGCCCTTGACTTGGCTCTTGGGCATTTCCAGCCACCCCGTTTGAGTTTTCCCCATCCTCTGTTACATTTAGCCCCAGGGCTGCTGCCCTTCCTTCCTGTCCTGCTCCCCTCCCCTCCCCCCTACTTGCTGCCAGTCCTCTGCAAACTTGCTCTCAGAAAAGTCTCTGACGCATGAAGTCCGCTTCCCAAACCCAGGTTTATGTCCGGGAGGGTACAAAAAGGCTTTCCAAGATCCAGGTAGGAATCGTTCGTTCTAAAGGGATCAGACCCTGGTCCTCAACTGTCTTATCAGATCTTTTTAGAATTAGTCCACTAGTCAAAGTACTTTTTTCTCCTTTCCCACTCTCCTTTTCAAACCCTCTGTGCAAGGCGAGGCAGGGCCCACTCACTGTGCCAAAGTGTCGCACGGGGAAGTTAGTGCAGGTGCCAGCGTCCCCGCGGGGAGACGGAGCGACCTGTCCTGGGCCACACGGCCTTTTCAAAGTCTGCCGTTTCCAGCCTGTTCCTTTCAGCACAACTGAATGGACGCTGACTCAGTTGTCAGCTAATAGATCAATAAAAATCATTTCGATGAGAGATGACTGTGCAATTTCTGGCACATAACTAATAGAAAGTGCACATAATTTAGCGTTATTGCTACAACAAAGCAGCTTCCATTCCCCGAGCTGCGGTGTGTCAATGCCATTTATTTCTGGGAACTAGCTTCCTCAGTGTTTATCTCTCCCAAATAAAAATAAGAAACAGTGGATGCTGAAACCACTCTCATTCTGATGATAAGTAGTCTTCACGGATGCACACAAGAATTGAGAACAAGGGCAGTACGTGTTATAAAACCATACGCAAAAAAAACAACATTGTAAAATTTGTCTTGTATTTTTTTATTGCTTTGGTGAAATGTATGCTGATTACCAAATAAAATCTAATAGAAAGTCTTTTCAAAACACAGCCTCAAAAGTACAGGAAACCCCAAAACATGCAGATAGATACAGAGAAATCAATAAAAGGCTTGTAATTATAAAAATACATTATAATACTTTGAATTATGAGTTCAGTGAGACAATGTAAAATGTCCATAGTTTAAAGACACATGTGCTTATATAATTTTTGAAACAGGTATTGGTGGGTATCATAGCACCAATATTTAGATTTCACTGAACATATAAAAGAGTGACATAGGAATCTCATTTAAAACGTCAGTACTCACACGCAGTGAAAATTAGATTCCAGGCAACTATTTAAATGCATGACCAAAAGTACATGTCAAGTTTACACTATGCAAGCTAATGTATTGTTATTTTATTTTATTTATTTCATTTTATTTTATTTTATTTATTTTATTACTTTATTTTATTTATTTTATTATTTTGTTTATTTTATTTTATTATTAATTTTATTTTATTAATTTTATTTTATTAATTTTATTTTATTAATTTTATTTTTTTTTTTTTTTTTATTTTTTTTTTTTATTTTTCTTATTTTATTTTATTTTATTTTTTAATTTATTTTATTTTATTATTTTGTTTCATTTTATTTATTTTATTTTATTATTTTATTTTATTTATTTCATTTTATTTCATTTTGGGTTTTTTTTTTTGTGGTTGGGAATGGCTTCCTCGTTCTTCCTGTTCTTTTTTCAGGTGGTCACGTGGACAGAGACGATGGGAAATTGGAGCAGAGGCCACATAGCGGAGTTTGTGTCGGTGGGCTTCCCTACCTCTCCGCCCCTCCAGTGCCTCCTCTTTGTCCTCTTCCTGGCAATTTACCTGTTGACATTGTTGGAGAACGCACTCATCGTTTCCACAGTCTGGCTCACGCCAAGCCTTCACCGCCCGATGTACCTTTTCCTTGGCCATCTCTCCTTCCTGGAGCTGTGGTACGTCAATGTCACACTTCCCCGGCTTTTGGGAGCATTTCTTACCCAGGAGCGTGGAGTCTCCTACGTAGGCTGCATGACTCAGCCCTACTTCTTTATTGCCCTAGCCTGCACCGAATGTGTCCTGCTGGCGGTCATGGCCTATGACCGCTACCTGGCCATCTGTGAGCCCCTCCGTTATCCTAGTCTCATGCCATCCAGCCTGGCCATTCGCCTCGCTGCTTCCTCTTGGGGTAGTGGCTTCTTGAGCTCCATGATGAAGCTTCTTTTCATTTCCCGGCTGTCCTACTGTGGACCCAACGTCATCAACCACTTTTTCTGCGATATCTCCCCACTACTCAACCTCACCTGCTCTGACAAAGAGCACGCAGAACTAGTAGACTTCCTCTTGGCCCTGGTGATGATTCTGCTCCCTCTCTTGGCCGTGGTTTCATCATATGCTGCCATAATGGCTGCCCTCCTCAGGATTCCTACTGCCCAGGGACGTCGCAAAGCCTTCTCCACCTGTGCCTCTCACCTGGCGGTGGTTGTTATCTACTACTCTTCCACCCTCTTCGCCTATGCACGGCCCCAGGCCATGTCCACCTTCAACCACAACAAGGTCATCTCTGTGCTCTATACAGTCATTGTACCGTTCCTCAATCCAGCCATCTACTGCCTGAGGAACAAGGAGGTGAAGGATGCTCTCAGGAAGTCGGTCCTGGGCAGATGCCACTATCCGAGGGATGTCCCAGATTGATGTGCAGCAGAACCTAGGAGGCAGGAAGAAACAAGGTGGCAATGATGCCACCTGAAAGAATCATAGAAATAGGCTCAAAGGGAACATAAATATCAATTAGTACACAGTTTGGCTGAATAGTGTCTGGGAATCTCCCGATACAAACAAAAATTTGTGAACCATTGATCTTGTACGGGGTTTCCATACTAAGTTTGAATAGGCTGCAGAAGAGTCTCCTGGGGGCTGTTAAAATGCAAATTCCCCGAAAAGAAAATCTGTAGAGGGTCCGATAGGAAATGTCTAGGTTGCAACTCGGCCATGCATCACTTTCAACTTCCTAGGAACTCTTGTTTCATAGCCAGTTTGAAGTTCCCAACCCTAGATCAAAGCCTTTTATTTTATAACTGAGAAAGTAGAAGAAAGGGGATTTACTGGTGGATATGTCAAAGTGATGGGGGCTGTATTGCAGCAATGTCAGAGATCAAAATTCTCCAACCCTGCTCCCAATAAGAAATCACCAAAGTACCATGATACCCCAAGAACTGAAAGTCATGTCACCTACCTAAACAATATTCTGTGCCTCTCCCAGTCTTCCACCCACTGCAAGTCAAGGAAGAGGAAAACGTAGTGCTGGTATTCACCTATGTGTGCACCAAAGAACATGGCCAAATATTCATCTGAATCTCCCTTCTTTGACTCCAGTGGGTTACCAAGCTTGTTGACCTAATGAGGGTTGATTCAGTAGTAAGTGAAAATGCCTTAGAAAGCATTTATATAGATTGGTCCCAGAATCTTCTCCAGCACTATGGGCAGCTTCTGTTTTAATTAGTTGGTGCCTGGGTTATACCAGTTGTGAAATATTTTAAGTTTTGTTTCTGGGGCAAATGACGCAAGAACAGAAAATGCCTTTTTTTCCTTAAACCCATGTTAGTTAACATACACTGTCGTATTGGTTTCAGGAGTAGAATTTAATGACTCATCACTTACATACAACACCCCGTGCTCATCCCATCAAGTGCCCTCCTTAATGCCCGTCACCCATTTAGCCCATGCCCCCCACCCACCTCCCCTCCGGCAACCCTCAGTCTGTTCTCTGTATTTAAGAGTCTCTTACGGTTTGCCTCCCTCTCTGTTTTTGGAGACAAAATAAAAGAATGAGAGGTGGGATGCAGGTGTCTCTAGAATGAGTGAGATGTCTCAGATTCAAAGGCTGAATTATAAACATTCTTCCAAGTTCCTCTGAGTTCTGGGAACTTGCTTGAATTGCTTAGGGAGATTTTCGCAGCCCGACTTAAGGCTACTTTCTGCACCTTTGAACCGTGTTCTGTGTTTCTTTAGTTGTAGGATTTTGTAGAAACATAATCAAGAAAGTGCTGTTGAGCAAATACTCAGAAACACAAATTGTCACGACGGACGCATTAGCTTATTCTGAACTAGGCTTTGGGGAAGAAACAAAAACGATTTTGTATTAAAGAAAACTACGGGGTCAATAATCATTTTAGGTTTTCCAGGGTGTAAAAGGAAACAACAGCGACAACAAAAAGAGCCAAGGCATTTGACGCTTTTAAAAGTATAAGTTGCTTGATGTTTATAAAATTTCTAAATAGTCTTTTAAAGAACCGTCTCTGACACTGTCTCTGTGTACCCTCCCCTCAGTGTATTCCCTTTTCCTTTCCTGGAGTTATGGAAGGCATGGCCTTTTACTGTGAGAATTCTGCTCCCCGAGCCAAGAAATGTCACTAGTTTCACTCCAGTGAGTCCCTGTTGTAATGAAAACATTGTCACCTACCTCATGTGCTCGCTGTGAACATTACATAAACAATGTATGTGTGAGTAAAGTGTTAAAATCTTTTCTCTTGAAAGATAAATTTTGCTGTGGATTCACTTCCTTTTCCTCCCCAGCTTTATCGAAGTAGAACAGATGGATAAAACTCTAAGGTACGTAAAGTGTACCACGTGACGATCTGAGACGCATGTGAACATACACTGTGAAAGCGTTCACCTTTGCTTAACTCTCCAGCTCCGGACTCTTGGAAGCCTGATAAATGTTATTAGGCAACACTGCTTGGGGTACAAACGGCCCCTGATGAGTAAAAGTCCTCTGGACCGGAGAATAATGCGAGTATTCTAAGTATCTGGGGAGAAGTCACAGCTTCAGGCTACTTCTGTGACTTGGCACGCCTTTTGCTGGGAGCCCTGGAAGCCAAGGATGCCAGGGACCTGTTAGAAGAGATGATGGCTCTTTGGGGACTTCAGGGGCCCAAGTCGAGGGGGACCCTGTGCCCTTGTGTGTGAATCTCATGTCCTCACCCCTGCCCTGTGACTTTGAATCCCAGAGACCAGCTCCTTGTCTGTTTTCAGCACCCCTTCCACAGACGAGAAATTCCCGAAGCTGTCGTGCTGGGATGTTGTGTCTCTGTCCTATATTTCTCTAGGGGAAACTGATGCCAAGTGTGTCCTTTGGGGGGGTGTGGGTTGGATTATTTGGTGATTCCTAAGATCTTCGGGCATATAATAGCTAATCACATAAGTAGTCAATAAATGCGAAGCCCTGTCTTTATTATCATTTTGTCAAAAATAATATGACTATGGGCTTCTAACCAATGTGCTGTTCTACTAACCACACCTCAAACTCACTCTTATGCAAATTGAGATTGGAGGACTGACCGGGGTCCCTAGAACGTACGTGGAAAGATGGGCTCTGATCATCCTTCGTAATCATGTGGAGAAGGTGCTATGTTAACCAGAAAGTCTAGCGTTTCCACTGATCCGACCTAAAACTATTACAGCATGCCAGCGTGCCATTGAGTAGACTCAGTGAGGTTCACGCTCCTTTTAAACATGATCAGGATGGGGGCATCTGGGTGGCTTAGTCGGTTGACCGACTGACTCTTGATTTGGGGTCAGATCATGATCTCATTGTGAGTTCAAGCCCCATGTCGGGTTCTGGGCTGACAGCACAGACCCTGCTTGGAATTCATTCTCTCTCTGTCTCTCTCTCTGTTTCTGTCTCTGTCTCTGTATCTCTCTCTCTCTCTCCTCTTTCTCTCTCTCAAAATAAATAAAAAATAAACATTAAAATGTTTTTAAATGATCAGAATGTATCTTAACTCTTTTTTTGGATGTTAACATAGAACATAAATGTCCTCCTGGGATTTTAGTCTTGGATTTTGGGCTTGATCCTGACCCTCTGGGTATCTACATAGTACCGAGGGAGGAGCTAGAGAATGTCAGCTGGTACAAATGCCACCATTAGGGCCCTTGTCATATCACACTCTTTCCCGGCGGGGGCAGTAGCCCTCCTAATTTGTTTTTCCTCTCGTGTGAGAGGTTCCCACAGTGTGTTCATTGGTGTAGATAGCTCACTTTTCTTCGCTGTGACAACCCATCTTTTTCAAGCTGAAAATATGCCCAGCCCCGGCCATAAATCCACATCTCTGCGTCACATGTTTGATTCGTCAGCTTTTCTTGTATCTGGCTGGGAGTGGTCGTATATCTCGTTTTTGTCCAATAAACGAAGTAGAAGTCTGCTGGAGAGGATCTCCTTTTCAGAGAAAGATGTAGCTGCCACGGGTGTTTCCGCTTTCCTTCTGTTGAACTTGGCTTTGATGCCCGGAGCTCCAGCAGCCGTCCATGAGGTAACAGACATGAGGAGGGAAGTTCAGCACTGAGGCTGGAGGCGCAGAAATGCATGAAAATCGTGGGTCTTCGATAGCATGCTTGAGAAGTTGAACCAACACGAGCAAATACCTACACCCATGTTTATTTTTTATCAAATGATAAAAATTAATTCCCATTTGTTGGAGGCCCTGTAATTTGTGCTTCCTTCTTATTTTCAACCTAATATGCTTGCTGTAATACATTTACCTAACTTTTGCCTTGCATCGTTTTAGAATTTTCAAACGGTTTTTAGTTTTAGGGTCTCTTAAGTTTGTCAAATGAAATCTATTTTTGTACGTTGCCAGAGAAAGATCAGGACCCACCCACCCCCTCCTGCCAAAGCTCCTATTTTGCCATTCCGGGAAACGAAAGAGTCACTATGCCTTTAAAGCTGTAATTCACAGGTTAGCCAGAGAGAGGCTGGTTATTTCTCAGACGCTACACCTGCAATTCAAATAGCTCCTGCAAGTCAGTCTTGTATTCTCTTATTTTGTCATACTTTATTTTGTTTCATTTATTTATTTTTTTTTAGGTTATGAACATGTACTCAGTGGAGCCCACTTTTCACCAGAGAGGCATAACAGAAGGTAAGTAAGGAAGGAGCATGTGTTCAAGTCAATTATGATTCTTTAAATACAATTAATTCATTTTAAAACAGGGGTACCATTCGTCATGATTAACTAAGAAGGTCCTTGCATTTAAAAAGGAAACATAAATTATGTGATTTTTTATTCATAAAACGCCACATAGAAAGCACAAAATGTGATTATCTGCCTCAAATTTTTAAATAACTTGAGAGGAAATGGGAAACACACAATTTTCAGAAATAATTATAAACAAAGAAAAGGGGCGCCTGGGTGGCTCAGTCGGTTAAGCGGCCGACTTCAGCTCAGGTCACGATCTCGCGGTCCGTGAGTTCGAGCCCCGCGTCGGGCTCTGGACTGATGGCTCAGGGCCTGGAGCCTGCTTCCGATTCTGTGTCTCTCTCTCTCTCTGCCCCTCCCCCGTTCATGCTCTGTCTCTCTCTGTCTCAAAAATAAATTTAAAAAAAGTTAAAAAAATTAAAAAAATAAATAAATAAATACAAAGAAAAATGTGAGTTTCCCCGGTAACTTTAACTTCTACATTTAAAAATTACTCTATCTCTCCTTACCCAAGCTAAGTGCGTATTGATCCGGAATATTTTTCCAGACTCAGACATATTGCAATTTGTAAGCTCCGCCCTTTTTCTCACTCAGCTCAGAGCTGTAGTCTCTGCCCGTTTGTTCAATAAGATCCTTAAATTAACTGTGTTCTTTTCTTCCGTGACAAGAAAGAGTCAAGAGTGAACTTAGAATTCCATTTTTGCTTTAAGCGCTCAGCGTTTTAACTACCGCTTTTTTCCTTTGTACCAAGGAATGACTGTAAACAGTTATCACCAAAAAAAGATGGTATTTTGTTTTACTAACTTCTGGGTTACCATCATACCAAAGGTAATGTTACCATCGCCTTTTAAAGATGAGGAGTGCGGTACTTAGAGAGACTTGGGAATTTATTTGCCTCACAGAGCTACCCAGGAACAATAAAAACTCATGTTTTTCTTTTTTTTTTTTTTTTCTTGAATATATTTGACATATAACATTGTCAAATTGATAGCAATTTATTTATCCGATTTAAGGTGTACAATGTGTTACTTTGACACGTTTATGCATGGCAATATAATTGTCTTTGTAGCTGTGTCGATCACATTCCATACATACAGACCCATATTGCTGTCTATATTCATCATACAGTGCATTGAAAACTATGGCTTTTTTGTTTTCCGTTCCAAGTGTATATCCTTAAACACCCTCAGTTCTATTTCTTGATTCTCCACTCCTTGGTAACAACCATTTTGTAATCTGCCTTTTATGACTTGGACTTTTTTTTTAAGATTCCACATAAAAGTGCTCGTCTTTCTCTGCCTCCTCTCACTTAGCATAAGGTACTCAAGGTCCATCCATGTTTTCTCAAATGGCAGGATTCCCTCCTTTCTCACAGCTGACTCCCGCTGTGTGTACCCACCACCTCTTTCTTACCTGCTCATCCATTGATGGGCATTCGGGCTGTTTTTGTGTCTTGACTCCTGTGAATAATGCTGTCATGAACACGAGGGTATATATCTCTTTGAAATACATGTATCTTTTGTATCTACTGAGTTACTGACACATGAGAGTCGTGTAGATGTGTAGAGCTGACACTTGTGTGCACAACATCTAAGGGTGTTTGGGGTTTGTATACGGGTGTGTGCACATGCTTGGGTCCCCG
Source organism: Panthera uncia (assembly GCF_023721935.1). Classification (NCBI taxonomy): domain Eukaryota; kingdom Metazoa; phylum Chordata; class Mammalia; order Carnivora; family Felidae; genus Panthera; species Panthera uncia. Next base: position 64,170,801 of record NC_064813.1, read on the forward strand.
AATAAGAGCGGGCAAATGCCATTCTGATTTTCTGCTGAATGGCTTTGGTTATAGCACTCTGTTCCCCCAGAGGATCTTATTATTTGTGAGACCATTGCTCAGAAAGAGAAGAGCCCGCACACACACACTTTTCCCTCACCTTCCTCTGCCCCAGAGTCTGGCAGGGAGGAAAGCAGTGTGCTCCAAGCCTAAGGTCCCTCTTGTGTCATTTACCTTGCCAGCTCTTCCCTTAGTATTCCCCTGGGGTCCCCTTGGGCCCTGGAAAGGCCAAATACATTCCTGAGGGCAGTATCTGTGGGGAGGTCCCGTGTGGGTGGGAGTTGGTACCTGCCCCTCCAGTAGCTTGGAGACAGGCAGAGAACAAATAGCTCATTCTGTGCCCATCTTCAAGCTGAGCAGAGACACACCCAGGCTGGCCCAACACCTCTTCGAGCTTAAGGACACCGCCTTCCTCCTCTTGGTCTACATGACCTCTCCTCTTTCCTCGGTTCATGCCTGACAAGGCTGGGAGAAGAGCCATAAGTTACGTCACTGAGACAATGGTGGGTTGAAAAGACTCTCAGGTATTTCCAGGGGATGGTTGAACATCATTTTCATTTAAATCACTGATTCTTGGGAGCTTTCATTTTATTGATATTTTAAAATAGTTTGTCTTCTTTGAGCTTACTATGGGAAGTGTAGCTACAGGGCATAGTTGGGGAGTGAACTTAGGACATATATAGATTAATTTCACTCCAAAATATTTCTTTTTGAGAGAGAGAGAGAGAGAGAGAGAGAGAGAGAGAGAGAGAGAGAGAAGCAGGGGAGGGGAAGAGAAAGAGGGAGAGGAAGAACCCCAAGCAGGCTCCATGCTGTCAGTGCAGAGCCTGATGTGACACTGGGACCCACAAACCGTGAGATGGTGGCCTGAGCTGAAGTCAAACACTTAACTTACTGAGCCACCCAGGCGCCCTCCTAATTCTTAGTCTTAAATTCCATGGGCCACATTGATTTCCAGCTTCAGGTCTGAGGCATGCCTTCTGAGAAGGACAGTGTCTGTTGCTGAAATCCTGAAAATATATTGCATTGTCGCAGTGCTGGGGGGCACTGAGGAGGAGGGGGACATGTTCCAGGAAGAAAGGACTTCTGGGTGTGATTCCCTCCTTACATATTTCTGGAATATAAAAACGCACGAGGGAATGAACCCAAGCACACAGCTGTGGAGACTGGTGTCTTGTTATTGTGAAGGAAGTGCCTCCCAAATGGAAATGCTACCCCCCCTCCTCCAGTAGCTGAAGACATGTCGATGTCATGTGTCCATTGGCAGGGACAGAGGTGCTGAGGAAAAGCCCGGCTGGAGGGGGTGTCTAAGCTGTTCATTAATGGGTTTCAGGTTGGTTGGACTTTCAGACTCAGAGAAGAGAGGAAAGCTGCTGAGGGAGCTTGGGGCTCACAGACCTTGCCTTTTTTTCAAGTTCCACCAACCCCCCACTGCCTCCTGAATCTTAGGCCACAGCACACAGGGACCTTGCATTGGGTGTGTGTGTGTGTGTGTGTGTGTGTGTGTGTAGCTTAAAGGCTGAGTTCCAACAAACAAACAAAATTGTCGAATTGGCACTATTAGACCTTATTTGGTTTTTTTTTTTTTGTTTATCTGCGTCTGTGTTCTTCTCTAACATGGATATCTAAGAGGTGGCTGTTCTGCCTTCCTTTAGGGTCCTAAAGCGAAGTCTGAGCAGCAAGAGGGAAGTGGATGGGGTGGGCGGCCATTTTCCAGCTGTCACCCTAGGACCATTTCCTCAGGAAAAGCAGAGAGCCTCCCCTGGCTGCACCCCTATGTCCTACGCATGGGCAAGGTTGTTGAGAAAAGGAGAGTAGGGGGGACAGGCTCTGGAGAGATGCAAAAGGGAGGAATCAAGCTGTAGGTCACAGAGAAAGTCTGGGAAGGGTAAGGCACTCAGCATGGGAGGTTCAGAGTGATTCTCAGATGGCTGGTTGGAGACTGTACCCTGGGCGGGAATGCAGAAGGCTCAGTGATGGCAGAAGGCATCTGGGTCCTCCATTTTTTCTGGTATTATTTTCAAGCAACTTGTGCCTCCTTTACTCTAATACCCCTGGAAAGGTCCTACAGTCCCCTCCTTTCTCATTAACAATGGCTGTTGTTTAAGGGTGCCTGGGTGGCTCAGTTGGCTGAGTGTCTGACTCTAGATTTCAGCTTAGGTTATGGTCCCAAGGTCATGGAATCGAGTCCCACATTGAGCTCTTTACTGGGTGTGGAGTCTGCTTGAGATTCTCTGTCCCTCTTCCCCTCTCCCTGCTCATGCTTGTGCTCTCTCTTTCTCTCTAAAATAATAATAATAATATTTAATAATAATAATAATAATAATATACAATGGCTGTTGTTTCCACCATGTAGATCTGTGTTGACTTTGTTGGCAGGGTTTTGGGAGAATTTAGCAGTGTATCCTGGAAAGGTCACAGCAAATGTCCATAGGAATTTAATTTAAAATCTAAAGTTCATTAGATGTTTACAGATGTGGTGAAATTATATTATATCCACCTTAGAAACAAAAGAACTAACATTCTGAACATTGAGTAGTAAGCTCACTTACGTGGAGTTAGACGAAAGTGGGATGTGATGTCCTTTTCCTAAACTCCTAATCCAGCACTCCATACAATGGATCGGATCAAAGAAAACATTATCTTTTAGATGACCCATTCGATTTTGTTCTCCAAGAAGCTGGCAAACATTCATATCAGGTTTGCTATTAACCCCGTGTGTTTGCTCAAATATTGCTTCATTCAAGATTTACAACCTTGTTAAATAGGAAACAAACACACAAACAGAAGAATTCTTTCCGTACAGATAAGTGGAGTCAGAAGACTTCTCTGGAAGTTATGCCAATTATGCCTGGGGCGGGGGGGGGGGGGGGGCAGCCCGCGGTGAATACCTGAGTTTCTGGCTTCTTTACATACATAGCAGATGGGATTTCTTGCTTATGGTGAAGGGGTGATAGGAAGGCCATCCTCCTATGACCAACAGGGAAATACTGGAAAGGCACAGAATTAATTTGGAGTCAGAAGTTTCCAATTTCACCTGTGTGTACCTTGGATGAGTTATCTCTCTTGGCTTAAGTTGACAAAAATTAAAATATAAGCTCCCCAAAATACATGATGGCTCAAAAGTTCTGGTTCTGATCATAATTTAGGACAAAGTTAGGTATAAAGGCAGGAGAACTTCTCTTGTGATGACTTTGCTGCTGGGGGGTCTATCATTGGTGGTTGGCTCGTGCTCAGGAAGTGGAAAAATCTGATTCTGTCTGTGCCCACAGCCAGTTATGATCACCAAAGTTCTGGAAGCAGGTAACCACACAGCAACCATACATTTCATTCTTCTGGGATTTCCAACACGGCCAGCCTTCCAGCTTTTCCTGTTCTTCGTGTTCCTGGCAACCTACCTACTGACTCTGCTGGAGAACGCTCTCATCATCCTGGCCATTCGCGGTGACAGACAACTGCACAAGCCCATGTACTTCTTTCTGAGCCACCTCTCCTTCCTGGAGATGTGGTATGTCACTGTCATCAGCCCCAAGATGCTGGTGGACTTCCTCAGCCATGACAAGACCATTTCCTTCAATGGCTGCATGACTCAACTTTACTTCTTTGTGACCTTTGTCTGCACAGAGTACCTCCTCCTCGCTGTTATGGCCTTTGACCGCCACGTAGCCATTTGTAAGCCACTACGCTACCCAGTTATCGTGACCAACCAGCTCTGTGGTACCCTGGCGGGGGGATGCTGGCTCTGTGGACTCACAACTGCCACGATTAAGATGGTTTTCATAGCCCGACTCCACTACTGTGGCAAACCTCACATCAACCATTATTTCTGCGATATTTCTCCGCTCCTCAGCATCCCCTGCGAAGATCCCTCGCAGGCGGAGCGAGTAGACTTCTTTCTGGCCCTCGTGGTTATTGCCATCCCTCTTTGTGTGGTCGTGGCGTCTTATGCCACCATTCTCAGTGCCGTCCTCAGGATCCCTTCTTCACAAGGCCGCCAAAAGGCGTTTTCCACCTGTGCCTCTCACCTGACTGTTGTCATTCTCTTCTATTCCACAACCCTTTTCACCTATGCCCGCCCCAAGCTCATGTACACCTACAGTTCCAACAAAGCGGTATCCGTGCTCTACACGGTCATCGTCCCCCTCCTCAACCCCATCATCTACTGTCTGAGGAACCGGGAAGTAAAGGCAGCCCTCAAGAAGACCGTACTGTGCAAAGGAAGTCGTTCCAGAGGGGATGTGGCTTTGAGCAATTAAACACTTATAGACTTCCTTCAGGCCTGAGTCAGGAGGCGATGGTTCCACATCCACACCCCACACTCTGGCCCTTGCTTATCTATCCATATCCAGTACCTTAGCCCTGCTCCCCTGTGTGTGCGTGTGTGCGTGTGTAGACGCAAACGTGGCTAAAGAACCATATTCGCAAGCGGCAGCCTCTACCTCTAGCTCAGCAGACCGGTTTTAGACATTTCCCCAAACCTCCTTGAAACGAGGGCGGATTTTTCTCTCCCACTAAGATACAAACCCCACGAGACGACAGATGCGTCTGTCACACAGTAGGTGCTTACTACATACTGTTGCAAGGGTCGCTGAATAAGTACATTGAGTGAAAACACTGAAGACGAAGAGGGCAATTGTGAATACGGGTTGATGGCCTCTGTTCCACCTGGTCATTGGCATTTCTTTTTCTTCCTCGCTCCTCTCTGTTCTGCCTTTCCTCTTACAGACTCATAGATGTGCTCGCTCTCTGCCCTCCTCCTTCCCGTCCTCCTTCCCTCCTCGCTCCCTCTCCCCACCCCCTATTTTTCCACAGAGACGCTGGCATGCGTTCACCCAAATAAAGTCACCACCTCATCTTACCTGACTCGTTTGCTGATTCAAGAGCACAAAGCCAATGAGCGGCCCAAGCTTTGTGGAGACCTCAGCAAAACTTTAGGAGGCATACCTTGCGTTTTCAAGATGTTAAGCATTAAAAACCAAAAGCTTTTCTGTATTTCCGGAGCACGGATTTTAGTAGCAATTACTTTTCACTTCTTATTTTACGGTTAGCTTTTTTAAAATCAGCTTTGTGGGGCACCTGGGTGGCTCAGTCGGTTGAGCGACCGGCTTCGGCTCAGGTCATGATCTCAGGGTTGGTGAGCTCAAGCCCCGCATCGGGCTCTGTGCCGACAGCTCGGAGCCTGGAGCCTGCTTCGGATTCTGTGTCTCCCTGTCTCTCTCCCCTTCCCCCACTCATGCTCTGTCTCTCTCTGCCTCAGAAATAAATAAACATTAAAAAAATAAAATAATAAAATAAAATCAGCTTTGTAAAGTATAATTCTATTCAATAAATTTCACCTTATTTTTATTTTTTATTTTTTCTTAAAGTTTATCCAATAGAGAGAGGGAGGGAGAGAGAGAGCGAGAGAGAGAGAGAGAGAGAGAATGCAGGAGGGATACAGAGAGAGAGGGAGAGAGAGAAAATCCCAAGCAGGCTCCACACCATCAGCACAGAGCCTGATGCAGGGCTTGAACCCTCGAACCTGAGATCGTGTATGAGATCATGAGATCTCATGACCTGAGATCATGACCTGAGCCAAAACCAAGTGACCTGAGATCATGACCTGAGCCAAAACCAAGTGTCAGACACTTAACTGACTGAGTCACTCCTAAATTAGGCACCCCTCAATTTCACCTTTTTAAATCGTACTGAATTTTGGAAAAGTGGGCAAGTTGTCAAACAACAACAATCACTAGATAGAACATTTCTGTCATCCCCCAAAGTTCCCTTGCGCCTTTTTTCATTAAATCTCCTGCTCATACCCCCAGACCTAGCTACTGGGGAGTGGTAAATTTTTTGTCACTTTTGCTTTGCCTTTTCTAGAAATTCACATAAATAGAATCATACAATCTGTGGTCTTTTGTGTCAGACTCACTTATCATAATGCCTTTAAGTTTCTCAAAAATTTTTTTCATTGAAGTATAATTAACATACAGTTTTAAATCAGTTTCTTTTTTTCCATTATATTGCTTTTATTTTTTTTAAATATGAAAATTATTGTCAAATTGGTCTCCATACAACACCCAGTGCTCATCCCAAAAGGTGCCCTCCTAAGTGCCCATCACCCACCCTGCCCTCCCTCCCACCCCCCATCAACCCTCAGTTTGTTCTCAGTTTTTAAGAGTCTCTTAGGCTTTTAAATCAGTTTCAAGTGTGCAGTAGAGAGACTCAACAATTCTATGCATTACTTAGTGCTCATCATGATAAGTGGACTCTTTGTTTTAAGCCTTTTTTTTTTTAAGTTTTATCTATTTATGTTGAGAGAGAGAGAGAGAGAGCGCACAACCACCTTCAGCCTTAATGACCTGCATAAAGGTCCGGTCTCCAGATACAGCCACCTCAGGGGGTGAGACTCCAATGTGAGTTTGAGGGACCAGAAACATTGAGTCTATAAGAAAGAGTATGTAGAACTGACATCACTTTCCCCTTAAACATTTGATAAAATCCACCAATGAACTAATCGGGACTAGGGAGGTTTATTTGTGAGAAGTTATTAACTGTACAACCTATGTTTTGTAATAGATATAGGAACAATCAGGTTATTGGTTTATTCTCTTTTTTTATTGGCTTATTCTCGAGTGAGCTTTGAAAGGATGTCTTTCAAGTAACACGCCATTTGATTTGTCAAATTTGTTAGCATAACGTTGTTCATGGTATTCCCTGAAATGTCCACGGTATATGTAAGGAGGTACTTATTTATTGTTTAATATTGGGTAACTTGTGTCTTCTTTCTTTTAACCTGTTCCATCTCCCTAGAGATTTATCAATTTTATTTTTTAAAAATCAATACAATTGCTGGAGTCTATTGGTCTTGGGTTCCTTTTCTCCTTACTATTTTATTGTGTGAGGAAAATATATAATATCCTTTCTTCTGCTTACATTTGACTTATTGTAATCTGTTCTTTCTCTTGTTTCTTAAGACAAAAGTTGAGCCTACAGATTCGAGTCTCTTGTACTGTAAGCATTTAATGCTATAAATGTTCCCTTGAGTACTGATCTAGCTGTATCCCCCAAATAATTTTGATACATCATGTTGTCACTTTATTCAGTTTAAACTAACTCTAATTTCCTTTTTGATTCCCTGCCCCACCTTTGGCCTATCAGCTATTTAGAAGTGTGTAATTTTAAGTGTTAATCATCTGGTCTGTTCTAGATATCTCTTCGTCCTTGTTTTCTTGTTTAACTTAATTATAATCAATGAACATCCTTACATATTAATTAAATCTTACAAAATATTCTGAGACTTGTTTATGGTCACGCACATGGTCTATCTTGCACACTTGAAAAGAGTATGTCGTCTGTTCGGGCGTACGATTTCCAACACCTATCAGTTAGATCATATTGGTTAACAGTATCGTTAAAATCTTCCACATTTTAATTTTGTCCTTATATTATACATTTTGTGGATATAGATATGGCACATCCCTATCCTTCTATATCTTTATTTTAGGTCCTCTTGTTCTTCCACTTACCAAGACTAAAGTATTGAACACCTCAACTATCACAGTGGATTCATCTATTTCTCGTTAATTTTCACCAGTGTTTTACTTAATAAATTTTCTATTTTTGTAATTATATGCATATACATTTGGGATTTTTGTGGGTTTTTTTTCTAAGTTGAACACTTAACTATTCTGAAATGTCACCCTTTATCTCAAGGAATGTTCCTTGTTCTAAAACTAACTGCAGCTGATATTAATAGGGTCACTATAGCTTTTATTTCATTTGGGTGTCCTGATATATATTTTTCCTGTCTTTTTACCTTCAACCTACCTGTGGCTCATAATTAAAGTAAGTACTTTACAGACTGTGTATAAGTAGATATATTTTATCCAGTGGGATAATCCCTGGTCTTAAATTCTTATCCCATTTTTACTGCCTTTTTAAATTAATTGAGTACATTCTAACAGTTCCATTTTGTCTCACTTTGGCTTACAAGTGTTTGTTTCGGGGCAGGTTTCTGTGAAAATGGAAATGTTATATCTGTGCTGCCCAAGACAGTGGACACAAGAACATGAGGTTATCAAACATTACGATGTGACCACTGGGGCAGGAAAATAGAACTTTTAATTGTATTGAATCTTAATCGAATTAAAAATTCAATATCCACATGGAGCTAAAAGCTGTCTTATTTTAATGTTTTTTGTTTATTTTTGAGAGACAGAGAGAGACAGAGCCTGAGCAGAGAGAGACAGAGCCTGAGCAGGGGAGGGGCAGAGAGAGAGAGGGAGACACAGAATCCGAAACAGGCTCCAGGCTCTGAGCTGTCCGCACAGAGCCCGACCCCTGGCTCGAACTCACAGAGTGTGAGATCATGACCTGAGCTGAAGTCAGACGCTTAACCGACTGAACCACCCAGGCGCCCCTAAAAGCTGTCTTATTGATAGCACAGCTCCAGGCACACAATATACATCTCTAACTTATCAGTGTCATTATTCTAATAATATTATATGATTGCATGTATACCGAAAAGCTTCTTAATCCATTCTTTGTACTACATTACCATATATCTTACCTCTCTTATTCTAAAACCTACAATTCACTGATATTACTTTTTTGCTTTAAGCAACTATATTTCAGGGAGACTAAAAAGTAAAGGAAAATAAACTTTACCCATATACTTAGCATTTTATTTTCCTATCTAAACTTTGTGAGGATCCAAATTTTTATCTGGTAACCTTTTTTTTTTTTTTTTATGCCTGAAGCTGTATCTTTAATATTTATTTATGGTGCAGGTGTATGCTAATGATACATTTTCATAGCTTTGACAGTCTGGACAAGGCTTTCTTCACCTTCGTTTCTGAAGATCGTTCCCCTGGGTGAAGAGTCTGAGCTGACAGATTTTCCACGTGTTCCATTATGGTCTAATTTCCAGAATTTCCAGTAAGTCATCTGTTCTTAACCGGGTTGCTCTGTAGGTAATGTTCCTTTTTTTCCCTCACTATTTTTACGGGTTTTATCGTTGATTTCCAGCAACTGGATTCCTATATACTTTGGTGTGATTTTCTTTTTCATTCTGCTCGAGAGGTGTTGAGCTTGGGTCTATGAGTTTATAGTGTTACCTGATTTAGAGAAGTCCCAGCCTTTATTTCATCAAATATTATTCTGACACCCTTCTCTCTCCTCCTCCTGGGACCTCAGCTGCATGCGTGTTTGACAGCCCGAGAGTTTCCCACACATCATCACCGAGTCCCTGGGTTGTTGTCTTGTTTTACTTCTGCGTGTGCTGTGTGAGGGATAGTTCCTATTGCTTTGCGGTCAAAGTGACTGATTTTTCTTCCAAACGGTCTGCAGTTCATGCTACGCACTGTATTTTTTTCACTCTAGACAGTATGTATTTTCATCATTGTAACTTATAATTTGTCTGTTTTACGTGTTCCATGCAGGTCCTCATCATGCTCATTATTTTCCTCTACCTTCTCGATCATATAGAATACATTTATAATGACCATTTCAATGTCCTTTCCTGCAAATTCTCTCATCTCTGACAGTTCTGGATCTGTGTCTACTGGACAGTTTTTCTCCTGCGTCTCTGAATGCCCAGTACCTTTGAACCGGATGTCAGAAACTCTAGATTTTACGATTTCTGCTGCTAGATTTTGTTGCATTAAGTGTGACTGCATCCCTTTTTGCTGCGATGGTGTTTCCTTTATTTATTTTTCTCATCTTCACAGTTTTTATTTGAAGTCATGTATAAGATCACTTCATTCCTGCATCTTCTCCATGGTTTCTTCCTTGTCTTTTCCCTTTTCCATTCCTACTTGGTGAGACTGGGCTTCCCATTCAAGGATCCTTCTCCGGTTTCTGTCCAGTTTTAGTCTAGTGACGGCCACCTCGCCACGTGGTATTTGCGGTCTCTTACTGCACTCGCTTCCAAATCAGTTCGATGCCCTCACGCCGGGTTTCAAGTGTCTTAGGGTGCGGAAAGGAGCTTTCATCCCCCCGCTGGGTGACCGCATCGCCCTGAGCGCAAGCGTGCCAGGTGCCTGCACCTGCCGCGGGACGCGCGCCCCGAGGGGGCGCCCGGGGACCTGGCTTATCGCTCACTCCCGGCGTTTTTCCCGAATTTTCTCTCGTAGGTGCACAAGTCAGCTCTGTGCCACAGGCTTGCTGGGGTCCCTTCGTGCACGGCAGAGCCCTCTGTGCCCAACCCTGTCCTCGGTGTCTGGGAAACGGCCTCACGGTCCTGGGGCCCCGGTCGTGCCTCCTGAACCCCAAGGCACCGGAGGGCCCTCTGCGGTTTCTCTCGTTTGAAAGGTTTAGTAACAGAACCTCTCACTTCTAGTACTTAAGATTTCAAAGCGTATTTTTGTCTCACTTTCATCATGATCGCGGAGTAACGTCCACCGTGAGCGTTCTGTAAAATTATTTAACCTCAACTGCTTAACCCCCAAACCTAGATGTGAGAATGACACGGCGCCCAGGGCAGGTGGGTCAGAGATCCTGCTTTGCTCCCCACGTGCGGCATTTTTAAAAACCAAATTAGGCTTTCCCTTGGGGGCCTGTGATTGGGGTCCGGGTTCTGCGTTTCACACTCTGGACACTGTGTCCGGTCACACGGAGGCGAAATCGTTCACTCCTCCACTCTCGGGGGACGTTACACTGCCTGTTGCCCGATGTCTGAAAACTGCAGTTCAACGTGTTTTTTCCAGTGTTTAGTTTGTTACGGTGGGGTCCAAGCCGCTTTATGTTAACCCCTCTTGGTAGGAGCAAGACTTATTTCCCTTGTTGATATTCATTAAGTTACTCAACATCATATCTATCTATCTATCTATATCTACATATATATCTACATGTATATATATATACATATATATATATACATATATATATATATACATGTAGATATAGATAGATAGATAGATAGATAGATATGATGTTGAGTAACTTAATGAATATATATATATATATGTGTGTGTGTGTAGGTATATATACACATGATATTTTCATTTACAAATGTGTAGGAAGCATATCGCCCCTTCTCTACGTGAGGAGTTTGGGGCAGTAAGTGCAGATTTAACATTTGGAAAGCAGGAATGATGTTCCTTTCACCTCTGTATCTTTCCCCACGTAGCAGGTGCTTAGTAAGTAGGTGAGGAAAGAGTACGTCACCGGGGCGCCTGGGTGGTTCAGGGGGTTAAGCATCTGACTCTTGATTTCGGCTCAGGTGGTGATCTCGCAGTTCATGGGATCCAGCCCCGGGTCAGGCTCTGTGCGACACTGTGGAGCCTGCTTCGGACTGTCCCTCTCTCTCTGCCCCTCCCCTGCTCTCTCTGTCTCTCTCAAAATAAATAAATAGACTTCAAAAAAAAAAAAGAGTAAATCATGGATGGAGTCTGAAAGCTGGTGTGTTAATTTACTGCATTGATATCACTCAATGGACTCCTTCCCTCATTTTCCAAGATCTTTCCTAAGGCCACTTTTCCTGCCTAAAACTTCACAAATCGAGGGGAAGGGAACAGGTCTTTTCTGGGATCAGCTGTCTGAGTTCCTTCCAAACTGCTCCAGTTGTCTCCACGTTTTGAAGGGCGTGTGTGCTTTGGCATAACGACGCTGAAAGCATCCAATCTGCAAAAACTTCAACACAGTCTTATTTTGTGTCTATTCACATCATGTCAGTTCCTCGATCCCTGTTGTCCAACATGGGCGGGGGGAAGCCCTGATGACATAGAGAGGGATACTGGAGCACCAAATAGGGAACAAAGAGAACACAGGGAATATGAAAAGGAAGTATGTATGAGAACACTGAAGGGGGTGCCTTGTGCTGTAACAGGAATGAAAAAAGGTATTGGAATAATTGTGGGGCAAGGACATGTGTAAAGCCGGTGACAAGAGGAACAGAAAGATTCAATCTGCTACCTGGTGTTTTTCCTAAAGTATGATGCAATGTCCTGGGGCAGCAAGATGTTTGGCAGGACTGAGAGAGAGGGCTGCGGAGGAGAGCAGTTAATGGATGTTTTAATTAGAAGTGAGCATATGTACAACAGCTTCTGCGGAGACTAGGTTGACTTTTTTTTCATTAAAAAATGTAAAAATTTTACCAAGTAGTTTTGGGCATTCATTTGAAGATGTTGATTATCACTTTATTGTAATAATCTGATTTATTACACAATTTTCTCCAGCAACATTTAACTGCAAATGTAATGATGATGAAGTCAGTTAAATAGCTAGATTTTTAAGATATTCCTCTCCTCTTTTATTATATAAACTAACATTTAAAAACAAGTGTCTATAGTGAAACTCTGAGGAGAATAATCAGGTGAGATCGCTTGAAGTTCTGACTGTAGAATTAGGAAAAAAAGTCTGATGAGCACGGAGAGTCTTGTAGGGAAGAGCCGGTCTTCCGCATCATCTCTGGATCTAGAAACTCTACCCTCTGCACCTTTTATGCCCTCTCAATCTAAAAAAAAAAAATCTATGCTGAATTACTATAAATCCTAGTCGGGTTTTGTTAAAATGGATAAGAAAGGGAAGTCCTGAGGATAAAGCAAACACCACAAGCTTAAGGGCAGTTATAAATAGCATCAATGTTATTGGGGCATCGTTACCATGACAGTGACTTGTAACAGGGATGTGGTGGGGATATGAGAGACCGGACAGGGAACAAAACTGTGACCACCTGTCTCTGTGACCATAGAGGGGACTTTTCAAGAACCCCAAAAGACTTCCTAATCTCACTTCAGAAAGTCATGTCCAATTTCCCTCAGGCTTCTGCTTCTACCAGCTGACTTTATAAGATTGCCCAAGCTCTGTTGCAACAGAGGAAACTTGTACCGCTTCCCAAATCATCTCGCCTGCCTGCCCACTAATCTGGCATTCTTTCCCAGAGTGTACTTTGAGAAAGGGAAGAACGATTCCTTTTTAGGACTCACAGATGTTGGAGGAGAGCATGTATTCCGTGATCCCCGTGGAGCAGAAGTCAAGTGTGAGGGCTCCTACATGGGACTTCTGGAGATCAAGCAAATGATTCTGTTCTGTGGAGCACCCGGGACGAAGATGGGAAACATGTGAGCATGTGAACCATCATGGCGGGCACTTGGCCGCCATTAGTATCTAGTCATAGATGCATTGGGCATAAATCGGTCTTGGAATCCATGCAGCCACTGTTAATTGTGTTTCTACACAATACATATACTCTTTAGCCTTCAAATCCAGAAGAAGGAACAGAACGGAGTTCTAAGAGAGATAACCAGTCGGCTTGATGTTATAAAGTATGAAAAGAACTGGATATTCTGGCCTAAAGACAAAGGCAGAGATTTAAGGGGAAAAATATGAACTATGAGCTTGCCTTAAAGAATAATACAACTAAACGAAACTAACCAAGATAGGCTTCGCAAGGATAGGACTGGGGATAATACAACATAAAACCCCTTAATCTAAAGGACACATGAGTCCAGGAAGAGCACATATGTGACAGAAATTACCAGGAAATGAGAGGGGGAAAAAATCTACACTGTATTAATATAAAATTGACTTCCAGAACAAGGCAGATGACCATACTGCCACCTGGAATGGTGCACCCATTTCCCGGTGACCCATTTGAAGAATACTGTTGACAAAATGGGAAATACCTTGAGAATAACCCAGAGAACGATGACCAGGATTTTGAGGGGTCCGTAACCTGTGATTTGCCATGAAGGTCAAAAGAGTCACCCGCTGAGTTAAAGGTGCTGCAAAGGGAACACGTGCTATCGTCTTCAAATATCTGAGTTGCTGCTGTGTACGTGAGATATTAGGTACAAGATACGCATCTCCAGAGGTACTAACTAGGACCGGAAGGAGGAAGATACACAAAGGTGGGACTTGATAACACTTAGGGATGTTGGACAGCGTCTGGCCCCTGTTTAGCAGTCAGGCAGAGCCAGGATACTGCAGGTGGGACTCCGGAATGACAGGGCAGTGGAAGCGACAGCCTTGGATCCTTTCCAACACCGGTGGCTCATGGCTGTAGTAATGCTTCTCCGTTACATGTATCCTATTTACCCACGATTTTTGTGAAGGGTCCTACTGAGATTTTCTTAAATCACTGAGAAGCTCTGATGGTCGAACCTCCTAACCCAAGTTACCTATCTTTCCTGGAATGGAATAAAATCAGTCCCAATTAAATATTCTGAAAAAACACAATACTTACTTGTGCAAGTGTGAGAGTGTTTGAGGGGTGCTTGGGTGGCTCAGCCGGTTGAGTGTCCAACTCTTGATTCTGGCTCAGGTTCGTGCACGATTGCATAGTTTGTGGGATGCAACCCCAAGCAGGTTCCATGCTGGGCACGGGGCCTGCTTGGGGTTCTTTCTCTCCCTCTCTTTTGGCCTCTCCCCCACTCGCACTCTGTCTCCCTCAAAATAAATAAATAAGACTTAAAAAAAAAGTATTTGAGGCTTGTATCTGACTAACAATCAGCCCAGGTTTATGGCTGTACTCCACAATGCCTACCAAAATAATACCCTGGGGAAGCTTGTACCATGAGGTTACACCGTGCTGTGTAAATGGAAGATGACAGTGCCATCAGCTTTATAATTATAGCCGTGTCCTCGGAAACGGTGGTTGCACAGACATGAAGTGTTGTCATCACAACGCTTTAGGATCGGGGTGCCTGGGTGGCTCAGTCGGTTCAGTGTATGACTTGGGCTCACGTCATGATCTCACAGTTTGTGAGTTCGAGCCCCACGTCGGGCTCTTTGCTGACGGCTCAGGGCCTGGGGCCTGCTTCGGATTCTGTGTCTCCCTCTCTCTCTGCTCCTCCCTGACTTGTGCTCCCTCTCTCTCTGTGTCTCAAAAATAAATAAATGTAAAAAAAAATTTTTTTTTTTTAAATCAAAGCTTTAGGATAAAATTCTCTTCTGCCAATCACTTTCCAAATGGCCATCTCGACAGCCTTGTTTCTGAGGCTATACACCACGGGGTTCAACAGTGGAGTCACAACTGTGTAGGCCACTGTCACAAGCCTGTCTTTGCTGGATGAGAACTTGGCTGAGGGCCGCAGGTAGACAGAGGAGGCACGGCCATGGTGGACAATGACCACAGTGAGGTGGGAGGCACAGGTGGGGAGGGCTTTCCGCTTGCCGTCAGTGGATGGGATCTTCAGGATGGTGTGGACAATGAAGCCATAAGAGATGCAGAAGAAAGTCAGGGGGATCATGAGTGTTGGAACCCCACCGATGAAGACGATCAGTTCATGGATGTAGGTTTCAGTACATGCAAGTTGGATAACTGACAAGATGTCGCAGAAGCAGTGGTTGATCTTATTGAGGCCACAGAAAGGGAGTTCAAAGACTAAGAGGGAGCCTATCAGTGAGAACAAAAGCCAATCACAGCACAAGTGGCTGCCGGCTGTCTGCTTATCTGCCAGCTCATGAGGATAGGGTACCGACGTGGATGACTGATGGCAGCATAGCGGGCATAACCCATGACCCCCAGCCGCATGCAATTAGTGACAGCAAAACCAAAGAAGGAAAGCATCCGAGTGGCACAGTCGACAAATGAGGTTGTTCTGAGCAGGGACAACAGATTTATGAGCATCTTGGGCAGGATGACCAGAGTGTAGCATGTCTCAGAGATGGGAAGGATCCCCAGGAAGAAGCACATAGGTACGTGGAGGCCGCGAGCCAGGCATACGACAGTGACAATGGTGATGTTCCCACTGAGAATGATCAGATACAGGCACAGAAATACAGCAAAGAGGATGAGCTTTGGATTTCTCCGAGGTTGGAGAAGCCCAGCAGCAACCTCTGTGACGGAGGAGAAATTAGCTTGGTTGACTTGGTCCCCAAGATTGACCTACAGAGAACAGGAATGAAGAAGCAGATTGTTCACTCTGAAAGAGGCGGGCAGCTTGTCCCACTATGATAGACTAACCACAAACAGAAGGAGGAAGGCGAAGGCAGGCAGGAAATGCCCAAACGATCATGTCAGTTTATAGAACTGTTTCAAAAAATGTAGAATTACACCTGTTTCCAGGGACATTTTGGCATCTCTTATAGTGCTTAAGTCTAGGTAATGTTTTCACACTGCCTAGTTCAAATGGAGGCGGTGTCTGAAGAGTTCCCGTGTGACAATCCCAACTCTGTCATTTTTCGTCTGTGCCTGTCTTCCCATCTGTAACGTAAAGATGTTAACGGCCCCTCTCTCCCAGGGCTCTTATGGAAGTGAAAGCACTTTGCGCAGCACATGCACATTGTAAACTGTTAGTAAATGTCAGCCTCTGCTACATATGTTGTTTAATCTTCAGGAAATGGTTGCTAGTCCTTCTTAAGTTTCCTTTTGGATGTGCTTTAAGTGTATCTCCACCTGTTTTGTGTGTTTTTTTACCCTGTTTTATTTAAAAAAAAAAAACTACTGAGCCAACATTCAAACCCAACTCCTATTTGTGCATATTTTTAGTGATGATAATAATGCGTTGACATTAGTGTATCTTTGGACCGAATCCCGCAACCTGTTTGACCCACTGGAGAGAGGGGTGAAGGAAGGAGGCTTTGTGCACCGAAATAGCTCTAAGACCATTTCAGGTTCTTACGGTCACGCGGGGCATTGGTCTTACCCCCTGCTTACCACTTTGCCAGGAAGAGCAAACTGATTTAGAGTTCTCCTATAAGTAATTTTAAGCTTCAAACAGAAATCCATCCAACCCATCAGACCTCTCCTCGATCTGAACCATTATATTTCTGCACGTTTTCCTTGGATTTCCAACAGATCTCACTTCTGCGTTGGGCACACCTGTCCTCGAGGGGTTCGGCTCCTGTAATTTCTCCTTGCTAAAGGATGGACAGATCCTTTCCCCTCCATTCAACTGAAAGCAAGTATGAATTTAATAAAGTAATAAAGAAACATCCAGACCAACCAAATAATTGAAAACAATAAAAGCACAGAATAGATTGCAAAATGAAATTCTTTAGCTAATGTAGCTCAATTCCAGAGCCCGGCTGACTGCTGATCCCACACCTCTGGGGGATCATGCCTTCATCCACGTCAGCTCTGAGTGCATTCCTGTCGGGTTCCCTCGCTTTCACGAGAGCACTGGAAGTGCAAGTGTCCGCTTTTTTTTCCATAGATTTTTTTTCCATAGATTTTTCCACCTATGATTCTGGCTCTTCAAAACCCTTTATGCATCACTTGATGGCTAACAAAAGATCACCACCAGGGTCTTCCCTGAGGAACGTAATTCATTTACCTCCTCAGTTCCCATCTCTGAGGCTTAGATGCTTTGTCTACACAACATTTGGGTGGCGAGGTCTAAAGACAGCAGAAGGTCTGTAAGGAAAGACATCTCAGACACTTGCTTCTTTCACTCTTTGGTCACCCATGAGACTTTTCTGGTATACCACTGTCGCTAGAGAATAGTTTCATGAGACATTTGAGAATGGAAGCTGAATGAACTAAATGTTGAGTGATGCCTTATTTTATTTTCTCTCCCCAAAGCCCTATACTGTCCTCCATTTTTCCAGGCTACCATACATGTGCGTCCCTTACTCTCCTCACATGCTCTTTGTAACCCTCACCAACGAGACAGACAGACTGAAGCTCATGGGATCATTAGGACTTTTCTAAAATTATCGCTGGTGCCTGGCACTTGTCTATTTACTGGACCCAAACACAATCTTCACTTGATTCCCCACGTAAAGTAACCCAACGGGGGTTATTTCCCTTTGCTCCCTGAGCACACAGCGAGTAGAATCCAGTGACACCCAGAAATCTCATCAAAGGAGACTAAAAAAATTAATGTTGCTATAATCGTTTCTATCCTGAAATGGCTTTATTCTCTTCCTTTCTACTACGGACATCTCCATGCGCCAAACTGTGTACTCCTACTTCCTCTGCTGAGAATTCTGGGAAGTATCCCCTGAAGCATCATAGAAGAACTTTTCTTTTGTCTCTCATTAGCTGTGGTTCCGACATGCTGGTTTATATTTATACTTTCCCAAGCTCCGGGGAGCCATTATTACAACTTTATTTTTGGCACGGTTCCAATCCTTACAATGAGGAAAGAGGATGCAGGCAACCCCGTGGACTCAAATCTCACAGGGCCAGTTGGATAAAAAGAGAACAGGAAACAAACCCTGACGTTGGCAATTAGTTGGCAATTAGTCCCAGGTTGCCTCGTAGCTCATTAGGAACTGAAAACCGTGGCAGGTGAAGGACAGAGACGTGCGTGTGAAAGCCCATATTGTAGGAGGCGACACAGGGCTGTCTCTTCCGGGGTCTTTCACGTGAGGGAGAAGCCCCTTCCTTGGACATCCCCAGGACAAATCAAGTCTTGTTCTGGCATTGCAAAAGAAGAAACAAAGCTCTCTCTGTCAGTCAAGGTTCCTCTGAACCTCTCAAATTATGTTTCTGCACCAAGGAGAGGGTGTGGGAGCACGGCGTGGTGTCTTAGCTGGCAGAACTGAGACCTCTGCGAGCAGCAGTGGGGAGTAGATTTGAGGACCGAGGGAAGGGGTGGGGTGTTTACACGCAGGTCACATATGTGACACCACACTTTTCCTAGCTTCCTGGAGATGACAAGGTCTCCAATCAGTGTCAGCCCCAAGGGTAGGGAATAGGACCAACACCTGTGGGTAATACCTTCCAGGGCTTGGCGAGCCCGATGGTCTTCATTCTTCCCTGTAATTCTCTCTCTTTTTCAAAAAATGTATTTATTTATTTTGAGAGAGAGAGAGAGAGAGGCAGAGAGAAAGGGAGACAGAGAATCCAAGCAGGGTCCACACCATCAGCACAGAGCCCAACGTGGGGCTTGAACTCACCAACGGTGAGATCGCGACCTGAGCCGAATGACCAGAAATCAAGAGTCGACGCTTAACGGACTAAGCCCACCCAGGCACCCCATCTTCCCTGCGATTCTCTGATAGCCTGACCCAAGACAGACAAGTTCCTTGGGAATCATTATTCTTCCTCTTCAGTGACATAATATAGAAATTCCACCGTCTGTACCTTCCCTCATGAATCATGACTGAGTCACACAGGGATGTCTGAGAGCACTGAGTGCACTTGACAGGGAGTGTTGCTGCAGGTTGGGGAGTGGCCCTGGGCAGAGATGTTCCTATTGGCAGGTCCCAGCCTGCAGAGCAGCAGAAATTCCTAAGTGAGCTCATTCCTGACTCAGACTCCTCGTCTTTCCAGTTAGATCATTTTCAGAGGCTACCAGCTGAGATCTGACAACAGCTACTGCTGCTTCCAGTAATTGTCAAATGTGCACATGAGCCCCTGGCAAGAGCTGCTGAATCCCGGGGTTCCTGGGACATCTGGTCCGCTCAGCGCCTCTTCCTGAATAAACGTTTCTGCACAGGGACAGGGGCCTCGCTGCGGCACAACACCTGTTCAAAGACCTCCAAGGTTTCCAAGCAGGAAGAAATCTGAAAAATACCACAGTTAGTCACATTTCTGGGTCACTTTTGGACACAGTTATGGATTTAGTCCCTCCCTCAGGCACTGGAAGATACTTTTTCAGGAAGTTAAAATTAGCTGTTATTTTTTTTTAGAGTTTAAACTCGGGTTTCCAGTAAACGTAGAGGAAACATACTCCATCTCAAATATTTCAGTATGGTCCATGCATGCAATCAAAGCCATAGCCCTGGACAGGCTAATTGCACATTCACAGAAAAGATTATAAACTAAATTCAAATGGAGACACTTCGTCTTGAGGAAAGTTTTGTTTGCAAATGCTGTGTATCACCCCCACTGACTTCATCCCCAAGGCTCTAGATCCTCGCGACTACAATGGTGGCTTTCGTGGCCATGGAAACACTGTTATCAGGCACCAATCCCAAGTTTGAACAATGTGAACATAGGAAGCATAGGTTTCAGTTATATTTTCCAGCAACTGCTGTAAGAACTTACTTCTAATTTTTATATTTACATTCTTTAGGATTCTGTGAGACGAAAGCTCTCAAGAATCTGCATTTCTGTTGCTTCTCTCTCTGCACCTTGCCTTGTATTAAAGTAAAGGGAAAAGATACTAAGTGAAGAAAAAGATACTAAGTGTAACAAAGGTACAATTTAAAATCTTTTTAAAATATGGGATCTCAAAGAAGAAAAAGTAAAATGAGAATTTCTAATACATAAAGTTGTAAACAGTTTTGAACTAAGACATCTGTGTTTTATATAATAAAAGCAGCTGTTAGAAAAAGCTGTTAAACTTTTTTTTAATGTTTACTTTTTTAATGTTTATTTATTTGAGAGAGAGTGAGCGCGTGAACACGCATGAGCGGGGAGGGGCAGAGAGAGAAGAGACACAGAATACAAAGCAGGCTCCAGGCTCTGAGCCATCAGCACAGAGCCTGATGTTGATGCGGGGCTTGAACTCATGAATAATGAGGGCATGACCTGAGCTGAAGTGGGACGCCTAACTGGCTGAGCCATTCAGGCTCCCCAAAGCTGTTAAACTTTAAAATTACTATGTAATATAAAAACTAACAAGATATGATGGTTACTTTTTTCTATGTAAATTTGACTGGGCCATGTGTTACCCAGATATTTAGTTGTATATTATTCTGGGTGGGTCTGTGAGTTTTTTCTGGATGAGAATAACATTTGAATCAGTAGACTGAGAAAAACAGATTGCACTCCCCTATGTGGGTGGGCCTTGTCTAGTCAGTTGAACGTCTGAATTGAACAAAAAGGCTGAGTAGAAGAGGTTTCTTTCTCTGAGCCCGGCTACCATAGAGCTAGGACATTAGTCTCCAGCCTTAGCAGCTGCACATGGACTGGAATTTACACCACTGGCTTTCCTGGTTCTCAGATGTTCAGACTTGTACTGGAATGATACCATTTGTTCTCTTGGCTTTCCAATCTGCTGACTGAAGATCTTGGGAATTCTCAGCCTCCATAATTGCGTCAGCCAAATCCTTATAATAAATACCTACGTATTCATCTATTTGATGCATCTAGATGATCTATCTATATAAAATATATGGATATTCTACTGATTCTGTTCCTCTGGAGAATCCAGACCAATACACAAAACAGGCTATGCACATAAATCATAGAAATAAAAATAGAAAGAAAAAAGAAAAAAATCTTTCAAATTACACTATAAAAAGAAGACTGTGTTATGTTAGTACCTTTGGCTTTCAAGAGAAAGAAGTAGAACATGATTTAGCATAAGGAAAGGGAATCTGTTAGCTTAAACAATGGGGAAGTTCATGACAAACCTGATCAGATATGGCTCAATTCAGGAACTTGCATTATGGGTTATTCTGAGTCTTGACTCAGAGGCCAACCTCAGAGAAATATCTTTAGACATAATTTACTTCTCTTTAGCGCATCCCACAATTTATGATCATTGTCTATTAAATAGACAATATAATGTCTGTGATTATATCTCTCTTTTCCAACCCTGTGGGGATCTTTCCCTCTGGTCTACTAAATGTTTAAACTCCATATCTAAGATATTGCCTGATACACAATAGACATTCAATAAATATTTGTTGAGTGAATGCATTTTGATTGAATAAATCTTTTTCCTGTTCTCTCTTTCACTTGACCTAGCTTTACTCCTTGTGCTAGATTTTTTTTAAAAAAATTAATGTTTAATTTATTTTGAGAGAGAGAGAGAGCTAGGGAGGGGCAGAGAGAGCTGGGGAAGGGCGTAGAGAGAGGGAGAGAAAGAATCCCAAGCAGCACAGAGCCTGATATTGGGCTCAAACTCACAAACCGTGACATCTTGACCCAAGTCAAATCAAGAGTCAGATGCTTAACTGACTGAGCCACCCAGGTGCCCCTTTGTGCTAGATTTCTTACTCCATGAGCTGGCTTTTTCCAAATAACAGGATAAAAATGGAGACAAAAGTCTTAAACCTCCATTTTTAGTGATGCAATTCAAAAGACTGAGAGATTCAGTCTACACAGCTATATATGGAATTTAATCAATGTTCTTCCTATATAGAAGAGAAGGTGGGACACTGTGTGATAGACTTTATGGACCTTTTTAACCAGCCCTATGCTGAGGAATGGAGGGGGTAGGGTTTGTCTCAACAGGAACTCTTGAAACGGTTCCTAGATAAATTGTTTTGTTGTACTGAAAAAAGTGAAAACTAAAATCCAATTTAAATTGGATTCACTACATAAAAACGAAGAACCATCCACCACACCCATATCTGAACATACATCAGCGCATCAGGAGATTAGCTCAGGCAAACTGTGAGTCACAGGCCATGATGTCATCAGACCGTGAAGTCATCAGAACTCAGTCTGTTTTCCTAGCTCTCCTTTTTTCTCTACTTCAACTTCACCTTCCCTGGGGTTTTCCTCATTATACTGAAAACGGGAGGCAAAACTGAGGTCATCTTTCTTTTATATTGCTTGTACAGGGAAGCAAAATAGTAAGAATCTGAGTATATTGTAGGAATTAGATTCAGTTTCTGCTCCCAAGTGTTGTACTCAGAGAAAGCAGTTAAATAGTGACAGCAGCAACATTTCCTTGGCTACAGATTTCAGCTATTGTCCTGTGTCCTTGAATCAATGATGCCAGTCACAGACTCTTGACCTTTTCAAACATTCCGATCATTTATAGTTTTTTAATTAAATTTTCTTCTAACAATACTTACATAATTTCCCATTTCCTGCATTAATTTCCAACTGAATCACTGATTAAGTAGTAATTAGGGAATAATTTTATTACATACAAATATTTCATTTCTATTATGAGGTTAAAACTTTCTTAAAAGTAAAAGCAAGCAGCAATTCTGCTTCTGGTCTCACTGAGTAAGTCCCTACACGATCAACCCTCCTGAAGACAATTACTACAAAATCTGGAAAAAGCACAAAGGGCAACTACCTGAAGGCACTAAAGATAGGATAACAGCAGGCAGATCTAGAGTGTAGTCAACACTTGGAAGTAGGTAAGTACACAGGGTAAGTTTTCAGTTTTAATGAAGGCCACAGTCAGCACTGTTTGTGAAAAGATTAAGACTCAAAAAGGAAACCAACAGGTTTCCTAGCGCAAAGAACCAGGGGTAGTGTTTGGGGTAACCAGAATGCTGGGAGGTGAAGACAAAATCCTGGAAATGGGAGAACCAGAGAGAGAGCTTCCTTCCACATATATGTTCTGCCCAAATGTCTAGCTGATCCCTGAAGTCCATATATGTGGGAAAGACTCAAAGCAGCCCAGAGTCTGAAAGATTTAAACAGAGATTTGAACCACCACCCCAGAGAACAAGTGTTGAGTTTTAGTCCAACCAAGTTACTTGCCTCCTAAAACTAAAAACATCAGCAACTGTCAAACTATTTTAGCCGAGTCTCTACAACATAATATTCATCAGGTCACACTTCATAAAAAAATTAATATTTATTTGTTTTTGAAAGGGAGAGAGACAGAGCATGAGCGGGGAAGAGGCAGAAAGAGAGACACAGAAACTGAAGCAGGCTCCAGGCTCTGAGCTGTCAGCACAGAGCTGACGCGGGGCTTGAACGCAAGAACTGTGAGATCATGACCTGAGCTGAAATCAAGAGTCAGACACTTAACCGACTGAGCCATGCAAGCACATCCAATCACAGAGTTATTTCTATCGCTCAGTAGTAATGTTCACTGCTTCCTTCCTCTGTTACCTCCATTCTGATGTTAGTTTCATCCTTTGAAGTTTTTTTTTTCTTTTTTTCAGATAATGTATTTTCAGTTCTACCTTTTTTTTGGGGGGGGGTCTTTTTTTGTAGTTTCTGTTTCTCCTCTGAGACTTGTTGGATGCTCAACATCACAAGAACATTTTATGTACGTTACTGGACATAGTTATCATAGCTGATTTAACATCCTGGCCTACTAATTTCAACATTGAGTTACATCTCAGTAGGTCTATATTGATTGTTTTCTTTCTCAAGAATGGCCATATTTTTCTGGTCTTGTATATGGAAAGTAATTTTGGATTTAAAGTGTGACTTGATGGGGGTGCCTGGGTGGCTCAGTTGGTTAAGCGTCCAACTTTGGCTCAGGTCATGATCTCACAGTTCTTGAGTTCAAGCCCCAGGTTAGGCTCCTCACTGACATCACAGAACCTGCTTGGCATTCTCTGTCTCCTTCTCTCTCTCTGCTCCCCTGCTCATACTCTCTCTCAAATAAATGAAAAAAAAAAAATGACTCAGTGTGAACAAGACAAGAAAACAATGAAAACAGACACACAGAACCCCAAGCATATGGGGAACCACACAGATCAGTCTGACTCATGTGTAATTGGCACTCTAGAAAAGAATGAGCTAGAGAATAAGGCAGAAAAATTATTTGAAAAAAATAAAGGCCAAGAAATTCCACAAATATTTTTCAAGACACGAATTTACAGATTCAAGAATCCCAACAAATCTCAAGCAGGATAAATATGAAGAAATCCATACCTTGGTGCATCAGAGCCAAACTGTGACAGCGGAGAGAGGGGGAAGCATATCTTGAAAGTCGATCCCTCCTCCCACCCAAAAAAAATTAGGGCCAGAAAACAGTGGAACAGAAACGTAAAAATGGTAAGAGAAAAAAATTAATAAAACTGCTAGTTTGGAATTATATTTCCACTGAAAATACTCTTTAGGATTGAAGGTAAAATAAAGACATGTTTACATAATGGGAAACTAAGAGAATTTGTCCCAATAGGCTTGGGTTGGGCTAGCTTAAATACAGAAGGAAGGTTTTCAAGCTAAAGGGAAATTGTACAAGACAGAAACTCGAGTAGCGGGGTGTTAGAAAGTACATATGTGAATTTTCCCTCAGTAAATAAACCTGGCACCTAGCTTGAAGGACAAGGCTTGAAATCTAGAATATGCTAAATAATTAGTGACAGATTGACCTTCTTGGAAGTATGTGTTTCCATTCAAAAGTGGAGGAAACCTAAGACCTTGGAACCGGGTGTTCATCTTCCAAAGGACTGCAAATAACAAGGGAACAAATGTTCTTCTCCCTCTGTTAGGTGGGGAGGGTAAGAACTGTTCCACTCCAAATAAGCTCCCAGATTCCTAATTTCAGGGTTATTCCTATTCAGTACAGACCTTCGTGTGTGTACGTCAACATCTGGCTCTCATCACACAACCCAGAAGGATTAGGCCAATAGGAAACTCGTCAGTTACTGCTGTAAGTAATCATCTATTCACCCTCCAAAACTTCCTAAAGGATAATATGAACAAATATAGATATTAAAGATCTATCATCAAAAAGAAAACAGTATTACAATTATAAATATTTGGGTAAACATAAAAGATAATTTTTTTCTTCTTAATGTCTTTAGAATACTTATGAATAAAGCAAAAATTACTACATTTTCCTATGAGTTTTTAATACACACAGAAGTAATAGACTAGCATCAGGGATGGGGTGGGGATAAATGGGTCCAAGTAATTCCAAAGCTTCTCCATTTCAAGTGTAGCCACAACATTAACTCTAGTGGGCTGTGAAAATTATGGATGGAATTGTGTTTCAGCTCTAAAACTTCCTCTAATTGCTCTCATTGTGATCCTGGAACACTTCTCCCTTGTCAGCCAACGTGACACTAAGTTTTGTCAGTAGAAGACGCTGAGGGGACAGCAGCACTAGATGGGGACCCTGTCCCTGGTTCTGCTGTGCTCTCTTTCGCTTGGAGGCCTGCAGTGCAAGGGACGCCCAGTGGTATTCCCTCCCACCATTTCAGCTGCACTGTCCCCACCAGCAATTCTCCCAGAAATTTCCATAGCGAGGCACTTCACATGAGTGGCTTCTGCAGTGCCACCAACGGTGGCTCCCCAGCAGGTTCAGAGGTGTAGCCCTTCCCATGGATGGCTTCCCTGAGAAACCTGGAGGGCAGGATCCAGAGGGAATTGCACTGATTCCAAAGCTACCTCTAAAAAGACAGTTTGGTATTAATAGATAAGTGTAGGCAAACAGATCCAAATAGAGTGTCCAGAAATGGATCCACGTTTGTGTAGGCAATTAATATTCTGCAAGACTGCCAGGAGTTCAGTTCAATAATCTTTCCAACAATCATGCATTTGGGTAGAGAAAGAATCTTGCCGTCTTCTCTTACCATATAAACATTTAACTGGAAATGAATCATACCCTGCCTGGGAGAAATGATATTATAAAACTTATAAAAAAAAATCACATTGGAAAAACTCTTAGTGAAATTGGGTTTTGCAAACATTTCTTAAATAAGACTCAAAACATATGAGCTATAAAATTCAAAATCAATAAATTAGACTTTACCAAAACAAAACTCTGTTATTCAAAAGACCCTGGTAAAAAAAAATGAAAAGTAGGGGTACCTGGGTGGCTCAGTAGGTTGAGTGACCGACTTCGGCTCAGGTCATGATCTCAGGGTTGGTGAGTTCAAGCCCCGCGTTGAGCTCTGTGCTGACAGCTCAGAGCCTGGAGCCTGCTTTGGATTCTGTGTCTCCTCTCTCTGCCCCTCCCCCACTCATGCTCTGTCTCTCTCTGTCTCAGAAATAAATAAACACTAAAAAATTTTTTTAATTAAAAAAAAAAGAAAAGTAAACCACAACATGACTGAAATATTTTGATAATACATATGTGACCGAACAAAGTACGTGGAAAATAGAAAGAACTCACACAATTCAATGAGGAGACAAGGAATCCAATCCAAAAATTGGAAAGGCAGACGCATTCCAGTTCGGAAATGAGTACAAGATGTTAGAAAAAGGCTCAACTAAAGAAAACACAGAAATAGCCGATGGACACACAAAAAGATATTCGGCATCTTTAGTCGTGAAGGAAATTCAAATTCAGCCACAGCCAGTTCCATTACGGATTTACCCGATGGATGAAATTAAGACCGATCCATTGTGTTGAGTGTGAGGGACAGCTGGTACCTCCCACACATTGCTGTGGAGAAAGTCGGACGGCAAACTTCTTTGCCTAATTGTTGGGCAATCTTTTAGAAAGCTAATTTATATGTGCTACATGACTCGGCAATTCCACGCCTAGATATTTGTTCCACAGAATAAAAACATCCCATATGTTACGGAAATGTGTGAAAATTGAGAAGGGCACCATGATCGGGTGCCTGCACAGACACTCTGCAGTGTATTTACACAAAGGAACAGAAACAATGAACTCCTAGGTCACACACAGTGTGGCTACGTTTCAAAAAATGTGCTTCATGGAAGAGACCAAAAAAGCAAAAAAGTACGCACTATGTGATTCCATTCATATGAAATTCTAGTATCAGTGAATGCAGTGGTGTCTAGGAGACTGACCAGGAGGGGGCACGAGGGACAATGTTGGGGTGACAGAATGCTTCCTATGGATCATGGCGGTGGTTACATGGTATATATATTTGTCAAAACACCTAAAACCATACACTTAAAGTGGGTGTCTTTTATTATACATAAATTATGTCTCAATATCTTTGGTTAAGAGATGGAACATAAACGAACCCGACACCATGTATAAAAGCTCATGGTAGAAACTTGCTACCAGCAAATGCAAGAGGAGTTTTCCCCAACCTTGGTTTAGGAAAATGTTTTTTAGACAAGACCCAAGAAGCACTAAAAATGAAAGAATAAATTTATGAGTAAATTTAAGCAAAATGAAAAAGCTCACTCGCATTAAAAACATTACTGAGAAAATAGAAATGCTGGCTACAGACTTGTGGAGAATATTCACAATACATGTATCTTACAAAAAAAAACCTTTAACCCAGTGTCTGTCAATAACTCCTGGAACTCAATAATTTAAAAACCAGTCTTATCAACATAGAAGACTAGAACAATGTACTAAAAAGATACCTAAATAGCCAATCAGGAAATGAAAAAAAAAAAAGCATTCAGCATAATTAGATATCAAGGTGATACAAAATAAAACTAAATGAGATAGTACTTGCCCCACTAAAACTACCTATATTTAGAAAAACAAAACAAGAGCAAAACAAAACCCCTGTCAATACCAAAAGTTGGAAAGAATGTGAAGCAACTGGTAGGAGTATCACGTGCCACACCCACTTTGAAAAACACTGGGCAACATCTTATAAAATTAAATATGTATCTACCCAGACATAAGAGAGAGGAACAAAAGCAAATATCCACCAAAGACTTTTACAAAATATGTTCATGGCAGGTTTATTCATAATAGCAAGAAGAGGCAACAACCTAAATGTCTACCAACAGATAAATGGATAAGCCTATTTTGGCATATTCTTACCAGAGAATTCTAAACAGCAATGAATGCCATGAGAGTTTTTTTCAGCAATGACAAAGGAGATCCTGCCATTTACAACAATGTGGATGGACCTTGAGGACATTACACTAAATAAAGTCAGACAAAGATAAGCCCCATATGGCCTCACTTGTATGTGGAATCCCAAAAAGCTGAGGTAACAGAGTCAGAGAGTAGGAGGGTGGTAGCCAGGGGCAGGAGGGTGGGGAGGAGGGAGTTGTTGGTCAAAGGACACACCCCTGCAGTTATGGGTAAGTTCTAGGGTCCAAGGTACAGCTTGATGACCTTAATTAACACCGCTGTATTATGTACTTGAAAGTCACTGAGAGAGTTGATCTTAAATGTTTTCACTACAAAAATAAAAGTAATTTGTGAGGTGATGGAGGTGTTAGCTAATCTGACGGTGGTAAGCATTTCTCAATATACACGTGTATATCATTGCATTATATACCTTTACCTTACACAATGCTGCATGTCAACACAGCTCAATAAAGCTGGAAAAAACAAAATCACTACTCTGCTGTCTCAGGGCAGGAAGCCAGCTGGAAAACGGCATGGAATAACATTTAGGGTGACAGATCTGTCGTATTTCTTGGTTGCTCTGGTGGTTAAGTGGGTGGATGTATTTGCAAAAACTCATAAATAACTTACACTTAAAATATTTGCATTTTATTTATGTAAATTATTCCTCAATTTAAAAGTAAGTTAAGGGAAAAGTGAATGCAAAAGGACGTTAAAACTCCCATGACCACATTTTAAAAAACTCAACCCACAAAATATACTCAAGAAACTCAAAATACAGCATCAAAATTTTTGAAACAGCAGAGGAAAAGAATGGTTGTGGGGTTTTTTTGTTGTTGTTTTTTGTTTGTTTGTTTGTTTCTGGTAGTCCTAGTATCGTGAGAACAAGAACAAAAAACAGCCACCAATGGTAAGAACCTAAAAACCAACTGGCCAACGTGAAAACATGATACCAAACAAGGAAAGCTTATTGCTGTCTTCACAGTTGGATCCTTTGCAATGGCAGCACAGAAGGAGCTCTTGTTACAAGACTAGGAGGATAATGGTGGCCCAGCCTCCCCTCTGGGAGGGCAGGTAAACCAGTCTCACACCAATGAACTCAGACAAAGATCACACAGAAAAACCCAGCAGAACAACATCCCTGGAGGAATTAGCGGAGTGCCTGTGTAGTGACAACCCGGATGCAGATTCTCCTCCACAGAAAGGCTTGTAGGGATGACCCGGATGCAGATTCTCCTCCACAGAAAGGCTTGTAGGGATGACCCGGATGCAGATTCTCCTCCACAGAAAAGCTTGTAGGGATGACCCGGATGCAGATTCTCCTCCACAGAAAGGTTTGGAGGGATGACCTGGATTCAGATTCTCCTCCAACTAAAGGCTTGTAGGGACGACCCGGATGCAGATTCTCCTCCACAAAGGCTTGGTGCCCCGGGTGAGGGCCGTGCTGTGGGTGGGCGGACTTCAGCTGTGTGCCTCTCCCGGCATTTCATCAGCAGCTTAGACACCTCACCCTAACTAACAACGTCTCCTGCAGCAACGCACAGCCAAACCCTGACTGATGTGGGTTCATAAAGTCCTGGCCATCTTGGCCCAATGCAGGGGGCCCCCCCTTGCATGGCCATTGTACCACAGAGTTCACACAACACACACACACTCACAGGGATGGCGGACGCTGTCACTGGGAGTCCCTCCAGCCTGACCTCTTCCTCAGCCCAGGAGTCCCATCCCACGCATGTTAATCCCATGCGTTTACTAATAAGCATCGTACATGGCCGCACCCTTTCCCAGTGTGCTTCCTGGGGAACTCGCCTTGCAAGAGCCTGGACGTCCACAGAACGGATGGAGACTTACACCCAATATTTCAGAATACACTGGAAAGAATTAAAGAAGTAATAGAATGTGGAAAATAATAGTCAAGATCGGCATTTAAAAGAATTCCATTACGGGTGACCGGAGGAAGAGAAGTCTCGGAAAGCGAAAGGACAGATTAGGAAGCAGCTAGAAATGAATGAAAAACCACTTCATAAATGAGGTCTAACCTTGAAAGGTCATACGCGTGAATGAGCGTGACGGATGGGGCCATAACCGGAAAAGCAGATATGAAAGAGGGAAAACTAGAGAAAGGATGAAAAGAACTGTAGAGACCGCATCCTCTAAATTCTATCCTTATAAAGTGTGAAGCCAGGCAAACCCTGAAGCTGGGAGGAGAAGCCACAGGAGGTGTTTCTCATGGAGAAGGCAGAGCAACCAGATGTTTGCGATGGTCTATTTTTGACCTGTGTAGGTTCACTCTGAAAATGCGTTGATATGCCAATCGCGATTTGTACGTTTTTTTCTGTTAGTGAGTTTTGTTTCTGTAAAAAGTGAACATGATACACCGTCCTTTCATGAATGCAATGTGTTTTATATAGAGGTGTCAGTGTTAATATTTTTTGGTCCTATGCACTTTTAGATTTCCTCTGAAAATGTTTTGCTCTTCTGTTTTGACCTCTGTGTTTCACGTTCAAGCCTTCTTCAAATGTCTGGCAAGCCTTGGATGTTGAAATCTACTCTGGGCTGTGGCACCCAAAAAGCTTCTAGAAGCTCTCCGTGCGAGGGTGAAACTAAGACTGGGGGAGGGGGGGGGGGTTGCCCAGCAGGAGAGCCAGGTAGAGCAGAGTCACTCATTTATTTTGAGCTAAGTGATAACATCCAGTCACCTTGGGCGGAAAGAAATCGTCCCGTTTCTTGAGGGACTTGTTTAGGATAGCTGTCACCTTCGGGGAGTTGAGGGGGGAGAGGCCGGCGACACCCTGTGCTGTGATCACACTCAGGCTCACACTCACCGCGGCTTCAAGTGGAGCTCCTCGAGTGAGGCCTGGTGTCTCTGCTCCGGAAGGGAAACCTTCCCGTCTGACCTTGGCACGGAACAGAGAGGACTAGAGGCCAACACTCTCAGGTGAAGGGTCTGCAGTCTAGTCCCTGAGCTCTTTGTTGAGACGGGTATGAAATGCAACAGGTTGGGCAACTGTTCCAGAACGTGATATCACTGAGAATTCCCATCAGTGGACACACCTTTCGGGAGACAGAACGGGACACTCGGATGTTTTCCCTTTCATTTTTCAAGTACTTTGTTTTCATTGTGTTCACTGAAGTATCAGCTGGTGATGATACGGACCAAGGAGAGAAACCGGTCCTTCCTGCAGATCCTCTGAGCTGCATCGACTGAGAAGCCGCTCTCCTTCCTGGGACATGAACCAATCTTGCTCTTTTCTGCTATCCCCTGCTTGCACTCTGTCTCTCACAAAAGTTTTGTGAATTTAAAATGAAAACAAAACACAGATTCCGTAACAAAATCCCCAAGTCAGTATCGCTAGAAATAGAATAGGGAAGTATTTGAAATCAGCCCAATGAAACCATGACAAATCATATACACACAGAGCAAATAATGATTTTGCATACTAAAAGGGTTTAATTACAAAATTAAGATAACACCCATACTCTGCGTGCTATTTCAACCTAAATAAAAATACTCCATAGGGAATAATTCAGAAAAAAATAATACTAAACACAATGAATTGTAAACATTGAACCTAACACCAGTCACATGGTCTCACATAACACACACAAAAGCTAAAAATAAATAACAGAAATTATTTAAATATTAGCCGGGACATATCTGTAATAAATTAGCAAATATTCCACTTATAACTAATATTTGGTCAATCATTGACAGTTGCAAATGTGTTAGGAAGAAAAGAAAAAAGAATGGAATGAAATAACAGAGACGGACCATCCCATACTTAGGGATATGTTGTGCTTTAAAGGCCTTGGTTATTTAACTAGAAAGAATGAAAATAATGCAAGACTTAATCCAAAACCTGAAAAATGGGAGACAAAACCAGGGAGAGAGATAGTAATTTTGAAATAGAATTATTGATGATTATACACTCTAATTCGAAAGTCTAAGTAAACTTAACAAGAGAGAACACAGTTACGTTTCACCTGAAAATGCAGTCACACGTGAACTATGAACGTCGCTTTCATTCGGTATGCTTTAAAGAGAATACTGATAAGCTGCCGTGTGTCCAGAAGCCTGCACCCAAGGAGGCACGGTGTCTGAAATTCAGGTGGGCAGTGGGAAATGGCCCGATTGTAACTCTCCAACATCTGGGAGCCAAGATTGGACTCGGGGTATGACACGAGAGACAGAGAACGTGAAAATCATAGAAAGGTGAGTATCCACTACAACAATGTGGAAACAACAGGTACCCAGTCAGTGCAGGCTTGGTTCCCCAGGAGGTACTGGGTTCCCCAGGAGGTACTGAGGAAGGACCTCTGAACAGGTGAGACGTGGGACACGATGGCTACCCAAGTCATTCTCTTGAAGTACATAGTCTGATGACAACTTTGACACTGGGTAGCTTCCTCTCCTTAATGGATTCAGCGTGCAAGGCCACGTAGACCCCTCTCCTCCAACTTCTTCATGGAACTGGATGGTTGACTGTTTTTTCCACGCATTTACATAGCACTTCTATGTTAAAGAAGAAATGGTTCCAAGGGGTGGTCAAAAAACCTGTGAAGTAGAAGAGGAAAATTATCTTTATTTTCCATATTTTAAAATTTAGATTCAGAAAACAATCATAACTTTCTTTTTTTTTAAGTTTTTTTAATGTTTTTATTTATTTTTGAGACAGAGAGAGAGCATGAGCAGGGGAGGGGCAGAGAGAGGGGGAGACACAGAATCGGAAGTGGGCTCCAGGCTCTGAGTTGTCAGCACAGAGCCCGACGCGGGGCTCGAACTCACAGAGTGTGAGATCATGACCTGAGCCAGAGTCGGAAGCTCAAGCGACTGAGCCGCCCGGGCGCCCCAATAATCACAACCTTCTTAGAGTCGCGACTTAACCAGTGTCAGGCTGAAACCTTATAATTCCTAGTACAGTAAATGATTTCCCCATCATGTCACACTCCCACATCTAAGCCTCCTTCAAACCCAAGCACCTTGTTTTAAGCTAGACGTAACCTTAAACAAAGAGTGTAATCAGAGCTTTGGGGCAAACAAGCCAAAGAGAGAAGAGGTAAAGGTTTGCAGGAGCCTTTGAGAACTGTAAATTGGAAGAAAGAACAGGAGGAGGAGACTTAACCTCCAGCGACACACACTGTGCTGTCTCCAGTAATCTTTCCAACCACCTTGAGAGGCATAGATTACCATGCCTGCTTTACATAAGAGAACAGATAGGCCCTGCAACGTCAAACAACTCGACCAAAACCACACACTTATATAGGCGAATATTACTAGAAACTTTACGACTCAGTGGCACGTTTGGCCCAAATGTGGGCGTACCGTATAAAACATTCCAATTATAAAGTCTTAAGAGAAAACCCCGTCTTTGCGATCATTTCCTGAATGGCCAGCTGCACACCTCTGTTCCTAAGGCTGTACACCGTAGGGTTCAACAGTGGGGTGACGATGGTGTAGGTCGCTGTCACTAGTCTGTCTTTGCCTGATGAGTATTTGGCTGAGGGCCGCAGGTAGACAGAGGAGGCACAGCCATGGCGGACGATGACCACAGTGAGGTGGGAGGCACAGGTGGGGAGGGCTTTCCGCTTGCCGTCAGCCGACGGGATCTTCAGGATGGTGTGGACAACGAAGCCGTAAGAGGTGTGGAAGAAGAGCAAGGGTACAACTAGCACCAAGGCGCCACAGATGAAGAAGACCAGCTCATTAGTGTACGTTTCATCACAGGCAAGTCGGATGACTGGTCAGATGTCGCAAAAGTAGTAGTTGACCTCGTTGGAGCCACAGAGAGGGAGGCTGAGGACCAAAGTTGTTCCCACCAGAGATACTAGGAAGCCACTAACAGTACAGATTGCTGCCCGCTGGGCACATACCCTCCAGTTCACGAGAACCGGGTAGCGCAAAGGCTGGCCGATGGCGGCATAGCGGTCATAACCCATAACTCCCAGAGGCAGGCAGTTGGTGACAGCAAAGCCAAGGAAGAAGAACATCTGTGTGGCACAGCCCACGAAGGAGAGTGTCCTGAGGACAGAGAGCAGGTTGATAAGCATCCTGGGCAGGGTAACAATGGTGTAGAAGACCTCCGAGGTTGAAAGGACACAGAAGAAAAAGGACATGGGGTGTGGAGGCTGCAGTCCAGCCGGATGATGGAGAAGAGGGTGAGGTTCCCACTCGGGATGATCAAATAGAGGCCAAGAAAGAGGACAAACAGGACAGGCTGAAATTAGCCAAGGCTGGAGAAACCCAGCAGCAGGAATTCAGTGACCCGGGAGGAATTGGCCATGGACAGCAGACGCCACAGCCAGTGTAATCAGGTCCAGAGACCCTTGGGATGGAGGAACCAGGGAGACTTACCCTTCATACCGTAACCAGCACCAGTCTGGGGCGAATGGGAAACAACTGGCAAGAAAGAACAAAACAGGATTATAAGTCAACCAAAAATTATCCTAAATAGATATGCACCCACAGTGCTGTTTTTCTGCCAGTGATTTTGGCAGTGAATCTGGGGACAAGTGTCCACATGAAGGCACAGACATTTGCTCCAATAAAGCCTATCCTACAGCCCCCCGCCCCCCGACTCTGCTCTTGCAGACTTATGTAGTTTCCACTTGATTTTTTGGTAATCTAATATTCCAAAGAAACTTTACGCTAGTTATGACTTCAAGTGGTCGTCATTTCATCCATATTACTAATCCATGGATTCCACCAGCAATGGTACCAATGTCTGAGGGTCCACCTCTCACCTGCCTCTAACACATTCCTCAGCTGAGGAAGCACTCTTGCCTGTCTTTGTGTGGTTGGCCTCTGAAGAATACAGTTCCTCTTCATGAGTAGCCTCTTACTCCCTTTCCATGCAGTTATTCATTAAAAGTTAATTTGATTGGGGGGCACCTAGGTGGCTCAGTTGGTTAAGCGGCCTACTTCGTCTCAGGTCGTGGTCTCACAGTTCGCGGGTTCGAGTCCCGCGTCAGGCTCTACGCGGACGGCTCGGAGCCTGGAGCCTGCTTCCGATTCTGTGACTCTGTCTCTCTCTCCTTCAAACATAAACATTAAAAAAAAATTGTTAGGTTAATTTGGTGTAGAACCACTGTTGCCATCTCAGAAATAGCTTTATGATTCCTCCACACACTCTTGTAGGACAGTAGGGGCCGATTTCCCTGGCAGAAAATACGCAGCGGGAAGAATTTAGTTTTGCTTCAACGTTCACTGGCGGCACATTTGGTTGCACATCTTACCCTGCTACACCTGGAGCAGGAGATTTGGAGACTCAACAGACCAACGTTCCCCGGATGTCCCTGAATTCCTAGTAGGGAGGCTTAGATACTTCCCCTGAGGCTTCTGATAACTTATTGTCACCGGTGCCAGATTACATACATTTTCATTAAAATATTCTTGCCCTTTCCCCTCTCTCTCCCAGATCTGGTCCTTCACCTGGATCCTGTATCTCAATAATGAGTTTCAAAATCCTGCTAATCGCATCCGCTGTGGATTTGTGAGACATGTTGAAACACGTAACTTTTCTCCTCGGCCACATCCAATCTATTTTTGTTCTGCAAGACTTCTAGGATCCATTTCTTCCTTTCTTTAGGAACTTACCACCTGTCTGGACTGCTCCAAGAACGTGATAAACCGACCCTCTGGATTTTATCTTGTTCCGCTCTAAGCCATCCTCCACTGTGGCCCCAGAGTTGTCTTCATACAGGACAAATCCTAACCTCTTACCAAAATTAGATGACCCTCAATTATCTATGAAGTTAAGACAATCATGTTCTGTCTCTCATACTTTTCCCAAATGTAACTTTCCACGCGTAACTGCCACCGTATTCCCCCACATGCACTCCAGCATTGAGGAACTTTGAACAATCAGGTCATTTTTCAATCTACCTTCTAAATCTGGAAATCGTCCATGCTTTATGTTTGTGGGGATTGTTTTCTTCTTCTTTTAATTGTATGAAATTCTCAGTTAAAGTAACATGTACACATTGACTTCTCCCTACAACTTCCTCGTCGTGCTTTATTATCACTTTCTCTTTGTCCCTTCAGCCATCCCTAGAACCTGATTATCACCAGCATTATGAGGTCATCTTTGATTTCACAAACTGCAACTTACCAGAGACCAGAACTTGCTTCTCTACACATACGGCAATGTCTACTTTACAGCAGGGGCTTGAGAGCTTACTGAAAAAATAAATAGTCATGATCCCAGGTTTTCTTCTGAATTATTTCAGAATGCCCAGGAGGTTTGATTTCAGGTGTCTTCCAAACTTGTTCCCTTAATATTAATTTAACATATATTATTAACCTTCGGCGTCAACATTTTGGGATGAAAAATGTCTCTGAAGCCATTCTCTAAATGCAGAGACAAAAGAGCCATTAAAAATTGTTGCTTTTTTGTTTATCAAGTGATTTTTCCCATTATCTCAATTAGCTAAATGTTTTGATTTTCATTTAAATAACAACTTAGTCTCGAAGATCTTTTCAAATACTAAAGTTTCTATCATGGTTTGCTCTTTTGCTTAGACACAGTAGCAAAAATTTGAAACGGGACTAAAATCAGGAGCTTTCACTGGAACAAAGTCCAGTCAAAAGTGAAATGTCAACTCCACTTTTCCAATGTCCTGGCTCCATTCTTTAGTGCTTTCTCTTTTATGGGACCATCCCCAGGAAGAGCAGTGACTAGTTAGCCGAAGACGGTTGGGGTTCTGAAAGGAACGAAAGGCCACATTACTGGGTGACCATGCCAAGACCCTCCCCCGTAGCACTCACAAGACATCATCTGCTTTTTCAGAGTCATCCTTGGAACCTATGCCTGAACTGAAATTTGAAAATAAATTCACTATATAAAACTTCATTTCTCTTTATCCTGGTTGGTGATGCAGCATACAATATTTGATAAAAAAAAAGACAGTGCCCTGAGCTTGGAAAGAAGGATGCTATGAATTCAGAGAAGAGCATTGGGAAGATAAGGAGTGTGGGGGGTGGGAATAAATACAAAGAAAAAGTGGGTAATTCAATTGTATTCTTAACAAGTGGAAAAGGTGAATTGATTTTTCATTACTTTGTTCAAGGACTTCATCAGTGTGGGTGAAGCCAGTTCCTTAAGCAGGTTAAAAAGACAGCTAATTCTCCACTCTTAATTCCATTTACAGCCTCCTTTTCTAAATCTCCATCACACAGGAATTAACTGACATACTTACAGTTTTCTATATACACTTTTGCGTTTCAAGACTTTATGCTGAGACAGTGGGTGTGCAAGACATAGAAACAAAGAGGGAGGGAAGGAGAGAGAGAGAGAGACAGAGAGAGAGAAGGAAATCTCAGCTTCCAATATTCTCTCACTTTCATCTGTGGCCCTCCCATCATTCATATTTTTTAAAGTCACTGAACTTCCTCTAATATTTATAGGGAGAGTTTGCTGTTTCTACTATATTTAACATTTAGTATATTTCAAGCTTGTTTCCTGTGTCTTTATCAAAATACTCAGCCTGTTATATCCAAACTATTTCATCTTGATTTTGTCACCAGTAGATTTGAAACCCTCAGGGATAAGGACCATGCCTTATTCCTTCTGTATCCTTGAAACTTAACCCAATATTTAAATGAGACATAAGTGCCTGACGAATAAATACATTGAATAGTCCATTAATGAATTGTTTCCCTGTTGACCTTCACCTTTATCCTCAGTTTCCACTATCCACTTATCCTTTCTGTCATTTGATCACATTTCCTACTACTGATGATGGGGGAAACTCGGTCAAAGATTCACGGGACAATGCTACGATTTAAATATTTACATACAAGAAATGACTAGCGTGTCACTGCTCTTTTCAATAAGGAAGTCAAGGTCTCTAAATAAAGATAAAATTTTTACAATCCCTCAAGTCAGAGGGCTCTTTCCCAGTGACATCCTGGTGTCTTCATTCTCAGACACTTCCTTGAAATGTCTATAAAGGTTTCTAGGTGAAATTTGCCAAAACTATCTTCTCTGTCATAATGTGCCAGAGGTCTTCTTCCATTTTCCATAAACTCTCTGGACCAACATGAGAAGACTCTCTACCTGACCCCGCAGAAAAATATAACCTTTGTCTCTTCTCTGTGGGTAGTTTAGCTAATGCCTCAATGAGTATCACCAATGGTCTTTTCTTTCTACATTGGCCTCAATGCCTTGGTGGTAATTAAGATCCTCTCCTCCACAGGGAGCTAATTACCATGTTGTGCCCGATACTTGTCCATAATTTCCCCCATTAGCAACTATAGTAATACACTATGAAAGTTTGTTGGCCAAAGAGAAGGTCTTTTCTAATACCCCATAGGGATTAGTCAGTTTCCTCTTAGAAATTCTCGGGGAACTTATTGAAAGCTGGAAGTTTTCCGGGAGCCATTTGTTAAAACAAACATCAATGGAATGGCCTCCATGGAGGTTCCTTCTATAATGACTCTAAATGTTCATTCTTAGGTGGAATAAAAATGTAAATTTTACATTTTCATTTCTGACATCTGTAAGAGTTGAAGAGAGATACAAATTAAGGACAATATTGGAATGGAAGAGGTAACATAAGTGTTTCAGACACCTGTTAAACATACGTGTTCCTAGAATACAATGTGAACATGATCAGTATTTGTTCAATAAATAAATAAGTTAAATTTGGATTACAGAGAAGAATGTGGTAGTGCCCTGGTGTAGGTAGGTTTTTGTTAAGACGTCTCCTTTGGTAGAACTTCCTCCTAATTTCAGATTGCATATTTATTCCCTCTGCCAGTGAGTCCAAACACTTGGGCTGGAAATAGGGCACATGCGAGAGACTGACGAAAGTGATTCAGAAAGACTAAAAATACAGAGTTGGGAAATTATGTACAGCACTCACAAACCAAACAAGCAAGAGAGGTATCTCCACATTTGACAATTTAAGATTCAGGTCGGGAGTATTAACTTAACAACAAAAGACAGTAATAAAACAAAACAAAAATACTTTTAATGCCAGCAAGTACAATTCACAGTGAAATTGTAATAGATGTGAATTTATGTCCTCTCCAAAAAACACTGATGCAAACTTCATAAGAAAGAAACTATACAATATTTACAAGGACACACGCTAATAATGGGTAACTTTCATATACCTCTCTGCTCAAACAGGTCAGGAAGAAAAATATAGCTAAGAATTTAGAAGGCCTAAGCAGCAAATTAGTGAAGTACATCTGAAGAGCATTTATTGTACTTCATGTTCTAATGAAAAAGTACACATGTTCATTTCAAGGCACATGAAGTAAGAAGGTACATTGGCTGTGTATTAAGCCACAATAAAACCTTGAACGAAGGTCATAAAGTGGTAAGAATACAAACAATATTCCTTAATCCCAGCATAATACACTATTAATGGAAAACAAAGTTAAAAGGCTCTTCCATCTGAGAATTTAAAAATCTATTAAATAATTATTGGTCAAAAGGGAAATACAAAGCAAAAGGAAATAAGGTCCCATAAATAATACCAACTATATACTGTTTAGTAGAATACATGGGTTAATTTTAAATGTTTTTTTTAACATTTTACTTACTTATTTTCGAGAGAGAGTGAGAGAGACAGAGCACAAGCAGGGGAGGGGCGGGGGGTGGGGGTCGAGGGACACAGAATCCAAAGCAGACTTCGGGCTCTGAGCTGTCAGCACAGAGCCCAATGTGGGACTTGAACTCACAGACCACAAGATCATGACCTGAGCTGAAGTCAGATATTTAACCGACTGAGCCACCCAGGCGCCCCTACATGGGTTAAGTTTAAAGCAGTGATAAGAGGAAATTTCACAGCCTAATTATATATAAAAAATAAATCAAAAAATAAAAGTACATAGAAAGGATCGGAAAGTTAGAAATAAAACAACAATTTACAGGAAAATTCAAAGGAATAATAATACGAATAAAATTTCAAATAACGATATGGGGGGAGAAACAACCCTAGAATTCATCCATTTATTCACACATACATTAGCTCTTTGAAAACAATAGACAAAACTTACAAACTACTATATGAACCAGAAAAAAAAATTAAACCCAAATATACATAGTATAAAATGACACAGAAAATAACCATTTCTAAGATATTTTCAAAAGTCAGAACATTTGTGCACAAATTTTATAATTTTCAAAGCCTAGCTGAGATGAATAATTTTGTAGAAAACTGAATTCCAGATGTGATCCGCTCAAAATAAAAATGGTCTTAGAGGTCAATTTTCTTACAAGGAATATTACTATGGCGCTTTCCCTCAGAAAAGACACTCTACCTGTATCTTTCACAGAATTTCAACAAACGTTCAAACATGAGGTGATCTCAGCTAACATACAATAGCAATTCAATAAATACTTCTTTAAGAAACAGGGAAAACCCCGTTTTAATCTTCAACTTACGTAATGCTAAAAAATCTTGTGGATATGTCAGTAAAATGCAAAAAGCTAAATGCTTAGAAACAATACCTATCACTGAATGAAAAACTTGGAAACTAAGCTTAAAGATAATGACAGATTCTCAGAGTAACAAGTAACCAAAACTTTGACTGTAAAATGAAAAATTTCCTTGAAACAAAAGCACGATGGAAAATATTAGAGAACCAACAAATGAAAAATTCCTCAAAAATAATTAAAATGTGAATACAAACTTATTACAAGCTGATGGATAAAATGACTAGAACTGTAAAGTATGAAATGATTCTAGGCATCCCATTTATAAAATAAAAGTTGCACAAAAGGCATACAATTCACTGAACAGTTAAAATTTAATTTTAATGAAATAGTTTAGTTAATAGGATATGAAGTATGGCCCATTACCCTTCGAAGGGCTGACTTGAACTCCTGATTTCTCAGACTGTAAATCATTGGATTGAACAGCGGAGTCAGGATGGTGTAGGACACAGATATGAGGGTGTCTTGACTTGAGGAGTAGCTGGACTTGGGCCTTAAGTAGATGAAAGAGGCACAACCATAATGAACAGTTACCACGATGAGATGAGAGGCACAGGTGGAGAAAGCCTTGTACCTGCCGGTGGAGGATGGGATCTTCAGAATGGCGGAAATGATACGAATGTAGGAGATCAGGATAAGTAGCAGGGGAACGACCAAGACAAACACACCAATCATGAATATGACCAACTGGCTGAGGCGTGAGTGGTGCGATGCCACCGTGAGGACAGGGGCGATGTCACAAAAGTAGTGACGGAGCTGGTTGGAGGTGCGGAAGGGCAGGTGGAATACCATGGAGGTGATAATCTGTGCAATAGTAAAGCCACAGACACAGGCAGCAGCCACGAGTCCCACACACACCCCGTGTCCCATGAGCTCCGTGTAGCGCAGAGGGTTACAGATGGCCACGTAGCGGTCATACCCC